>NC_047055.1:67882385-68192574 GCF_011762595.2 Tursiops truncatus | reverse complement strand
TTTATAGCAATACAAGCCCACCTTAAGAAACAGGAAACATCTCAAATAAACAACCTAACCTTGCACCTAAAGCAATTAGAGAAAGAAGAACAAAAAAACCCCAAATTTAGCAGAAGGAAAGAAATCATAAAAATCACATCACAAATAAATGAAAAAGAAATGAAGGAAATGAGAGCAAAGATCAATAAAACTAAAAGCTGGTTCTTTGAGAAGATAAACTACATAAACCACTAGCCTGACTCATCAAGAAAAAAAGGGAGAAGACTCAAATCAATAGAATTAGGAATGAAAAAGGAGAAGTAACAACTGACACTGCAGAAACACAAAAGATCAGGAGAGATTCCTACAAGCAACTCTATGCCAATAAAACGGACAACCTGGAAGAAATGGACAAATTCTTAGAAATGCACAACCTGCCAAGACTGAATCAGGAAGAAATAGAAAATATGAACAGACCAATCACAAGCACTGAAATTGAAACTCTGATTAAAAATCTTCCAACAAACAAAAGCCCAGGATCAGATGGCTTCACAGGACAATTCTATCAAACATTTAGAGAAGAGCTAACACCTATCCTTCTCAAACTCTTCCAAAATATAACAGAGGGAGGAATACTCCCAAATTCATTCTACAAGGCCACCATGACCTTGCTACCAAAATCAGACAGGGATGTCACAAAGAAAGGAAACTATAGGCCAATATCACTGATGAACATAGATGCAAAACTCTCAACAAAATACTAGCAAACAGAATCCAACAGCACATTAAAAGGATCATACACCATGATCAACTGAGGTTCCTTCCAGGAATGCAAGGATTCTTCAATATACGCAAATCAATCAATGTGATAATCCGTATTAACAAATTGAAGGAGAAAAACCATACGATCATCTCAATAGATGCAGAGAAAGCTTTTGACAAAATTCAATACCCATTTATGATAAAAACCCTGCAGAAAGCAGGCATAGAGGGAACTTTCCTCAACATAATAAAGGCTGTATATGACAAACCCACAGCCAACATCATCCTCAACGGTTAAAAACTGAAAGCATTTCCACTAAGATCAGGAACAAAACAAGGTTGCCCACTCTCACCACTCTTATTCAACATAGTTTTGGAAGTTTTAGCCACAGCAATCCGAGAAGAAAAGGAAATAAAAGGAATACAAATCAGAAAAAAAGAAGTAAAGCTGTCACTGTTTGCAGATGACATGACACTATACATAGAGAATCCTAAAGATGCTACCAGAAAACTACTAGAGGTAATCAATGAATTTGGTAAAGTGGCAGGATACAAAATTAATGCACAGAAATCTCTTGCATTCCTATACACTAATGATGAAAAATCTGAAACTGAAATCAAGAAAACACTCCCATTTACCATTGCAACAAAAAGAATAAAATATCTAGGAATAAACCTACCTGTGGAGACAAAAGTCCTGTATGCAGAAAATTATAAGACACTGATGAAAGAAATTAAAGATGATACAAATAGATGGAGAGATATACCATGTTCTTGGATTGGAAGAATCAACATTGTGAAAATGACTCTACTACCCAAAGCAATCTACAGATTCAATGCAATCCCTATGAAACTACCACTGGCATTTTTCACAGAACTAGAACAAAATATTTTGCAATTTGTATGGAAACACAAAAGACTCCGAATAGCCAAGGCAATCTTGAGAATGAAAAACAGAGCTGGAGGAATCAGGCTCCCTGACTTCAGACTATACTACAAAGCGACAGTAATCAAGAGAGTATGGTCATGGCAAAAAACAGAAAGAGAGATAAATGGAGCAGGATAGAAAGACCAGAGATAAACCCACGCACATATGGTCACCTTATCTTTCATAAAGGAGACAGGAATGTACAGTGTAGAAAGGACAGCCTCTTCAAGAAGTGCTGCTGGGAAAACTGTACAGATACATGTAAAAGTATGAGATTAGATCACGCCCTAACACTATACAAAAAAATAAGCTCAAAATGGATTAAAGACCTAAATGTAAGGCCAGAAACTATTAAACTCTTAGAGGAAAACTTAGGCAGGTCACTCTATGACATAAATCACAGCAAGAACCTTTTTGACCCACCTCCTAGAGAAATGGAAATAAAAACAAAAGTAAACAAACGGGACCTAATGAAACTTAAAATCTTTTGCACAGCAAAGGAAACCATAAACAAGACCAAAAGACAACCCTCAGAATGGTAGAAAATATTTGCAAATGAAGCAACTGACAAAGAATTAATTTCCAAAAATTACAAGCAGCTCATGCAGCTCAATAACAAAAAAACAAACAACCCAATCCAAAAATGGGCAGAAGACCTAAATAGACATTTACCAAAGAAGATATACAGACTGCCAACAAACACATGAAAGAATGCTCAACATCATTAATCATTAGAGAAATGCAAATCAAAACTACAATGAGATATCATCTCACACTGGTCAGAATGTCCATCATCAAAAAATCTAGAAACAATAAATGCTGGAGAGGGTGTGGAGAAAAGGGAACACTTTTGCACTGCTTGTGGGAATGTGAATAGGTACAGCCACTATGGAGAACAGTATGGAGGTTCCTTAAAAAACTACAAATAGAACTACCATATGACCCAGCAATCCCACTACTGGGCATATACCCTGAGAAAACAATAATTCAAAAAGAGTCATGTACCAAAATGTTCATTGCCGCTCTGTTTATAATAGCCCAGAGATGGAAACAACCTAAGTGCCCATCATCGGATGAATGTATAAAGAAGATATGGCACATATATACAATGGAATATTACTCAGCCATAAAAAGAAACGAAATTGAGCTATTTGTAATGAGGTGGATAGACCTAGAGTCTGTCATACAGAGTGAAGTAAGTCAGAAAGAAAAAGACAAATACCGTATGCTAACACATATATATGGAATTTAAGAAAAAAATTGTCATGAAGAATCTAGGGGTAAGACAGGAATAAAGACACAGTCCTAGTATAGAACGGACTTGAGGATATGGGTAGGGGAAGTGTGATCTGTGACAAAGCGAGAGAGAGGCATGGACATATATACACTACCAAAGGTAAGGTAGATAGCTAGTGGGAAGCAGCCGCATAGCACAGGGAGATCAGCTTGGTGCTTTGTGACCACCTGGAGGGGTGGGATAGGGAGTGTGGGATGGAGGGAGACACAAGAGGGAAGAGATATGGGAACATATGTATATGTATAACTGAATCACTTTGTTATAAAGTAGAAACTAACACACCATTGTAAAGCAATTATACCCCAATAAAGATGTAAATATATATATATATATATATACACAAAAGTTCATACAACACAATATCAAAAAACAATCTGATCAAAGAATGGGCAAAAGACCTAAATAGACATTTCTCCAAAGAAGACATACAGATGGCCTACAGGCATGTGAAAAGATGCTCATCATCACTAATTATTAGAGAAATGCAAATCAAAACTACAATGAAGTATCATCTCACAACTGTCAGAATGGCTATTATCAAAAAAATACAATTAATACATGCTGGAGAGGGTGTGGAGAAAAAGGAAACCACTGTCACTATTGGTGGGAATCTGAATTGGTGCAGCCACTGTGGAAAACAGTACGGAATTTCCTTAAAAACTAAAAATAGAGCTACCATATGATCTTGCAATTCCATTCCTGGGCATATATCTGGAAAATATGAAAACTGTAATTTGAAAAAATACATCACCCCAATGTTCATAGTAGCACTATTTACAATAACTAAGACATGGAAACAACCCTCGTGCCCATCAATAGATTATTGGCTTAAGAACATATTGTATATGTATACAATGTAATATTACTTCGACATAAAAAATGTTGAAATATTGCCATTTGCAGCAACATGGATGGACCTAGAGGATATTATACTTCGTGAAGTAAGTCAGACAAAGAAAGACAAATCTATCTATCTATCTATTGATCGATCTATTGATCTATCGATCTATAGATACATCCGAATCACTTTGCTGTGAACCTGAAACAAACACAGTATTGAAAATCAACTATTATTTAAAAAAATAAAATATTGCCATTGGCAGCAACATGGATAAAGCTAGAAAATATACTTAGTGAAGTAAGTCAGAGAGGGAAAGACAAATACTATATGATATCACTTACATGTGTAATCTAAAAAATAATACGAATGAATCTACAGTAATTCCCCTACATATGAAACTTCAAGTTGCAAACTTTCAAAGATGCAAACATGAACTTCATGTCCAATCACGTTAAGTTAGTTCGTGGGTCTGGCGTACACTGTCATGTGCATGCATCCTCTACAATTGGTCGTGCTTTTGTGTACTTTATTGTACAGTACTGTATAGAGTACAGTAGTACAGTATCTTTATCTTAAGGCCAGGATATCTGGAAGCAAGCATAAAAGCAGCAGTGACATAGCTGATACTGCTAAGGAGTGCCAAGTGATAACGATGGAAAGAAAAGTGAAAATAATTGAGAGAGTGAAGCAAGGTGAAAAGATGGTAGACATCGCTTGCTCATATAACATGAATCATTCAACCACAGCAATGATTCTAAAGGACAAGGACAAGATCATGGAACATGTGAAGTCTGTTGTGCCAATGAAATCAACAATAATATTGAAGAAGCATGGAAAAATGATGGAGAAGATGGAGAAACTTCTCAGTGTGTAGACGCAGGATCAGCATCAGCATTAAGTCTCACTCAGCTTAATACTGATTCAAAAGAAAGCTAAAAGCCTTTATGAAGACTTGAAGAAAAAACACAGTGAAGATTCAGAGGGCTCACCGTTTAATGCCACCCATGGTTGGTTTCATTGGTTCAAGGCTAGAGCCAACCTTCACAACGTAAAAGTAAGTGGTGACACAAGAGAATCCCCATAAGCTAACAGCTGACCTTTCAGCAGAAGCTCTGCAAGCCAGAAGGGAGTGGAAGGACATAATTAAAGTGATGAAGGAGAAAAATTTATAACCAAAATTACTCTAACAAGCAAGGATCTCATTCAGATTTGATGGAGAAACAAAAATTTTACAGACAAGCAAAAGCTGAGAGAGTTCAGCACCACCAAACCAGCTTTACAACAAATGCTAAAGGAAATTCCCTAGGCAAGAAACACAAGAGAAGGAAGAGACCTACAAAAACAAACCCAAAACAATTAAGAAAATGGGAATAGGAACATACATATCGATAATTACCTTACATGTAAATGGACTAAATGCTCCCACCAAAAGACACAGACTGGCTGAATGGATACAAAAACAAGATCCATACATATGCTGTCTACAAGAGACCCACTTCAGACCTAGGGACACATATAGACTGAAAGTGAGGGGATGGAAAAAGATATTCCATGCAAATGGAAATCAAAAGAAAGCTGGAGTAGCAATTCTCATATCAGACAAAATAGACTTTAAAATAAAGACTATTACAAGAGACAAAGAAGGACACTACATGATGATCAAGGGATCGATCCAAGAAGACATAACAATTGTAAATATTTATTCATCCAACATAGGAGTACCTCAATACATAAGGCAAACACTAACAGCCATAAAAGGAGAAATCGACAGCAACACATTCATAGTAGGGGACTTTAACACCACACTTTCAAAAATGCAGAGATCATCCAAAATGAAAATGAATAAGGAAACACAAACTTTAAATAATACATTAGACAAGACGGACTTAAGTGATATTTATAGGACATTCCATCCAAAAACAACAGAATACACATTTTTCTCAAGTGCTCATGGAACATTCTCCAGGATAGATCATAACTTGGGTCACAAATCAAGCCTTGGTAAATTTAAAACAACTGAAGTCATATCAAGTATCTTTTCTGACCACAACACTATGAGACTAGATATCAATTACAGGAAAAGATCTGTAAAAAATACAAACACATGGAGGCTAAACAATACACTACTTAATAACGAAGTGATCACTGAAGAAATCAAAGAAGAAATCAAAAAATACCTAGAAACAAATGACAATGGACATACTATGACCCAAAACTTAAGGGATGCAGCAAAAGCAGTTCTTAGAGGAAAGTTTATAGCAATACAATCCTACCTTAAAAAATAGGAAACACCTCAAACAAACAACATAATCTTGCACCTAAAGCAATTAGAGAAAGAAGAACAAAAAAAAAACCCAAAGATAGCAGAAAGAAAGAAATCATAAAAATCACATCACAAATAAATGACAAAGAAATGAAGGAAATGATAGCAAAGACCAATAAAATTAAAAGCTGCTTCTTTGAGAAGATAAACAGAATTGATAAAACATTAGCCAGACTCATCAAGAAAAAAAGGGAGAAGACTCAAATCAATAGAATTAGAAATGAAAAAGGAGAAGTAACAACTGACACTGCAGAAATACAAAGTATCATGAGAGATTACTACAAGCAACACTATGCCAATAAAATGGACAACCTGGAAGAAATGGACAAATTCTTAGAAATGCACAACCTGCCACGACTGAATCAGAAAGAAATAGAAAATATGAACAGACCAATCACAAGCACTGAAATTGAAACTGTGATTAAAAATCCTCCAACAAACAAAAGCCAAGGACCAGATGGCTTCACAGGCGAATTCTATCAAACATTTACAGAAGAGTTAACACCTACCTTCTCAAACTTTTCCAAAATATAGCAGAGGGAGGAACACTCCCAAACTCATTCTACGAGGCCACCATCCGCCTTATACCAAAACGAGACAAGGATGTCATAGAGAAAGAAAATTACAGGCCAATATCACTAATGAACATAGATATAAATATCCTCAACAAACAGAATCCAACAGCACATTAAAAGGATCATACGCTATGATCAAGTGGAGTTTATTCCAGGAATGCAAGGACTCTTCAATATATGCAAATCAATCAATGTGATACACCAAATTAACACAATGAAGGAGAAAAGCCATATGATCATCTCAAAAGATGCAGAGAAAGCCTTCGACAAAATTCAACACAATTTATGATAAAAACCCTTCAGAGAGTAGACATAGACGGAACTTTCCTCAACATAATAAAGGCCATATATGAAAACCCAAAGGCAACATCATCCTCAATGGTGAAAAACTGAAACCATTTCCACTAAGAACAGGAACAAGACAAGGTTGCCCACTCTCACCACTCTTATTCAACATAGTTTTGGAAGTTTTAGCCACAGCAATCAGTGAAGACAAAGAAATAAAAGGAATCCAAATCAGAAAAGAAGAAGTAAAGCTGTCACTGTTTGCAGATGACATGATCCTATACTTAGAGAACCCTAAAGATGCTACCAGAAAACTACTAGAGCTAATCAATGAATTTGGTAAAGTGGCAGGATACAAAATTAATGCACAGAAATCTCTGGCATTCCTATATACTAATGATGAAAAATCTGAAAGTGAAATCAAGAAAACACTCCCATTTACCATTGCAACAAAAAGAATAAAATATCTAGGAATAAACCTACCTAAGGAGACAAAAGACCTGTATGCAGAAAATTATAAGACACTGATGAAAGAAATTAAAGATGATACAAATAGATGGAGAGATATACCATGTTCTTGGATTGGAAGAATCAACATTGTGAAAATGACTCTACTACCCAAAGCAATCTACAGATTCAATGCAATCCCTATCAAACTACCACTGGCATTTTTCACAGAACTAGAACAAAATATTTTGCAATTTGTATGGAAACACAAAAGACCCCGAATAGCCAAAGCAATCTTGAGAACAAAATAAGGAATTGGAGGAATCAGGCTCCCTGTCTTCAGACTATACTACAAAGCTACAGTTATCAAGACGGTATGGTACTGGCACAAAAACAGAAAGATAGATCAATGGAACAGGATAGAAAGCCCAGAGATAAACCCATGCACATATGGACACCTTATCTTTGATAAAGGAGGCAGGAATGTACAGTGGAGAAAGGACAGCCTCTTCAATAAGTGGTGCTGGGAAAACTGGACAGGTACATGTAAAAGTATGAGATTAGATCACTCCCTAACTCCATACACAAAAATAAGCTCAAAATGGATTAAAGACATAAATGTAAGGCCAGAAACTATCAAACTCTTAGAGGAAAACATAGGCAGAACACTCTATGACATAAATCACAGCAAGATCCTTTCTGACCCACCTCCTAGAGTAATGGAAATAAAAACAAATGGGATCTAATGAAACTTCAAAGCTTTTGCACAGCAAAGGAAACCATAAACAAGACCAAAAGACAACCCTCAGAATGGGAAAAAATATTTGCAAATGAAGCAACTGACAAAGGATTAATCTCCAAAATTTACAAGCAGCTCATGCAGCTCAATAACAAGAAAACAAAAAACCCAATCCAAAAATGGGCAGAAGACCTAAATAGACATTTCTCCAAAGAAGATATACAGACTGCCAACAAACACATGAAAGAATGCTCAACATCATTAATCATTAGAGAAATGCAAATCAAAACTACAATGAGATATCATCTCACACCAGTCAGAATGGCCATCATCAAAAAATCTAGAAACAATAAATGCTGGAGAGGGTGTGGAGAAAAGGGAACACTCTTGCACTGCTGGTGGGAATGTGAATTGGTTCAGCCACTATGGAGAACAGTATGGAGGTTCCTTAAAAAACTACAAATAGAACTACCATATACCCAGCAATCCCACTACTGGGCATATACCCTGAGAAAACCAAAATTCAAAAAGAGTCATGTACCAAAATGTTCATTGCAGCTCTATTTACAATAGCCCGGAGATGGAAACAACCTAAGTGCCCGTCATCGGATGAATGGATAAAGAAGATGTGGCACATATATACAATGGAATATTACTCAGCCATAAAAAGAAACGAAATTGAGCTATTTGTAATGAGGTGGATAGACCTAGAGTCTGTCATACAGAGTGAAGTAAGTCAGAAAGAAAAAGACAAATACCGTATGCTAACACATATATATATGGAATTTAAGAAAAAAATGTCATGAAGAACATAGGGGTAAAGCAGGAATAAAGATGCAGACCTCTTAGAGAACGGACTTGAGTTATGGGGAGGGGGAAGGGTGAGCTGTGACAGGGCGAGAGAGAGTCATGGGCATATACACAGTAACAAACGCAGTAAGGTAGATAGCTAGTGGGAAGCAGCTGCATGGCACAGGGATATTGGCTCGGTGCTTTGTGACAGCCTGGAGGGGTGGGATGGGGAGGGTGGGAGGGAGGGAGACGCAAGAGGGAAGACATATGGGAACATATGTTTATGTATGACTGATTCACTTTGTTATAAAGCAGAAACTAACACACCATTGTAAAGCAATTATACCCCAATAAAGATGTTAAAAAAAAAATAAAAAAATAAAAAAAAAAGAAGACCTAAATAGACATTTCTCTAAAGAAGGTATACAGACTGCCAACAAACACATGAAAGAATGCTCAACATCATTAATCATTAGAGAAATGCAAATCAAAACTACAATGAGATATCATCTCACACCAGTCAGAATGGCCATCATGAAAAAATCTAGAAACAATAAATGCTGGAGAGGGTGTGGAGAAAAGGGTACACTCTTGCACTGCTGGTGGGAATGTGAATTGGTTCAGCCACTATGGAGAACAGTATGGAGGTTCCTTAAAAAACTACAAATAGAACTACCATATGACCCAGCAATCCCACTACTGGGCATATACCCTGAGAAAACCAAAACTCAAAAAGAGTCATGTACCAAAATGTTCATTGCAGCCCTATTTACAATAGCCCAGAGATGGAAACAACCTAAGTGCCCATCATCAGATGAATGGATAAAGAAGATGTGGCACATATATACAATGGAATATTACTCAGCCATAAAAAGAAACGAAATTGAGCTATTTGTAATGAGGTGGATAGACCTAGAGTCTGTCATACAGAGTGAAGTAAGTCAGAAAGAAAAAGACAAATACCATATGCTAACACATATATATGGAATTTAAGAAAAAAAATGTCATGAAGAACCTAGGGGTAAAGCAGGAATAAAGACGCAGACCTCTTAGACAACGGACTTGAGGTTATGGGGAGGGGGAAGGGTGAGCTGTGACAGGGCGAGAGAGAGTCATGGGCATATACACACTAACAAACGTAGTAAGGTAGATAGCTAGTGGGAAGCAGCCGCATGGCACAGGGATATTGGCTCGGTGCTTTGTGACAGCCTGGAGGGGTGGGATAGGGAGGGTGGGAGGGAGGGAGACGCAAGAGGGAAGACATATGGGAACATATGTTTATGTATGACTGATTCACTCTGTTATAAAGCAGAAACTAACACACCATTGTAAAGCAATTATACCCCAATAAAGATGTTAAAAAAAAAAAAAGAAAACTAATACAGCTAATCAATGTATTTGGTAAAGTAGCAAGATACAAAATTAATGTACATAAGCCTCTGGCATTCCTATACACTAATGATGAAAAATCTGAAAGTGAAATTCTGAAAACAGTCCCATTTACCATGGCAACAAAAAGAATAAAATATCTAGGAATAAACCTACCTAAGGAGACAAAAGACCTGTATGCAGAAAATTATAAGACACTGATGAAAGAAATTAAAGATGATACAAATAGATGGAGAGATATACCATGTTCTTGGATTGGAAGAATCAACATTGTGAAAATGACTCTATTACCCAAAGCAATCTACAGATTCAATGCAATCTCTATCAAACTACCACTGGCCTTTTTCACAGAACTAGAACAATAAATTTCACAATTTGTATGGAAACACTAAAGACCCCGAATAGCCAAATCAATCTTGAGAAAGAAAAATGGACCTGGAGGAATCAGGCTCCCTGACTTCAGACTATACAAAAAGCTACAGTAATCAAGACAGTATGGTGCTGGCACAAAAACAGAAATATAGATCAATGGAACCGGATAGAAACCCCAGAGGTAAACCCATGAACATATGGTCACCTTATCTTTGATAAAGGATGCAAAAATGTACAGTGGAGAGAGGACAGCCTCTTCAATATGTGGTGCTGGGAAAACTGGACAGGTACATGTAAATGTATGAGATTAGAACACTCCCTAACACCATACACAAAAATAAGCTCAAAATGGATTAAAGACATAAATGTAAGGCCAGAAACTATCAAACTCTTAGAAGAAAACATAGGCAGAACACTCTATGACATAAATCACAGCACGATCCTTTTTGACCCACTTCCTAGAGAAATGGAAATAAAAACAAAAATAAACAAATGGGACCTAATTAAACTTCAAAGCTTTTGCACAGCAAAGGAAACCATAAACAAGACCAAAAGACAACCCTCAGAATGGGAGAAAATATTTGCAAATGAAGCAACTGACAAAGGATTAATTTCCAAAATTTAAAGCAGCTCATGCAGCTCAATAACAAAAAAACAAACAACCCAATCCAAAAATGGGCAGAAGACGTAAATAGACATTTCTCCAAAGAAGATATACAGACTGCCAACAAACACATGAAAGAATGCTCAACATCATTTATCATTAGAGAAATCAAAACTCCAATTAGATATCATCTCACACCAGTCAGAATGGCCATCATCAAAAAATCTAGAAACAATAAATGCTAGAGAGGGTGTGGGGTCCCTCTTGCACTGTTGGTGGGAATGTAAATTGATACAGCCACTATGGAGAACAGTATGGAGGTTCCTTAAGAAACTACAGATTGAACTACCATACGACCCAGCAATCCCACTACTGGGCATATACCCTGAGAAAACCAAAACTCAAAAAGAGTCATGTACCAAAATGTTCATTGCAGCTCTATTTACAATAGCCAGGACATGGAAGCAACCTAAGTGTCCATCATTGGATGAATGGATAAAGAAGATGTGGCACATATATACAATGGAATATTACTCAGCCATAGAAAGAAACGAAATTGAGCTATTTGTAATGAAGTGGATAGACCTAGAGTCTGTCATACAGAGTGAAGTAGTCAGAAAGAGAAAAACAAATACTGTATGCTAACACATATATATGGAATTTAGGGGGGAAAAAAAGGGTCATGAAGAACCTAGGGGTAAGACGGTAATAAAGACACAGACCTAGAGAATGGACTTGAGGATATAGGAAGGGGGAAGGGTAAGCTGTGACAAAGCAAGAGAGTGGCATGGACATGTATACACTACCAAACGTAAAATAGATAGCTATTGGGAAGCACCTGCATAGCACAGGGAGATCAGCTTGTGGTTTGTGACCACCTAGAGTGGTGGGATAGGTAGGGTGGGAGGGAGGGAGACACAAGAGGGAAGAGATATAGGAACATATGTATATGTATAACTGATTCACTTTGTTATAAAGCAGAAACTAACACACCATTGTAAAGCAATTATACTCCAATAAAGATGTTAAAAAAGAAAAAACAGTAAGTCGTGAAGCAGGGAGTGCAGATACAGTAGCTGCCCGGTAATTTCCTGAAATGCTTCGAGAAATTATTGATGAAGGCATGTGTTTACCCAAGCAGGTTTTTAATATGGATGAGACAAGACTGTACTGGAAGAAGATGCCAGACCGAAGTTACATCAGTAAGGTGGAACAGTTTATGCCAGGCTATAAATCAGCAAGGGATAGGATAACTCTGTTGTTTGATGGCAATGCTTTTGGCAATGTGAAGCTGAGTCCTCTCTTTATCATTCAGAGAGCCTAAGAGCCCTTAAAAACATAGCCAAGGGCTCTCTTCATTTTGTGTGGAAGAGTAACCCCAAATCCTGGGTTACGCAGGCCATTTCTCAGGACTGGTTTGTCCACCACTTTATCCTGGAGGTACAGAAATATTGTTTGGAAAAGCACGTCCTATTCAACATTCTTTCACTGCTTGACAATGCTCTGGGCCGCCCCCCATTCGTGGACGACATTCATCCCACCGTCAAAGTAGTGCATCTGCCACCTAATACTATGACGCTCATCTAACCTATGGACCAGGGAGTTATAGCGACTTTCAAGAAATATTATTTACGTCACATTTTTCCTCAGACAGTAAAGGCGAGAGATGAATCAGGAACAACATTACAACAATTTTGGAAGGACTATGACATCTACAAGGCCATAAAATCATTGACTTTGTTTGAGGTTACAGCTGTCACCATGAATGGGGTTTGGAAGAACCTTTGCCTGCAGTTTGTTCATGATTTTCGTGAATTTGAGAAGGTGAATGAGGAGTCCAAAGAGGTCTTCAGCAACTTAGTGACCCACAGCAAGAAGCTGGAGCTAGATCTGCAAGAGGATGACTTCATTGAACTCCTTGCTGTGCAACACAAGGAGCTTACTAATGAAGACCTGTTGGAATTGGAGGACCAGAGAAAGGATGAAGAGAGACAAGAGGAAGAAGTAACCAAAGAACCAAAGAGATTCAAGATGCAGGAAATGGCAAGGGGATTTTCTTTATTTGATTAGGCACTGTTAGTTTTTGAGGCATAGGACCCATATGTAGAATGGTATACAAAAGTTGCAGCAGCCATTCAGAATGCAATCCAGTGCTACCATGTCGTCTATGATGAGAAAAAAAGAGCCACTACCCAGATATTACTGGATCATTTTTTCAAGAGAGTAGATAGAATTGAATCCAGCAAGCACCCAGAACCTGGGCCATCAACATCAGGCGAGAGTGAAATTGCAGCTTGCCCTCCATCTCCTACTGCTGACGATCCTTCAGCTCTACCATCTCCCACCTCCAGTCAGTAACTCTTCTTGCCTATTCGCCCGATGCCATCCCCTGTATGCCAGCTGTTGCACTGTACTACTGTACTTTTCAAGGTATTTTACTGTAAGATTAAAAATTTTTCTTTATTTTTTGTGTTTTTTATGTATTATTTGTGTGAAAATTATTATAAACCTATTACAGTACAATACTATATAGCTGATTGTGCTAGTTGGTTACCTAGGCTAACATTGCTGGACTTATGAACAAATTGGACTTATGAACACATTCTTGGAATGGAACACATTCACATCTAGGGGACTTACTGTACTGAGAGATAAGTGTTGGGTAAAAGAAAAAGTAGATTTATTGAGAAAGCTGGCAACACTTGGCAGAAGGTGAACTCATGTGCCAAGGAACCAACTCCTCACTGCCCATCAGGGGACAAGAGCTTTTAAAGGGGAGTTTCAGGGGTACATAGGCGAGAGGGGGTTTCTACGTGTAGAAGAGCACATTCAGCTCCAACAATCATCTTGAAATTGGTCATATGGTGGTCTGATCAGCATCATCTTGATTAAGTACAGTTAATCTTCAATTCCAGGGTTGGTTTGTTCCCACTTCCTTGAAGCCAGTTATTGCAATTGTGTAAGATGGAGCAGCTTATGTCATAGCTACAGTCTGGTCATCATGTAGTTAACTTCTTCCACCTGGTGGGAGTTTCAGTATCTGCAAAACAGCTCAAATAATGTGTCTCAGATATTATTTATAGTCCTTGAATAGGAACTAAAAGTCCTTGAGTTTGTTTAATGGCTAAACTATTATTATTTTGTCTTGCTTGACTATTTTCCTTTGCTTCTGCATTTTCTCATTTCTCTGATTAAATGTATTCTTTGGAACTTGAGGAAGGCTTAGGAGGCTGAAATTTCTCTACAAACAAGAGGCAGGTGGAGGGCATTGGGCCAAAGTGGGGAGGGGAAGTGTCTGTCCCATGAAGGCCCCATAGGGTCCTACTCAGTTACAAAATCATACCAACTATCATTTTCAACCACAGTGGAATGAAATTAGAAATCAATGACAAAGTAAAGCTGGAATACTTATAAATATGTGGAAATTAAACAACACACTTCTAAACAATCAGTGGGTGAAAGAAGAAATCAAAAGGGAAATCAAAAAATAACTTGAGGGAATTCTCTGGTGATCCATTGGTTACAACTCCACGCTTTTACTGCTGAGGGCCCAGGTTCAGTCCCTTGTCAGGGAGCTGGGATTCCACAAGCTGTACAGCCAAAATAAACAAAAAATCTTGAAACATTCTGTAGGTTGCCTTTTTGTTTTGTTGAAGATTTCCTTTGCTGTGCAAAAGCTTTTAAGTTTAATTAGGTCCCATTTGTTTATTTTTGTTTTTATTTCTTTGCTTTAGGAGACAGATCCAAAAAAAATATTGCTACAATTTATGTCAAAGAGTGTTCTGTCTGTTTCCTTCTAGAAGTTTTATGGTTTCTGGTCTTACATTTCGGTCTTTAATCCATTTTGAGTTTATTTTTGTATATGGTATTAGAAAATGCTCTAATTTCGTTATTTTACATGTAACTGTCCAGTTTTTCAGCACCACTTATTGAAGAGACTGTATTTTCTCCATGATATAGCCATGCCTCCTTTGTCATAGATTAATTGACCATTAGTGTTTGGGTTTATTTCTGGGCTGTCTATTCTGTTCCATTTATCTATGTGTCTGCTTTTGTGCCAGTACCACACTGTTTTGATTACTGTAGCTTTGTAGTATAGTCTAAAGTAAATGTGCATGATTCCTTGAGCTCTGTTCTTTCTCAAGAGTGTTTTGGCTATTTGGGGTCTTTTCTGTTTCCATACCAATTTTAAAATTATTTGTTCTAGTTTCATGAAAAATACCTTTGGTGTGTCGATAGGTATTGTATTAAATCTGTAGATTTCCCTGGGTAGCATGGTTATTTTAACAATATTAATTCTTCCAATCCAAGAACACAGTATACCTTTCCATCGTTTGTGTTGCTTCAGTTTCTTTCATCAGTGTCTTACAATTTTCCAAGTACAGGTTTATTCCTATGTATTTTCTTCTTTTTGATGTGACAGTAAATGGGATTGTTTCCTTAATTTAAATGAAAAGAAAACCTACAGAATGGGAGAAAATATTTGCAAATGATATGATAGATAAGCAATTAATATCCAAAATATATGGACAGTTCATAAAACTCAACATCAGAAAAACAAACAACCCATTAAAAACAAACAACCCATTAAAAAATGAGCAGAAGATTTGAATAGGCACTTTTCCGGAGAAGAATTACACATGGCCAACAGGCAGAAGAAAAGATGCTCAACATTGTTAATCATCAGAGAACTGAAAATCAAAACTACAATGAGGTATTATCTCACAACCAACAGGATGGCTTCATCAAAAAGACCACAAATGACAAATGTTGGTGAGGATGTGGGGAAAAGGGAACACATGTACACTATTGGTGGGAATGTAAATTGGAGAAGCTACTGTGGAAACCAGTGGGGGGGTTCCTCAAAAATCTAAAAATAGAACTACCATATGACCCAGAAATTCCACTTCTGGGTATATATCTGAAGAAAACAAAAACACTAATTTGAAAAGATATATCCACCCACATGCTCATTGCAGCACTATTTACAATTGCCAAGGTATGGAAGCAATGTATGTGTCAATAGACGATTGTATAAAGAAGATGTGGTACATATATACAATGGAATACTTTTCAGCCATAGAGAAGAATAAAAAATTGTCATTTGCAATATGGAGGGGTTTATATTTAACGAAATAAGACAGACAGAGAAAGACATATACTGTATGATATCACTTATGTGTGGAATCTAAAAAATAAAACAAACTATTGAATATAAGAAAAAAGAAACAGACACAGGTATAGATAGCTAACTAGTGGTTTCCAGGTGGGAGAGGGAAAGGAGTGTGGGCAAGTTAGTTGTAGTGGATGAAGAGGTACAATCTACTATGTATAAAATAAACAAGCTACAAGGATATGTTGTACAGTACAGAGAATATAGCTAATATTTTATAATAACTATAAACATATAACCTTTAAAATTGTTAATCACTATGTTGTACATCATGTAACACTGTAAATCAACTATCCTCAATAAAATACATTTTAAAAATATTGGGTTGGCCAAAAAGTTCGTTCAGTTCAGTTCTTGTAAGCTCTTATGGAAAACCCCAACGAACTTTTTGGCCAACCAAATATATACACCCAACATCAAACCACAACAACATATTAAGCAAGTACTAACGTATCTAAAAGGAGAAATAGACAGCAATACAATAATAGCAGTGAACTTAAATACATCACTCTCAACAATGGATGTATTGTCCATACAGTAAGTTAGTAAGGAAATAATAGACTTGAACCATACTTTACACAAAATGGACTTAGATATATTCAGAGCATTCCAACCAACAGTAGCAGAATACACATTATCTCATTATCTCTAGTTCTGATATAACGTTCTCCAGGAGAGATCATGTGTTACATTCTCCAGGATACCTCATGTGTTATACCACAAAATAAGATTGAGCAAATTTAAGAACTTTGAGATCATCTGAAGTAACTTTTCCCACCAAAATGGTATAAAACTAGAAATAAAAAGAGCAGAAAAATTAACAAATATATATAAGTTAAACAACACACTCTTAACCAATGTGACGAAGAAGAAAGGAAAATCAAAAATCATCTTGAAACAAAAGAAAATAGAAAGATAACATACCAAAACATATGGAACACAGTAAAATCAATGCTAAGAGCCAGGCCAATACTGATTTTTTTAAAGCTTACATTAAGAATAAAGAAAGATCTCAAATAAACAACTTATAGGAAACATCGTAGTCAATGGTAAATGATTGAAAGCCTTCCCTCTAAGATCAGGAATAAGACAAGGATGCTCATTCTCATCACTTTATTCAGGATAGACCTGGATGTTCTACTAAAAGCAATTGGGCAAGAAATATTTTTTAAAGGCATGTAAATGGGGAAGTAAGAAATAAAATTATCTGTTTGCTTTTTACATGATCTTATATGTATGTATGTATATATATATATATATATAATCTCAAGTATCCCACTAAAAACTTTTTAGAACTAATAAAAGAATTCAGTAAATTTGCAGGATACAAAATTAACACACAAAAATAGTTGCCTTTTATACACTAAAATGAACTATCTAAAAAGAAATAAAATCCTATTTATAATAGCATCAAAAACAATAATATACTTAGGAATAAACTTAACCAAGAAAGTGAGAGATCTCTACACCAAAACTATTAGATATTGATGAAAGAAATTAAAGAAACACAAATAAATGGAAAGATATCCCATGTTTCTGGATCAAAATAGAAACAACAATCCTAAAATTCATATGGAACCACAAAAGGCCCCAAAGAGCTAAAGCAATTTTGAGAAAGAACAATGCTTAACACAATGAACACTCCCAGATTCACTGCAGCATTATTCACAACAACCAATATGTGAAATTACTTACGTGTTCATCAGTGGATGAGTGGATAGGAAGATATAGATATCTATCTATCTATAACATAGCATATTATTCAGCCACGAGAAAGAAGGAAGTCCTGCCTTCTGTAACAACACGGATGGAACCTGAGGGTATTTTATGCTAAGTGAAATAAGTCAGAGAATGACAAATACTGTATATTCTCACATATATACAAAATATATGAAAGCTGAACTCATAAAAACAGAGAGTAAAATTGTGGTTGCCAGGTGTTGGGGGTGTGGGTGTAGTGGAGAGATGTTGATCAAAGAGTACACATTCCAAGCTATAAGATGATTAGTTCTGGGGATCTAATGTACAACATATTGACCATAATTAAGTATACTGTATTATATATCTGAATGTTAAGAGAGTAGTTCTTAAATGTTATCTTCTTTCAAAAAGTGGAAATTATTGAAGGGGATGGAGGTGTTAACTAACATTTTTGTGGTAATCATTTTGTAATATATATATGTGTATCAAATCATCACGTAGTTTGTCTTTAACATATGTTATACATCAATAATATCTCAATAGATCTTTAAAAAAGAAAAGAAAAATATCTCATATAAACAATCTAATTTTATAATTCAAGGGAATATAAATAGAAAACAAACTTAGCTCAGAGTTAGCAGATGGAAGGAAATAATAAAGCTAAGAGCAGAAATAAATGAACTAGAGACTAGAAAAATAATAGAAAAAATCAACAAAACTAAGAGCTGGAATTTTTAAAAAAATAAACAAAATTGAAAAACCTTTACCTCACTAATAAAAAAGAAGACTCGAATAAAATATATGAGAGAGGAGATATTAAAATGATACCACAGAAATAAAAAGGGTCATAAGTCAATTATATGTCACCAAGTTGGATAACCTAGAACAAATGTACAGACTCCTAGAAACATAAAACCTATAAAAACTGAATAATGAAGAGATGGGAAATCTGAATGGACAGATGAGTAAATAGATTGAATCAATTAACACAAACCTGCTAACAAAGTAAAACCTGAGACAAGATGGCTTCACCAATAAATTCTATGAAATATTTAAAGAAATAATGAAAATGCTCTCAAAATTTCCAAAAAAAAAAAGAAGAGGGAAAACTACCAAACTCATTTCATCATATTTTTTCAAGGAATGCTAATATATAGTTCATTATTTTAAAAGCAATATAAATTAAATTGATATGGTTCTCCTGGGCTCATTTGGTTTAAATTCAATGCTACACTGAAAAATAATAGTTTTCATTATTTTTTCTAATTTTTAATTAAAGTTTAATTGATTTATAATATATTAATTTCTTTTGTACAACACAGTGATTCAATATTTATATAGATTATACTCAATTTAAAGTTATTATAAAATATTGGCTATATTCTCTATACAAAATATCCTTGTAGCTTGTTTATTTTAGGCATAGTAGTTTGTACCTATTTATCCTCTACCTCCAACTTGCCCCTACACCATTTCCCTTTCCACTGGTAAACACTAGTTTGTTCTCTACATCTGTGAGTGTGTTTTGATTTTGTTATATTTAGTCATTTATTTTTTAGATTCCACACATAAATGATAACATACAGTATTTGTCTTTCTCTTTCTGACTTACTTCACTAAGCATAATAACTTCCAGGGTCCCTCCATGTTGCTATAAATGGCAAATTTTCATTCTTTTTTATGGCTGAGCAATATCCTATTTTATACATAAACCACATTTTCTTTATCCATTCATCTGTTGAAAGACACAGGTTACTTCCATTGCTTGGCTATTGTAAACAATGTTGTTTTGAACATAGCAGTGCATATATCTTTTCAATTAGTGTTTTCATTTTCTTCTGAAATATATGTGGGAGTGAAATTGCTGGATCACATGGTAGTTTTATTTTTAGTTTTCTGAGGAACCTCCATAATGTTTTCCAAAATGGCTGCACCACAGTACATTCCCACCAACAGTGTACTAGGATTCCCTTTTCTCCACATCATTGCTAACATTCGTTATTTGTGGAAGCTTGTCAATAGCCATTCTGACAGGTGTGAGGCAATATCTCACTGCAGTTTTGATTTGCATTTCCCTGATAAGTGATGCTGAGCATCTTTTCATGTGCCTGTTAGTTATCTGCATGTCTTCTTTGGAAAAATGTCCAATCTGGTCTTCTGCCAATTTTTTCATTGGGGTGTTATTTTTTTTTTTTGATATTCAGTTGTATGAGCTGTTTATATATTTTGGATATTAACCTCTAATCAGACATATCATTTGCAAATATTTTCTCATATTCAGTAGGTTGTCTTCTCATTTTGTCAATGGTTTCCTTTGCTGTGCAAAAGCTTTTAAGTTTGATATAGTACTAATTGATTATTTTTGCTTTTGTTTCCCTTGCTGAGGAGACAGATCCAAATATATATATATATATATATATATAGTTAAGACCTATGTCAGAGATTGTACTGCCTATGCTATCTTCTAGTATTTTTATTGTTTCCAGTCTTATAATTAGGTCTTTAAATCATTTTGAGTTTATTTTTGTATATGGTGTGACAAAATATTCTAAATTTGTTCTTTTATATGTAACTGCACAGTTATCCTAAATACCACTTATTGAAGAGACTTCTTTGTATATGCTTGCCTTCTTTGTTGTTGATTAATTTACCATATGTGCATGGGTTTATCTCTCTGTTCCATTGATCTGTCTGTTTTTGTTCCAGTACCATACTGTTTTGATGAATTTAGCTTTATAGTATAGTCTGAATTCAAAGAAGGTGATACCTCCAGTTTTCTACATTCTTGTCAAAATTGCTTTGGCTATTCAGGGTCTTTTGTGGTTCCATATAAATTTTAGGATTATTTGTTCTAGATCTATGCAATAAGTCATGTGTATTTTCATAGGGACTGTATTAAGTCTGTAGATTGCTTTCAATAGATATTTTAACAATATTAATTTTTCCAGTCCATGAAAACAGGATATCTTTCCATTTCTTTATATCATATTCAATTTCCTTCACCAATGTTTTATAGTTTTCAGAGTATAGGTCTTTCACATTCCTTCATTAAGTTTATTCCTAGGTATTTTATTCTTTTTGATGAGATTTTAAATGGGATTGTTTTCTTGCTTTCTCTTTCTGACAGTTCATTACTAGTCTATAGAAAAGCAACAGTTTTCTGTATCTTAATCTTGTAACCTACAACTTTACCAAATTCATTTATTAGTTCTAATAGTTTTTTGGTGGGGACTTTAGGGTTTTCTATATATAGTATCATGTCATCTAAATAGTGACAGTTTTACTTCTTCCCTTCCAATTTGGATGCCTTTTATTTCTTTTTCTTGTCTGATTGTTGTCGCTAGGATTTGGAATAATATGTTAAATAGAAGTAGCAAGAGTGGACATTCTTGTCTTGTTCCTGATTTTACAGCAAAAGCTTTCAGCTTTTTATCCTTGAGTATAATGTTAGCTGTGGGTTTGTCATAAATATTTACATATGTTATAAGATATATTCTCTCTATACCAACTTTGATGAGAATTTTTATCATGAATAGATGTTGAATTTTGTCCAATTGTTTTTTTGCATCTATTGAGATGATCATGTGATTTTTATCCTTCCTTTTGTTAATGTGGTATATCACATTGATTGGTTTGCAAATATCGAACCATCCTTGCATCCCTGGAATAAATCCCAATTGATCATGGTGTATGATCCTTTTTTATATGTTGAATTTTATTCGTTTTTTGTTGAGGATTTTTGCGTCTATATTCATCAGAGATATTGGCCTACAATTTTCTTTTTTTGTAGTGTCCTTTTGTAGTGTCTGCAGTTGGTACCAGGGTAATATGGCCTCATAGAATGAATTTGAGTGTGTTCCATCCTCTTCAAATTTTTGGAATAGTTTGAGAAGGATAGGTATTAGCTCTTCATTATATGTTTGTACAATTCCCCTGTGAAGCTGTTTTGTCCTGGATTTTGTTTGGTGGGAGATTTTTTGATTACTGATTTAATTTTACTACTAGTGATCAGTCTATTCAGATTATCTATTTCCTCCTGATTTAGTCTTGGAAGATTATATGTTTCTAGTCTACCCATTTCTTCTATGTTGTCCAATTTGTTGGCATGTAACTGTACACAGTATTCTCTTACAATTGTTTACATCTCTGTGATATCAGGTGTAATTTCTCCTCTGTTATTTCTTATTTTGTTTATTTAGGTCTACTAATTTTTTATTAATGAGCTGGGCTAAAGGATTATCAATTTTTTTCTCCTTACAAAAACCAGCTCAAATTTCACTGATCTTGTCTACTGTTATTTTGGTCTATATTTATTTCCTTTCTAATCTTTATTATTTCCTTCCTTCTGCTTACTTTGGGTTATTTTTTTTTTGTTCTTCTTCTTATAATTCTTTTAGATGGTTAGTTAGTTTGTTTGAGTTTTTCTTGTTTCTTGATGTAGGCCTGTATAGCAATAAACTCTTAGAACTATTTTCGTGGTATTATATAGGTATTGTAAATTTGCATTTTTATTTTCATTTGTTTCATGATATTGTTTGATTTCTTCCTTGATGTCTTCACTGACCATTTTTCTTTTAGTAGCATGTTGTTTAATCTCCATGTGTTTGTGTTTTCCCCATTTTTCTTCCTGTAATTTATACCTAATTTCATACCACTGTGGTCAGAAAAATTTCTTGATATTATTTATATCCTTTTATATTTATTGAGACTTTTCTTGTTGCCTAGCATGTGATCTCTCTCGGAGAACATTCCATTTGCACTTGAAAATAATGTGTATTCTGCTGTTTTGAGATGAAATGTCCTGTAGATATCTACTAATTCCAACTGGTCTAATGTGTCATTTAAGGCCATTGTTTCCTTATTCATTTTCTATCTGAAAGATCTGTCCATTAATATAAATGAGGTGTTAACACCCCTACTATTATTGTATTATTGTCATTTTCTCCCTTTATGTCTGTTAATGTTTGCTTGATTTATTAAATTCTCCCTGTATTAGGAGCATATATGTTTAGAAATGTCATATCCTCTTCTTGTTTCAATTGCATTATCATTACTTAATGTCCTCCTTTGTCTTTACTTATACACTTTGTTTTAAAGTCTGCTTGGCTGATATGAGTATTGCTACCTCAGCTTTCATGTCATTTCCATTTGCATAAAATATCTTTTACCATCCCCTCACTTTCAGTCCGTGTGTGTGTTCAGCTCTGAAATGAGTCTCTAGTAGGCAGAATATAGATGGGTCTTGTTTTTTACCCAATCAGTCACCCTATGTCTCCTGATGGAAGCATTTAGTCCATTGATATTTAAAGTGATTATTGATAGGTATGTACTTGCTGCCATTTTGTTACTTGTTTTCTGGTTGTTTTTGTAGTTCTTATTTGCTCTTTTCTTCTTCATTAGCTACTTCCCTTGTAGTTTGATGATTTTCCTTAGTGGTATGCTTGTGATGTTTTCTCTCTTGTTTTTGTGTCTCTGTTATAGGTTTTTTATTTGTGGTTACCATGTGGTTCATATATGTTGACCTATAAGTATATCTATTTGTTTTAAACTGATAGTCATTTAAGTTCAAACACATTCTACAAGATCTACGTGTTTTATTCCCCTCCCCCAAGTTTGTGTTTTTGATGTTATACTATACATCTTCATGCCTATCCCTTAACTGTTTATCGTAGTTATATTTGATTTTACAATTTTTGTCTTTTAATCTTTGTGCTTACTTATTTAAGTGGTTGATCCACAGCGATTACTATATATTGCTTTTATTAGTGTGGTTCCTCCTTTCCTACATATTATTTCTTGTTGTAGCCTTTTCTTTTCCACTTAGAGAAGATCTTTTAACACTTCTTTTAGGGTCAGTTTAATATTGATGAACTCTTAGTTTTTGCTTGCCTGAAAAGTTCTTCATCTCTCTTCAATTCTGACTGATAACTTTGTGTGATACTCTAACCCAGGGTACAGTATCCTGGGTTGTAGGTTTTTTCCCTTTCAGTGCTTTAAATTTATCATTCCACTCCCTTCTGACCTGCAGAATTTCTGCAGAAAAATCAGCTGATAGCCTTATAGGGGTTCCCTTGCATGTGACTTTTTGTTTTTCTCTTGCTGGCTTAAAATTCTTTTTTTAATTAATTAATTTGGTTGCACTGGGCCTTAGTTGTGGCATGTGGGATCCTTAGTTGTGGCTTGTTGGTTCCTTAGTTGTGGCATACAAACTCTTAGTTGCAGCATGAATGTGGGATCTAATTCCCTGACCAGGGATTGAACCCAGGCCCCCTGATTACCTGATACCAAAGCAAGGAAAGGACACTACAAGAAAATAAAATTGCAGGCCAATATACCTTAATGAACATAAATGCAATAACCCTTGAAAAATACTAGCAATCCAAATTTACCAGCAAATCAAAAGGATCACCCAACATGACCAACTGGGATTTATCCCTCAGGTGTACAAGTGGTTCAACTGCAATATCAATAATTGTGATTCCGTATTAACAGTATGAAGGTTTAAAAGTTTATGACCTTCTTAATAGATGCAAAAAAGGCATTTTCCAAAATTCGAAATACATTTATGATTTAAAAAACTGTCAACAAATTAGTTATAGAAGGAGTGTAGCTCAAAATAATAAACATCACATATTAGAAACCCGCAGCTAACATCATACTAAACAGTGAATGCTGAAAGCTTTTCCTCTAAGATCAAGAACAAGACAAGAGGGTCTTCCCTGGTGGCGCAGTGGTTGAGAGTCCGCCTGCCATTGCAGGGGACACGGGTTCGTGCCCTGGTCTGGGAAGATCCCACATGCCACGGAACGGCTGGGCCCGTGGGCCATGGCTGCTAAGCCTGCACGTCCGGAGCCTGTGCTCCGCAATGAGAGAGGCCACAGCACAGCAGTGAGAAGCCCGCATACCACACACACAAAAAAAAGAACAAGACGAGAGTGCCAGCTCTTGCTACTTCTGTTCAACATAGTGTTGGAAGTCCTAGACAGAAATATTAGGCAGAGAAAATATAAAAGGCATATAAATCAGAAAGGCAGAAGTAAAATTTTGTTTTTAAATTGTCTGATCTTATATATAGAAAACCCTAACAACTTCAACAAAAACCTATTAGAACTAATAAATAAATTCATTAAAGTTGCAGAAAACAAAATCAACATACAAAAATCAGTTGTCTTGCTATACGCTGACAACAAACTAGCTGAAAAAAATTACAAAAGCAATCCAATTTACTATAGCATCAAACAGAATAAAATACTTGGGAATAAATATAACCATAGAGGTGAAAATCTGTATACTGAAAAGTACAAAACACTGATGAAAGAAATTAAAGAAGACACAATTAAATGGAAATATATCAATATTTTGTGTTCATTGATTGGAAGAATTAATATTGTTAATATGTCCATAATACCCAAAGTGATATAAAGATTCAATTCAATCCCTATCAAAATCCCAATGACATTTTTCAAAGAAACAAAAAAAAATCATAAAATTCATATGGGACCATAATAGAACCTGAAGAGTCAGACCAATCTTGAAAAGAAAAATAAAGTTTCAGCAATTATACGTCCTGATTTCAAAATATACTACAAAGCTATAGTAATCAAAACAGTATGGTGCTGGCATATAAACAGACATATAGAACAAAGTAACAGGAAAGAGAGGCCAGAAAATAAATCTATACATTTATGGTCCACTGATCTTTGACAAAAGTGCCAAGAACACTCAGTGGAAACAGGATGAATGGTATTATGAAACTGGATATCCACATGCAAAAGAATGAAATTAGACACTTTTCTCATTCCATATACAGAAATCAACTCAAAGTGGATTAAAGATTTAAATGTAAGAGTCAAGACTGTAAAACTCCTAGAAAACATCATAAGAGAAAAATATGAATTTTTGTATTTGACCCCAGAAAAACAGGCAACAAAAGTGAAAATAGACAAGCGAGATTGCATCAAACTAAAAACTTCTACACAACACTGGAAATAATCAACAGAGTAAAGTAAACTGTATAAGGAACTAACTCCATAGCAAAATAACAACAATAATAATAACCCACTTTTTAAATGGGTAAAGGACCTGAATAGACATTTGCCAATTTTCCAATTTTCCTCCAGTTATTGATTTCTGGTTTCAAATCATTATGGTTGGAAAAGATACCTGATATGATTTCAATATTAAATTTGATGACTTGTTTTGTGGTCTAACATATGATCTACTGCAAAATGTGCACATTTTAGAAGAGTGTATATTATACCGATATTGGGCAGAATGTTCTGTCCAAGAAGCTCAGAGAATACCAAGCAGGACAAATGCCAAGCAAACAAACAAAAACATCCATAGAAACATATCATATTCAAACTAGTGAAGACAAAGCAAGAGAAAATCTTGAAGGCAGCCAGACCAAAAAAACAAAAACAGACCAAAAAAAAAAAAAACCCTACAGAACATAAGAATTCCAGCAGAATTCTCATCAGAAATCCTGCAAACAAGAAGAAAATGGAGTGACATCTTTAAATTACTGAAAGAAACTGTCAATGCAGAATTCTATATAAAGTTTTAAAAAATATTTCAAAAGTGAAAAGAAACACTTCTTAGACAAATAAAAACTGAAGAAATTTATTGCCAACATACCTACACTACAAAAATATATTTTTTAAGTTTTTCAAGCAGAAGGAATATGATATGTCAAAATTTTCCACCTACAAAAAGAAGTAGAAGCATAGGAAATAGAATAAATGAGGGTAAAATACTTTATTACTTTTAATTGCTCTAAGTATAACTGACCATAATGCAAAAATATTAACAATGTATTAGATACTTATAGATTACGTAAAGTGAAATATATGACAACAATCGTACAAGGGAGAGAAGGAGGAACTGGAAATATATTCTTAAAATGTCTTCACACTACACATGAAGCAGTGAAATATTATTCAAAGGTGTACTTAGATTATTTCAAATGCATATTGTAAACCCAAGGTAGAACGCTAAAACATTTTTACAAAGAAATATAAATAATAAATAAAAGAGATAAAATGCAAAAATAAAAATGCTCAATTAAAGTAAAGAAAGCAGATAAAGAGGGGAAAATGGATAAGAAATGCATAAAACAGGCTGTGACAACAGCATGGTGGCAGAGTGAGATGCTCTCTTTGTCTCCACCTTCCAATATACAGCCAGTAAAACATCCACAACTCAACAAAGGTGCCTCTGCCCACCAACACAACAGGATGCCAAAGAGTTCCACACATCTGTATGTCTAAAGGTGGATGGACTAGAATACATAGAGGAGACAGAAATGAAGAAACAGTAGAGGTGGTGCCTGAGATCCTGTCCCTCAGCCATGGCAGCCCAGAGCCCAGAGAACCCCATAGAAGCAGGGGAGGCAGAGCACATGACTCCAGTACTCACATCCACAAGTAACGAGGCAGCAGTAGCAGCAGGTCCTGTAACCCCATCTCTTCAGGCAGGGAGGTGACCATGATTCTGGCCCTCTGCCCTTCACAGGTGGCACCTGTGAATCCAACAACACCCAACATGGTTAGAGGCACCTGTGACCTGGTTGCCCCCTGCAATGGTAGAGTCTGTGACTCAGGAGATACTGAAAGCAGTGGAACTGCCTGTCATCTCATGGCCTCACGCAACGACACCAGCAACAGCGAGGCACCAATAACCCTGGAGGCATGAGCAGCAATAACAAGGATGCTTGGCAACACCTCTGACAGGGTAGAAAATGCCCACTATTAAATATAATCAGAGGCAGCGCAGGTTAAGAGAAACCAAAAACTTGTACTATATTGCCACCTCCTGGAAAATAAAAGAAAGGTCTTTAATTTCTAACCTGATAAATTATTAGAATCAAGTTTTAACATAAATAAATAAAAGCTTTACATAATGAAGAAACGTGTTTGATACTTCAAATGTCAGGCTAAGGAATAACTAACTCATCAGCACCATGAAGAACCACAGTAAGAGTTATAATAAAAAGAAAATGACAATTCTCCAGAAACAAAAGATAAAGTTGTGGAATACTGTGATCTAACTGATAGAGAATTTAAAATAGCTGTCATGAAGAGACTCAACAAGATATAAGAAAATTCAGAAAGGCAATTTGATGATCTCGGGAATAAAATTAATGAATAGAGTTAATGTCCTACCAAAGAGATTGAAATGTTGAAATAGAAACACACAGATATTCTGGAGCTGAGTAACACAATAATTGAGAGGAAGAATGCATTAGAAAGCATTGGAAATAGAGCATACCATAAAGAAGAGAGCATTAGTGAGCTCGAAGTTACAAATCTTGAAATGATAACAGGTAGAAGAGGAAAGAGAATTAAGACCGTTTTGAAAAATGAAATCCTATGAGAACTACCCTTTGAGGAAGGGTAACATTATGGTAATGGGTATCCCAGAATAAGAAGAGGAGAAGGGAGCAGAGAGTTTATTTAAAGAAATAATAGCTGAGAACTTCCCAAACCTGGGAAAGGAAATGAATATACAAGTCCAAGAAGCTAAGAAAACACCTAATTGTCTCAACACATAAATATATTCTTGAAGACACATTATATTAAAACTGTCAAAATCCACAACAAAGAAAGAATGTTAAAAGCAGCCAGAGAAAAAAGAGATGGGAACCTACAAAGGAACCCCTGTTGGGCTATCAGCAGATTTCTGACCAGAAATTTTACAGGCCAGGAGGGAGTGGAAGGACATTCTCAAAATACTGAAAGATAAAACGTGTCAGCCAAGAATACTCTATTCAGAAAAGGCATCATTGAGATATGAAGGAGAAATAAAGGCATCCCCAGAACAACAAAAGCTGAGAGAGTTCATCAACACTAGACCTGCCTTATAAGAAACGTTGAAAGGAGCTATTCTATCAGAGACAAAAAGGCAAAAAGTACACAAAACTTGTAGTAAGGTGATAAGTATATAGACAGAGTCAGAAAATTGCAACTCTACATCAGAATAGGTTTTTAGACCAGGAAGATCAAGATGGTGGAGTAAGAGGACACGGAGCTCACATTTCCCCA
Organism: Tursiops truncatus; assembly: GCF_011762595.2. Lineage (NCBI taxonomy): Eukaryota > Metazoa > Chordata > Mammalia > Artiodactyla > Delphinidae > Tursiops > Tursiops truncatus. The sequence goes on along the minus strand of NC_047055.1, from coordinate 68,163,325 downwards.
TGAACACATCAAAAATATGTATACATGTGGAACAACACTCACAGAAAACTAACTGGAAACTGGCAGAAGGACTCCTGTGCAACCAAGGTTGTAAGAAAGATACACACGTAATCAGGTAGGAAGAGAAGAGAAGAAGAGCGATTGGGTTGGGACCTGTGCCCCAGATAGGGGACTCAGAAGAAAAGGTATATCACAAGGGTGGACACTCTCCCTGGGGAGTGAGCAGATCAAGCCACAGTCTGGGCATCCCAGTCCTGGGGTCTTACACATAAGAGACAAGCCCCTTAGCTACTTGGAGAACCACTGAAATGGATAGAAGGGATGGAGAAGCCTACACTGAACTCATGAGGAATGCGAGAGTATTGGCTTGCCCCCGGGCAGGGCAGAGAGAGGTCTGACTCACTGGCTGCCACCTAGACGTGCAGCCCAACCTGAACTGAGCAAACGCCCCAGCACTGCTCACCCCATGCCACAACTTGGCACTGGATCTAGGGCATCCAGAACCTGGGAAAGGTTTATCTACCAAATAAAGAATTCAAAACATTGGTAATAAAAATGCTAACTAAAATAGGGAAAATAGTTGATATAAACACAGATCAATTTTATAAGGAACTAGAAAATATAAAGAAGACTCAATCAAAAATAGATAATTCAATATCTGAGATTTAAAAAACACTCTAAAAGCAATAAATAGCAGACTAAATGACATAGAAGAATGCATAAGTGATCTGGAAGATAGAATAATGGAAATCACCCAATCCAAACAACAGACAGAAAGACAAATGGAAAAAAAGGAAAGTAACATAAAGATCTATGGGATAACATTAAACATGTCAACAGTCACATTACAGGGGTTACAGAGGGAGAAGAGAGAGAGAAGGGGATTGAAAATGTATTTGAAGAAATTATGGCAGAAAACATCCCAAACCTAAAGAAGTAAACAGATCTCCAGGTACAGGTAGCACAGAGGGTCCCAAGCAAGATGAATACAAACAGACCCACACACACCAAGACATATAATCAAAACAGCAAAAGTTAAAATTAAATAAATAAATAGAAAATTCTAAAGGCAGAAAGAGAAAAACAAAGAGTCATATACAAGGGAGCCCCCATAATGCTATCAGTTGATTTCTCTGCACAAAGTTTTCAGGTCAGAAGAGAGTGAAATGATATATTCAAAGTGCTGAAAGGGGAAAATCAGCAATCAAGGATAATTTACCCAGCAAGATTATCATTTAGAATAGGAAAGAGAAAGAAACTCAGACAAGCAAAAACTAAAAGAATTCATCAGTACTAAATCTACCCTAAAATATATGTTGAAGGGTCTTGTCTAAATGAAAAAGAAGTGAGAAACTACAGCAAAGAGAAAATCCCAGTAGGAAAAGCAAATATATAGTAAGAAATGAAAATCACTTAAATAAGACAGCACACAGATTAAAAGACAAAAAAAAAAAATTGTAAAGGCAACTAAAACTATTGGGTTGGCCAAAAAGTTCATTTGGTTAGTGAATACATTGTTCAATAAATTTCTTAGTGAAAATGAAAAATGTGTCTTTTATTTTTACTTAAAACTGAATGAACTTTTTGGCCAACTCAATACAATAAATAGTAAAATAATAAGCAGAAATATATAAAGTATGACATCAAAAACAAAAATGTGGGGAAAGGGAGTAAAAAATGTAGACCTTTTGGAGTGTGTTTGAACTTAAATGACTATCAGTTTAAATCAAGTAGATATAACTAAAATAATAGTAGGGGACTTTAACACCCCACTTACATCAATAGACAGATCACACTGACAGAAAATCAAGAAAGCAATCGTGGTCTTAAACGACACAATAGATCAGTTGGACAAATAGATATCTCCAAGAGATTATATCCAAAAATAGAAGAATACACATTCTTTTCAACTACACATGGAACTTTATCCAGGATAGATCCCATACTAGACCACAAAACAAGCCACAACAAATTTAAGAGGATAAAAATTATGTCAGGCATTTTTTCTGACCACAATGACGTGAAACAGGAAATCAACTACAGAAAGAAAAATGAGAAAAGAACAAACACATGAAGACTAAACAACATACTATTGAAAAATCAGTGGGGCAATCATGAAATCAAAGAGGAATTCAGAAAATACCTAGAGACAAATGAAAATAGAAACACAACTTTCCAAAATCTATGGGATGCAGCAAAAGCATTTCTTAGAGGGATGTTCATAGTGATACAGGCCTACCTCAAGAAACAAGAAAAATCTCAAGTAAACAACCTAACTTACCACCTAAAAGAACCAGAAAAAGAAGAACAAACAATGCCCAAACTAGCAGAAGGAAGGAAATAATAAAGATTGGAGAGGAAATAAATAAAATAGAGATTTAAAAAAACAGTAGAAAAGATCAAGGAAACCAAGAGCTGTTTATTGAAAAGATAAACAAAATTGATAAATCTTTAGCCAGGCTCATGAAGAAGAAAAATGAGAGGATCCAAAATAAGAAAAGAAAGAGGAGAAATACCAACTGGTATCACAAAGATACAAAATAAACATAAGAGAATACTGTCTATGCATATACTGTATATGCAAGAATAAAGTTATATGCAAACAAATTTGACAATCTAAAAGAAATGGACAAATTTCTAGAAACATACAGCCTGCTCAGACTGAATCAAGAGGAAACAATTTTGGGCTTCCCTGGTGGCGCAGTGGTTGAGAGTCCGCCTGCCAATGCAGGGGACACGGGTTCGTGCCCCAGTCCAGGAAGATCCCACATGCCATGGAGCAACCAGGACCGTGAGCCACAACTACTGAGCCTGCACATCTGGAGCCTGTGCTCCGCAATGAGAGGCCGCGATAGTGAGAGGCCCGCGCACTGTGATGAAGAGTGGCCCCCACTTGCCACAACTAGAGAAAGCTCTCGCACAGAAATGAAGACCCAACACAGCCAAAAATAAATAAATAAATAAATATTTTTTAAAAAAATTAATTAATTTTTGGCTATGTTGGTTCTTCATTGCTGTGGGAAGGCTTTCTCTGTTTGTGTCGAGCGGGAGCTACTCTTCATTGCAGTGCGCAGGCTTCTCATTGCGGTGGCTTCTCTTGTTTCAGACCATGGGCTCTAGGCATGCGAGCTTCAGTAGTTGTGGCATGCAGGCTCAGTAGTTGTGGCTCGTGGGCTCTAGCGCAGGCTTAGTAGTTGTGGTGCATGGGCTTAGTTGCTCCACAGCATGTGGGATCCTCCCGGACCAGGGCTCGAACCCGTGTTCCCTGCATTGGCAGGTGGATTCTTAACCACTGCACCACCAGGGAAGTCCCCACAAACCACTTTTGATGCATTTGACCAGTCACAGAACCTTCTCCATACATTGCACAAATCTTTTTTTGTGTTTCAGTTGCATTTTTACCTTTCTTGAAATAATAAAGCATAATATGCTGAAAAAAACTTTAAAACTTTGCACCACATAAAAGAATCAACAAAATGAAAAATACGGAATAAGAAAAAAAATTTGCAAAGCATGTATTGAATAAGGGGTTAATATCCAAAATTTATAAAGAACTCATACAACTCAATCTAATTAAAAATGGGCAGAGGAACTACATAGAAATTCTTCTAAAGAATCCAACAGGTATGTCCAACAGGCCAAGAAGTACATGAAAAGGTACTCAACATTACTATTGATCAGGGAAATACAAATCAAAGCCACAATGAGATATCACCTCTCACCTGTAAGAATGGCAGTTATCAAGAAGGCAAGAGATAACAAGTGTTGGTGAGGATGTGGAGAAAAGGGAACCCTTGTACACTGTTGGTAGGATTGTAAACTGGTTCAGCCACTATGGAGAACAGTATGGAGGTTCTGAAAAAAAAATTAAAACTAGTACTACCATATGATCCAGCAAGCCCACTTCTGGGTATATATTCAAAGGAAATGAAAACAAGTTATTGAAAAGATATATGCACTCCCAGGTTTTTTGTAGCATTATTCGAAATAGCAAAGACATGAAAACAACCTAAGTGTCCATCAGTGATTGAATGGATAAAAGTTTGGTGTACATATACAAATACTATTCAGCTTTGAGAAAAAAGGAAATTCTGCCTTTTGCAACAACATGGATGGATCTTGAATACATTTTCCTGAGATCAGTCAAACAGAGAAAAACAAATACTGTATGATATCTCTTAAATGTGGAATCTTAGAAAAAAAAACTGAACTCAAAAGAATAGAGAGTGGAATAATGATTACCAGGGGCTGGGGAGTCAGAATTGGAGAGATGTTGTTTAAGTGTACATACTTGAAAGTAGTAAATAAGTAAATCTTGGCGATCTAATATACAGTACAGTGATTACAAACAACAAAACTGTATTATAAACATTAAACTTACTAAGAGAGTACATCTTAATTGTTCCCACCCCCTAGAAGAAATGATAATTATGTGGCACAACAGAGGTGTTACCTAATGTTACAATGGCAATATTATTGCAATATAAATTTATGAAGTCAATATGTTGTACACCTTAAACTTACACGATGTTTTATGTCAATGATATTTCAATTAAAATGTTAATTAGAAAAATAAAAGAATGTGCAATATGATGCACATAGTATGATGCAAACAGTAACAATAAGAGAGTTGGAGTTTCTATATCAATACAAAAAATAAACTAACATTTTTACTTGAGATATAAAGGGATATTATATAATTATTAAGGATCAATTTAAAATAGAGTATGTAAACATAGTTACACCTAACAGAGGAGCCCCATAGTACATGAAGCAAAACCTAACAAAAATGAATAAGAAGTGGAAAATTTAACAATAATATTTGGAGACTTCAGTGACCCACCTCTAAGTAATGAACAGCAAAATGAGACAGAAAATCAAGGAGGATATAGAAGACATGAACAGCACTATAATGTAGACCTAACTGACACTTTTAGAACAATCCAATCAACAAGAGCATAATATACATGGAACTTTCTCAAAAATAAATGATATGATAAGCCATGAAACAAGTCTCAGTAAATTTAAAAGGACTGATATCACACAATTTGTGTTCTCAAACAACAGTGGAATTAAATTAGAAATCAACAACAACAAAAAAAGAAATCAACAACAGACAAAAATTTTGGAAATCCTCAAATATATGGAACTGAAACAACACACTTCATAATAACAAATGGGTCAAATAAAAATCACCAGGGAAAGTAGAAAATATTTTGAGCTGGATGCAAACAAAAACACAACACAGAAAAATTTCTCAGATACAGCTAAAGCAGTCCCTAGAAGGAAATTTGTAGGAGTTAATATCTATAATGTACATGAAGGATCTCAAATCAATCACCTATGTTTCTGTCTTAATAAATTAGAATAAAAGAGCAAATTAAACCCAAAGAAATCAGAAGGAAATAATAAAAATTACTACACAAATCAATGGAATGGATAATAGAAAAAAGTAGTTTAAAATCAGTGAAATCAACAGTTGGTTCTGTGAAAAGATAAACAAAATTGAAAAACCTGTAGCTAGACTGACCAAGAAAAATGAGAGCGAACATATAAATTACTAAAGCCATAATGAATGAGGAGATATCACTACTAATCTTACAGAAATTAAAAGGATTACGATAGAATGCTCTGGAAAATTTTAGGCCAACAAAGTAGACAACTTATATGAAATGGATAAATTCCTAGGAAGACAAAACATACTGAAACTGACTTAAGCAGAAATATAAAATCTGAATAGATCTGTAACAAAGAGATTGAATTAGTAATTAAAAACTACCCATAAAAAAAAGCCTAGGCCTGGTGAATTCCTTCAAACATTTAAAGAAGAAAAATAAAAATTCTTCACAAATTCTCCCAGAAAATAGAGGAAAAGGGAAAAATCCCCAAATGATTCTAAGAGGCTATCATTACCATAATACCAAATCCAAACCGATATCACAAGGAAAGAAATAGAGACCAATATCCCTCATGAATATAAATGCAAAAACTTAAATATTAAGAAACTGAATCCACCCACATATATAAGTGATTATACACTAAGACCAAGGAGAATTATCCCAGGAATGAAAGGTTGGTTTAAGAACTGAAAATCAGGGAATTCCCTGTTGGTCCAGTGGTTAGGACTCTGCACTTCCACTGCAGAGAGCATGGGTTCAATCCCTGGTCAGGGAACTAAGATTCCACATGATACAAGACATGGCAAAAAAAAAAAAAAAAAAAAAAAAAAAAAACTGAACTGAACTGAAAATCATATTATGTAATAAAACATATAAGAGAATAATGAACAAAAACTCCATGATCATTTCAATTGACATGGCATTTGACAAAAACCAAAGACCCATTCCTGATAAAAAAAAAAACAAAACTCAACAATCTAGGAATAGAAGGAAAATTGCTCAACCTAAATAAGGACATTTACAAAAGAATAAAACTACAGCTAACATCATACTTAATGGTGAAAGACTGAATCATTTTTTTCCTGAGATTGGGAACAAGTCAAGGAATTCTGCTCTCAACCCTTCTGTTCAATATTGTACTGTAAATTCAAGGCCATGTAATCAGGCAGGAAAGGGAGGGAGGGAGGGAGGGAGGAAGGAAGGGAGGGAGGAGAGAGAGAAGGAGGAGGAGGAGGAAGAGAAGAAGAAGGAGAGAAGAAAGAAAGGGAAGGAAAAGAAAAGGAACAGGTAAAACTATGCTTATTTACAGATTACATGAATTTATATGTAGAAATCCGAAGGTTTTCACACACACACAGATACACACACACATCTATTAGAACTAGTGAATGTGTTCAGTAAGGTCACAGGCTACACATCAATATACAAAAATAAACTGTATTACCATAAACTAATCAACTAAATTCCATTCACAATAGTATCAAAAAGAACAAAATCATTTAGCAATAAATTTAACAAAAGAATTACAATTTTTTTACACTGAAAGCTACAAAACATTATTGAAGGAAATTAAGGATCTAAATAAATGAAGAGGTGTGTTCATGGATCAAAAGAGTCAATATTGTTAAGTTGGCAATATTCCCAAATTCATATACAGATTCAATGTGACTCCTATCAAAATTCCAGCTGGTTTTTCTAGAAGAAATTGATGAGACGATCCTAAAATTTTTCTGGAAATGTGAACGACTCCGGGGGTGGGGGGGCAAAATAGTATTGAAAAAGAGCAAATTTGGTGGACTTACATGCTCCAATTTTAAAACTTACTACAAAACTATAGTATTCAAGATGGTGTGGTACTGGCATAAAGACAGACATACAGATCAACTGAATAGAATTAAGGGTCCAGGAATAAACCCATACATTTATGGCTAATTCATTTTCAACAAAGGTACCAAGGTAATTCAACAGAAAAAAGATAGTCTTCAGCAAATGGTTCTGGGACAATTCAATAGCCACATGCAAAAATATGAATTTAAACCCTTACTACATACCATACACAAAAATGAACTCAAAATGGATAACAGACATTAAAAAAAACTTTTAGAAGTAAACAAAAAGCAATTTTTGACATTATGTTAGACAAAAATTTCTTAGATATATCATCAAAGGCACAAGTGACAAAAGAAAAATTGATTAACTGTAGTTCATCCAGATTGAAAACTTTTTCAGTTCAAAAGACACCATTAACGGCGGAGGGCAAAGCGGGGAGATTCCCGCACAGAGGATCGGTGCCGACCAGCACTCACCAGCCCGAGACGCGTGTCTGCTCACCCGCCGGGGCGGGCGGGGCTGCGAGCTGAGGCTCGGGTTTCGGTTTCAGACGGAGCGCAGGGAGAGGACTGGGGTTGGTGGCTTGAACATAGCCTGAAGGGGTTAGTGCACCACGGCTAGCCGGGAGGGAGTCCGGGGGGAAAAGTCTGCACCTGCCGAAGAGGCAAGAGACTTTTTCTTCCCTCTTTGTTTCCTGGTGCGCGAGGAGAGGGGTTTAAGAGCGCTGCTTAAAGGAACTCCAGAGACGGGCGCGAGCCGTGGCTAAAAGCGCGAACCACAGAGACGGGCGCAAGCCGTGGCTAAAAGCGCGGACCCCAGAGACGGGCGCGAGCCGCAGCTAAAAGCACGGACCCCAGAGACGGGCGGGAGACGCTAAGGCAGCTGCTGCCGCCACCAAGGGGCCTGTGTGCGAGCACAGGTCACTCTCCACACCCCTCTTCTGCGGAGCCTGTGCAGCCCGCCACTGCCAGGTTCCCGGGATCCAGGGACAACTTCCCCGGGAGAATGCACGGTGGGCCTCAGGCTGGAGCAACGTCACGCCGGCCTCTGCCGCCGCAGGCCCGCCCCGTACTCCGTGCCCCCCGCCCCGGCCTGAGTGCGCCAGAGCCCCCGAATCAGCGGTTCCTTTAACCCCGTCCTGTCTGAGCAAAAAACAGACGCCCTCCAGCGACCTACACGCAGAGGCAGGGCCAAATCCAAAGCTGAGCTCCTGTGAGCTGTGAGAACAAAGAAGAGAAACGGAAATCTCTCCCAGCAGCCTCAGAAGCAGCGGATTAAAGCTCCACAATCAACCTGATATACCCTGCATCTGTGGAATACCTGAATAGACAAGGAATGATCCCAAATTGAGGAGGTGGACTTTAGGAGCGAGATCTATGATTTTTTTCCCTTTTCCTCTTTTTGTGAATGTGTATGTGTATGCTTCTGTGTGAGATCTTGTCTGTATAGTCCTGCTTCCACCATTTGTCCTAGGGTTCTATCCGTCCATGATTTTTTTAAAAAATTATTTTCTTAATAATTTTAATTGTAATAACTTTATTATACTTTACCTTCGTTCTTTCTTTTTCTTTCTTTCTTTCTTTCTTTCTTTCTTTCTTTCTTTCTTTCTTTCTTTCCTTCCTTCCCTCCTTTAGACAATGAATCACCCCAAATTGAGGAGGTGGTCTCTGAGAGCAAGATTTATGATTTTTCCCCCTTTACCTCTTTTTGTGAGGGTGTATGTGTATGGTTCTGTGTAAGATTTTCTCTGTATAGCTTCACTTCCAACATTTGTCCTAAGGTTCTATCCGTCCCTTTTTTTTTTCTAAATAAGTATTTTTTAATTCAATAACTTTATTATACTTTATTTTATTTTTACTGTATCTTCTTTCTTTCTGTCTTTTTTCCTTCTTTCCCTCCTTTCTTCCTTCCTTCCTTCCTCCCTCCCTCCCTCCCTCCCTCCTTTCTTTCCTTCTTGCCTTCTTTCTTTCTTTGCTTCTTTCTTCCTTCCTTCCTTCGCTCCTTTCCTTCTTTCATTCCTCATATTTCTACTAATTCTCTCTACTTTTTCTCCCTTTTATTCTCAGCCGTGTGGATGAAAGGCTCTTGGTGCTCCAACCAGGAGTCAGGGCTCTGCCCCTGAGGTAGGAGAGCCAACTTCAGGACACTGGTCAACAAGAGACCTCCCAGCTCCACATAATATTGAATGGCGAAAATCTCCCAGAGACCTCCATCTTAACACCAGCACCCAGCTTCATTCAACGACCAGCAAGCCACAGTGCTGGACAACCTATGCCAAACAACTAGCAAAACAGGAACACAACCCCACCCATTAGCAGAGAGGCTGCCTAAAATCATAATAAGGCCACAGACACCCCAAAACACACCACCACACGTGAACCTGCCCACTAGAGAGACAAGATCCATCCTCATCCACCACAACACAGGCACTAGTCCCCTCCACCAGGAAGCCTACACAACCCACTGAACCAACCTTAGCCACTGGAGACAGACATCAAAAACAGCGGGAACTATGAACCTGCAGCCTGCAAAAAGGAGACCCCAAACACAGTAAGATAAACAAAATGAGAAGACAGAAAAACACACAGCAGATAAAGGAGCAAGATAAAAATGCATCAGACCTAACAAATGAAGAGGAAATAGGCAGTCTACCTGAAAAAGAATTCAGAAAAATGATAGTAAGGATGATCCAAAATCTTGGAAATAGAATGGACAAAATGCAAGAAACAGTTAACAAGGACCTAGAAGAAATGAAGATGAAACAAGCAACGATGAAAAACACAATAAATGAAATTAAAAGTACTCTAGGAGGGATCAATAGCAGAATAACTGAGGCAGAAGAACGGATAAGTGACCTGGAAGATAAAATAGTGGAAATAACTACTGCAGAGCAGAATAAAGAAAAAAGAATGAAAAGAACTGAGGACAGTCTCAGAGACCTCTGGGAAAACATTAAATGCACCAACATTCGAATTATAGGGGTTCCAGAAGAAGAAGAGAAAAAGAAAGGGACTGAGAAAATATTTGAAGAGATTATAGTTGAAAACTTCCCTAATATGGGAAAGGAAGTAGTTAATCAAGTCCAGGAAGCACAGAGAGTCCCATACAGGATAAATACAAGGAGAAATATGCCAAGACACATATTAATCAAACTGTCAAAAATTAAATACTAAGAAAGCATATTAAAAGCAGCAAGGGAAAAACAACAAATAAAACACAAGGGAATCCCCATAAGGTTAACAACTGATCTCTCAGCAGAAACCCTACAAGCCAGAAGGGAGTGGCAGGACATACTGAAAGTGATGAAGGAGAAAAACCTGCAGCCAAGACTACTCTACTCAGCAAGGATCTCATTCAGATTTGATGGAGAAATTAAAACCTTTACAGACAAGCAAAAGCTTAGAGAGTTCAGCACCACCAAACCAGCTTTACAACAAATGCTAAAGGAACTCCTCTAGACAAGAAACACAAGAGAAGGAAAAGACCTATAATAACGAACCCAAAACAATGTAGAAAATGGGAATAGGAACATACATATTGATAATTACCTTAAATGTAAATGGATTGAATGCTCCCACCAAAACACACAGATTGGCTGAATGGATACAAAAACAAGACCCTTATATATGCTGTCTACAAGTGACCCACTACAGACCTAGAGACACATACAGACTGAAAGTAAGGGAAAGGAAAAAGATATTCCATGCAAATCGAAACCAAAAGAAAGCTGGAGTAGCAATTCTCATATCAGACAAAATAGACTTTAAAATAAGGACTATTAAAAGAGACAAAGAAGGACACTACATAATGATCAAGGGATTGATCCAAGAAGAAGATATAACAATTGTAAATATTTATGCACCCAACATAGAAGCACCTCAATACATAAGGCAAATACTAACAGCCATAAAAGGGGAAATTGACAGTAACACATTCATAGTAGGGGACTTTAACACCCCACTTTCACCCGTGGAGAGATCATCCAAAATGAAAATAAATAAGGAAACACAAGCTTTAAATGATACATTAAACAAGAAGGACTTAATTGATATTTATAGGACACTCCATCCAAAAACAACAGAATACACATTTTTCTCAAGTGCTAATGGAACACTCTCCAGGATAGATCATATCTTGGGTCACAAATCAAGCCTTAGTAAATTTAAGAAAATTCAAATTGTATCAAGTATCTTTTCTGACCACAACGCCATAAGACTAGATATCAATTACAGGAAAAGATCTGTAAAAAATACAAACACATGGAGGCTAAACAATACACTACTTAATAATGAAGTGATCACTGAATAAATCAAAGAGAAAATTAAAAAATACCTAGAAACAAATGACAATGGAGACACAACGACCCAAAACCTATGGGATGCAGCAAAAGCAATTCTAAAGGCGAAGTTTATAGCAATACAAGCCCACCTTAAGAAGCAGGAAACGTCTCAAATAAACAACCTAACCTTGCACCTCAAGCAATCAGAGAAAGAAGAACAAAAAAAACCCAAAGCTAGCAGAAGGAAAGAAATCATAAAAATCAGATCAGAAATAAATGAAAAAGAAATGAAGGAAACGATAGCAAAGATCAATAAAACTAAAAGCTGGTTCTTTGAGAAGATAAACAAAATTGATAAACCACTAGCCAGACTCATCAAGAAAAAAAGGCAGAAGACTAAAATCAATAGAATTAGGAATGAAAAAGGAGAAGTAACAACTGACACTGCAGAAATACAGAAGATCAGGAGAGATTACTACAAGCAACTCTATGCCAATAAAATGGACAATCTGGAAGAAATGGACAAATTCTTAGAAATGCACAACCTGCCAAGACTGAACCAGGAAGAAAGAGATAATATGAACAGACCAATCACAAGCACTGAAATTGAAACTCTGATTAAAAATCTTCCAACAAACAAAAGCCCAGGACCAGATGGCTTCACAGGCGAATTCTATCAAACATTTAGAGAAGAGCTAACACCTATCCTGCTCAAACTCTTCCAAAATATAGCAGAGGGAGGAACACTCCCAAATTCCTTCTATGAGGCCACCATCACCTTGATACCAAAACCAGACAAGGATGTCACAAAGAAAGAAAACTACAGGCCAATATCACTGATGAACATAGATGCAACAATCCTCAACAAAATACTAGCAAACAGAATCCAACAGCACATTAAACGGATCATACACCATGATCAAGTGGGGTTCATTCCAGGAATGCAAGGATTCTTCAATATACACAAATCTATCAATGTGAAAAACTATATTAACAAATTGAAGGAGAAAAACCACATGATCATCTCAATAGATGCAGAGAAAGCTTTCGACAAAATTCAACACCCATTTATGATAAAAACCCTGCAGAAAGTAGGCATAGAGGGAACTTTCCTCAACATAATAAAGGCCATATATGACAAGCCCACAGCAAACATCATCCTCAATGTTGAAAAACTGAAAGCATTTCCACTAAATCAGGAACAAGACAAGGTTGCCCACTCTCACCACTCTTATTCAACATAGTTTTGGAAGTTTTAGCCACAGCAAACAGAGAAGAAAAGGAAATAAAAAGAATCCAAATCGGAAAAGAAGAAGTAAAGCTGTCACTGTTTGCAGATGACATGATACTATACATAGAGAATACTAAAGATGCTACCAGAAAACTACTAGAGGTAATCAATGAATTTGGTAAAGTAGCAGGATACAAAATTAATGCACAGAAATCTCTGGCATTCCTATATACTAATGATGAAAAATCTGAAAGTGAAATCAAGAAAACACTCCCATTTACCATTGCAACAAAAAGAATAAAATATCTAGGAATAAACCTACCTAAGGAGACAAAAGACCTGTATGCAGAAAATTATAAGAAACTGATGAAAGAAATTAAAGATGATACAAATAGATGGAGAAATATACCATGTTCTTGGATTTGGAAGAATCAACATTGTGAAAATGACTCTACTACCCAAAGCAATCTATAGATTCAATGCAATCCCTATCAAACTACCACTGGCATTTTTCACAGAACTAGAACAAAAAATTTTGCAATTTGTATGGAAACACAAAAGACCCCGAATAGCCAAAGCAATCTTGAGAACGAAAAACGGAGCTGGAGGAATCAGGCTCCCTGACTTCAGACTATACTACAAAGCTACAGTAATCAAGAGAGTATTGTACTGGCACAAAAACAGAAAGATAGATCAAAGGAACAGGATAGAAAGCCCAGAGATAAACCCACGCACATATGGACACCTTATCTTTGATAAAGGTGGCAGGAATGTACAGTGGAGAAAGGACAGCCTCTTCAATAAATGGTGCTGGGAAAACTGGACAGGTACATGTAAAAGTATGAGATTAGAACACTCCCTAACACCATACACAAAAATAAGCTCAAAATGGATTAAAGACCTGATTGTAAGGCCAGAAACTATCAAACTCTTCGAGGAAAACATAGGCAGAACACTCTATGACATAAATCACAGCAAGATCCTTTCTGACCCACCTCCTAGAGTAATGGAAATAAAAACCAAAATAAACAAATGGGACCTAATGAAACTTCAAAGCCTTTGCACAGCAAAGGAAACCATAAACAAGACCAAAAGACAACCCTCAGAATGGGAGAAAATATTTGCAAATGAAGCAACTGATAAAGGATTAATTTCCAAAATTTATAAGCAGCTCATGCAGCTCAATAACAAAAAAACAAACAACCCAATCCAAAAATGGGCAGAAGACCTAAATAGACGTTTCTCCAAAGAAGATATACAGACTGCCAACAAACACAAGGAAGAATGCTCAACATCATTAATCATTAGAGAAATGCAAATCAAAACTACAATGAGATATCATCTCACACCAGTCAGAATGGCCATCATCAAAAAATCTAGAAACAATAAATGCTGGAGAGGGTGTGGAGAAAAGGGAACACTCTTGCACTGCTGGTGGGAATGTGAATTCGTTCAGCCACTATGGAGAACAGTATGGAGGTTCCTTAAAAAACTACAAATAGAATTACCATATGACCCAGCAATCCCACTACTGGGCATATACCCTGAGAAAACCAAAATTCAAAAAGAGTCATGTGCCAAAATGTTCATTGCAGCTCTATTTACAATAGCCCGGAGATGGAAACAACCTAAGTGCCCATCATCGGATGAATGGATAAAGAAGACGTGGCACATATATACAATGGAATATTACTCAGCCTTAAAAAGAAACGAAATTGAGCTATTTGTAATGAGATGGATAGACTTAGAGTCTGTCATACAGAGTGAAGTAAGTCAGAAAGAAAAAGACAAATACCGTATGCTAACACATATATATGGAATTTAAGAAAAAAAATGTCATGAAGAACCTAGGGGTAAGACAGGAATAAAGACGCAGACCTACTGGAGAACGGACTTGAGGATATGGGGAGGGGGAAGGGTGAGCTCTGACAGGGTGAGAGAGAGTCATGGACATATACACACTTACAAACGTAGTAAGGTAGATAGCTAGTGGGAAGCAGCCGCATAGCACAGGGATATTGGCTTGGTGCTTTGTGACAGCCTGGAGGGGTGGGATAGGGAGGGTGGGAGGGAGGGAGACGCAAGACATATGGGAACATATGTATATGTATAACTGATTCACTTTGTTATAAAGCAGAAACTAACACACCATTGTAAAGCAATTATACCCCAATAAAGATGTTAAAAATAAAACTAACAGAAGACACCATTAACAACATGAAAAGGCAAGCCACAGACTGGGAGAAAATATGTGTACACCATATATCTGATAAATAACTTTTATCTGGAATATAGAAAAGGTAACTTATAACTCAATAATAAGTAAACAAATAACCAAATTCTTAAAAGGGCAAAAAGCCATACACAAACGTTCATAGCAATTTTACTTATAACAGTTAAAATCTGGGGCAAAATCCAGATGTCTTTCAGTAGGTGAATAGCTAAACAAACTGTGGTACATCTGTACTGTGGAATATTATACAGCGATAAAAAGGAATGAACCATTGATACAACCAATAACCTAGATGATTCTCGGAAGTATACTGAGTGAAAAAGGCCAAACCCCAAAGGTTACATACTGTATGATAAAATTTACATAATATTCTTGAAATTATCACAATTATAGCTGGTAGAAAATTTAATGGTTGTGAGGAGGGGGTGGTGGTAATGAAAGGATAACAAGAGGGATCCTTGTGGTGATGTAACTCTTCTCCATCTTGACTATGGTGGTTATTACCAACCTACATCTGTGATAAAACTGTATAGAAATAAATACACATACACAAATGAGTACATGTATGACTGGAAACCTAAGATGGGTGGATTGTATCAATGTCAGTTTCATGGTTGTGATAGTGTACTATAGTTATGGAAGATGTTATCATTCAGGGATACCGAGTAAAGGGCTAAATGGGACTTCTCTGTATTATTTTTTACAACTATATATGAATCTCCAATTATCTTAAAATAAAGCTTAATTTTTTAAATGGAGCAAAAGATTTGAATAGACATTTTATCAAAGAAGTTATACAAGCACATGGACAACAAGCACATGAAAAGATGCTCAACATCATTAGTCATTAGGGAAATGCAAAGTAAAACTACAATGTAATAGCACTTCATACCCACAAGAATAGCTATAATCAAAAAGATAGACAATAACAAATGCTGGAGAGGATGTGGAGAAAATGGACTCCTCATACATTGCTGGTGGGAATGTAAACTGATTGAGAAACTTTGGAAAACAGTTTGGCAGTTCTCTTAAATTCAACACAGTCTTACCACATGTCTCAGCAATCCCACTAATAGGTACCTAACCTAGAGAAATTAAAATATATGTTCACACAAGGACTTGTATGTGAATTTTCATAGCAGCATTTTCATAATATCTAAAAAGTAGAAACAACCAAAATGTCATCAGTTGGTGAATGGATAAACAAAATATGATATATCCTTACAATGGCATGCTATTCATCAATTAAAAGGAACGAAGTACTCATACAAGACACAACCTGGCTGAACCTCAAAAACACTATGGTAAGCGAAAGAAGCTAGACACAAAAGCACACATGTCGTACAATCTAATTTATTTGAAAGGTCCGGAAAAGAAAACTTAGAGGCAGAAAGTAGATTAGTTATTTCCTAGGGCTATGGGTAAAGAGTGGTGAATAACTGAAAATGGGAGCGTGATTTCTTCTGAATGTGACAGAAATGTTCCAAAATTAGTTTGTGGTGATAGCTGCATAACACTGTAAATTCACTATAATCACTGAATCATATGTTTAAATAAATAGATATCTAAATAGAGAGAAAGCAAGCAAGCAAGCAAGGAAGGAAGGAAGGAAGGAAGGAAGGGAGGGAGAAAAGAAGGAAGGAGGGAGGGAGGAAGGAGGGAGGAAGGAAGCTGTCTTTTAAAAATTGCAATTCTTAGGAGTCCCAGAAGAAGAAGAGAAAAAGAAAGGGACTAAGAAAATATTTGAAGAGATTACAGGTGAAAACATCCCTAATATGGGAAAGGAAATAGATAACCAAGTCCAGGAAGCACAGAGAGTCGCATACAGGATAAATCCAAGGAGAAACACGCCAAGACACATATTAATCGAACTGTCAAAAATTAAAAACAAAGAAAACATATTAAAAGCAGCAAGGGAAAAACAACAAATAACACACAAGGGAATCCCCATAAGGTTAACAGCTGAACTTTCAGCAGAACTCTGCAAGCCAGAAGGGACTGGCAGGACATATTTAAAGTGATGAAGGAGAAAAACCTGCAACCAAGATTACTCTACCCAGCAAGGATCTCATTCAGATTTGATGGAGAAATTAAAACCTTTACAGACAAGCAAAAGCTGAGAGAGTTCAGCACCACCAAACCAGTTTTACAACAAATGCTAAATAATCTTCTCTAGACAAGAAACACAAGAGAAGGAAAAGACCTAGAATAACAAACCCAAAACAATTAAGAAAATGGGAATACGAACATACATATCGATAATTACCTTAAATGTAAATGGATTGAATGCTCCCACCAAAAGACACAGACTGGCTGAATGGACAAAAAAACAAGACCCTTATATATGCTGTCTACAAGAGACCCACTTCAGACCTAGGGACACATACAGACCGAGAGTAAGGGGATGGAAAAAGATATTCCATGAAAATGGAAAACAAAAGAAAGCTGGAGTGGCAATTCCCATATCAGACAAAATAGACGTTAATATAAAGACTATTAGAAGAGACAAAGAAGGACCCAAAATTGGTAAACCATTAGCCAAACTCATCAAGAAAAGAAGGGATAAGACTCAAATCAATATAATTAGAAATGAAAAAGGAGAAGTAACACCTGACACTGCAGAAATAAAAAGATCATGAGAGATTACTACAAGCAACACTATGCCAATAAAATGGACAACCTGGAAGAAATGGACAATTTCTTAGAAATGCACAACCTGCCAAGACTGAACCAGGAAGAAAGAGATAATATGAACAGACCAATCACAAGCACTGAAATTGAAACTCTGATTAAAAATCCTCCAACAAACAAAAGCCCAGGACCAGATAGCTTCACAGGCGAATTCTATCAAACATTTAGACAAGAGCTAACACCTATCCTTCTCAAACTCTTCCAAATTATAGCAGAGGGAGGAACACTCCCAAACTCATTCTACGAGGCCACCATCGCCCTGATACCAAAACCAGACAAGGACGTCACAAAGAAAGAAAACTACAGGTCAACATCACTGATGAACACAGATGCAGAAATCCTCAACAAAATACTAGCAAACAGAGTCCAACAGCACAATAAAAGGATCATACACCATGATCAAGTGGGGTCTATTCCAGGAATGCAAGGATTCTTCAATATACGCAAATCAATCAACATGATACACCATATTAACAAATTGAAGGAGAGAAACCATATGATCATCTCAATAGATGCAGAGAAAGCCTTCGACAAAATGCAACACACATTTATGTTAAAAACCCTACAGAAAGTAGGCATAGAGGCAACTTTCCTCAACATAATAAAGGCCATATATGACAAACCCACAGCCAACATCACCCTCAGTGGTGAAAAACTGAAAGCATTTCCACTAAATCAGGAACAAGACAAGGTTGCCCACTCTCACCACTCTTATTCAACATAGTTTTGGAAGTTTTAGCCACAGCAAACAGAGAAGAAAAGGAAATAAAAGGAATCCAAATCGGAAAAGAAGAAGTAAAGCTGTCACTGTTTGCAGATGACATGATACTATACATAGAGAATACTAAAGATTCTACCAGAAAACTACTAGAGCTAATCAATGTATTTGGTAAAGTAGCAGGATACAAAATTAATGCACAGAAATCTCTGGCATTCCTATATACTAATGATGAAAAATCTGAAAGTGAAATCAAGAAAACACTCCCATTTACCATTGCAACAAAAAGAATAAAATATCTAGGAATAAACCTACCTAAGGAGACAAAAGACCTGTATGCAGAAAATTATAAGAAACTGATGAAAGAAATTAAAGATGATACAAATAGATGGAGAAATATACCATGTTCTTGGATTGGAAGAATCAACATTGTGAAAATGACTCTACTACCCAAAGCAATCTATAGATTCAATGCAATCCCTATCAAACTACCACTGGCATTTTTCACAGAACTAGAACAAAAAATTTCGCAATTTGTATGGAAACACAAAAGACCCCGAATAGCCAAAGCAATCTTGAGAACGAAAAACGGAGCTGGAGGAATCAGGCTCCCTGACTTCAGACTATACTACAAAGCTACAGTAATCAAGAGAGTATTGTACTGGCACAAAAACAGAAAGATAGATCAATGGAACAGGATAGAAAGCCCAGAGATAAACCCACCCACATAAGGTCACCTTATCTTTGATAAAGGAGGCAGGAATGTACAGTGGAGACAGGACAGCCTCTTCAATATGTGGTGCTGGGAAAACTGGACAGGTACATGTAAAAGTATGAGATTAGAACACTCCCTAACACCATACACAAAAATAAGCTCAAAATGGATTAAAGACCTGATTGTAAGGCCAGAAACTATCAAACTCTTAGAGGAAAGCATAGGCAGAACACTCTATGACATAAATCACAGCAAGATCCTTTTTGACCCACCTCCTCAAGAAATGGAAATAAAAACAAACAAATGGGTCCTAATGAAACTTCAAAGCTTTTGCAAAGCAAAGGAAACCATGAACAAGACCAAAAGACAACCCTCAGAATGGGAGAAAATATTTGCAAATGAAGCAACTGACAAAGGATTAATTTCCAAAATTTATAAGCAGCTCATGCAGCTCAATAACAAATAAACAAACAACCCAATCCAAAAATGGGCAGAAGACCTAAGTAGACATTTCTCCAAAGAAGATATACAGATTGCCAACAAACACATGAAAGAATGCTCAACATCATTAATCATTAGAGAAATGCAAATCAAAGCTACAATGAGATATCATCTCACACCAGTCAGAATGGCCATCATCAAAAAATCTAGAAACAGTAAATGCTGGAAAGGGTGTGGAGAAAAGGGAACACTCTTGCACTGCTTGTGGGAATGTGAATTGGTACAGCCACTATGGAGGACAGTATGGAGGTTCCTTAAAAGACTACAAATAGAACTACCATATGATCCAGCAATCCCACTACTGGGCATATACCCTGAGAAAACCATAATTCAAAAAGAGTCGTTTACCAAAATGTTCATTGCAGCTCTATTTACAATAGCCAGGAGATGGAAGCAACCTAAGTGTCCATCATCAGATGAATGGATAAAGAAGATATGGCACATATATACAATGGAATATTACTCAGCCAAAAAAGAAACGAAATTGAGTTATTTGTAGTGAGGTGGATGGACCTAGAGTCTGTCATACAGAGTGAAGTAAGTCAGGAAGAGAAAGACAAATACCATATGCTAACACATGTATACGGAATCTAAGAAAAAAATGTCATGAAGAACCTAGGGGTAAGACGGGAATAAAGATGCAGACCTACTAGAGAATGGACTTGAGGATATGGGGAGGGGGAAGGGTAAGCTGTGACAAAGTGAGAGAGTGGCATGGACATATATACACTACCAAACGTAAAATAGATAGCTAGTGGGAAGCAGCTGCATAGCACAGGGAGATCAGCTCGGTGCTTTGTGACCACCTAGAGGGGTGGCATAGGGAGGGTGGGAGGGAGGGAGACGCAAGAAGGAAGAGATATGGGAACATATGTATATGTATAACTGATTCATTTTGTTATGAAGCAGAAACTAACACACCATTGTAAAGCTATTATACTCCAATAAAAAAGTTGCAATTCTTTTCGGCTGTTTTATGTTGAAATTTCCCGCCTCAAATGGTTAAACCTGTGACCTTTTGCCTCATATGGGAGAATTACCTCCATTCCCTGCTTAGCACATCAGACGGAAAGTTACATGGTGTGCTTTCTGTTTCGTTCACTCCTAGCTTTACTATCCTTGATGGTTGCTAAAGTATCATTTAAAAATCATGTTGTCTCTTGCGTTGCTGACAAATTATGTTTTTCTCAGCTTTTCCAATTCCAAATTCTCCTATAGTTTAGCAAAACAAATTACCTTTGGAATCATATATACCTTTTTAGTCCACTGTATATGCAGGAGAACAGATAAGCAGATTTGACTATACTCGTGAGTTTCTCCAAGCATAGCACTTCTCTTAACTCTTTCATCCTTTTGATATCTAAGTGTCAGGGGTCTCTTTCCATTTTGATTATGGAATTTCACCCTCCCTCTCCTTCCCTCCCATCTCCTACAACCATCATTTCTTCACTTTTACCATAGTTCCAATATCTCATTTACACTTAACACAAGTCCACTCCTTATACTCTCCCTTCAAATATCCCTACCTAGGCTAATCCTGAGTAGTGAACTACCACTTAAGCAGTAATAGCACAATACTTCCCTCTAGAGATTGACTTAGTGGAACTTTACAGATAATATAAGATATTTGAAACATTTTTAGTATTGCCTATGGCTTTTTTGCTTTTTGAAAGAGAAGAACTGATGCAGAATATTGATTTGATCTTAAGTCTAAGGTATTTTGCTCTGATAAATGACATGACATTATTTATTAATGCCCAAGAAAAGACATACAAGAAGGCTATTATAAAATACTTTAAGGTTCTATCTTTAATTATAATTTCTGGCTAGTAGATAAAGTTCTCTCTGCTATAAAATACTAGATTTTGTTGCTCACTGATAGTGCTGCAACTTACTTTTAAAGTTCCTAAATAATCAAGCTTTTGAGTACAACAAATTTTTTTCCATTTTAATAATGCAACCTCCTTGATAATGATGATGGTTTGATCAGTGCCTTTCACAGATCTAATTTCTTCCTCCCTCATACATCCTAAATGCTTTGTTTTTACTGCTATACTGTTAATAAAATGCTCACCCTAAATTCAAGTGTGGCTATATCTGTTTCCTGTCTCATCAACTAACTGTGATGCAGCTAGTGTAGCAGAAAGAGCAGTGAAGCTAACATTAGAATACCTGGATTACAGTATTTGTTTTATTACTTAGCAGCTGTGTGAATTTATTGTCTTAATGATCCCTGAATTATGGCATGGATTTTTGTGCTGCTGCCAAGTATGAAATAGTTTGAGACATGGATTGGAAACTCAAAATATGTGATCTCTGTAACATTTTAGTGGGTGTGGGGAAGATAGAATATTTGAAATAGAAAATCTTGGACAAAAGGTCACCAGAGACCTTAATAAATTACTTAAACTTCCCGAGACTGCTTTGCTATCTATAAAATAGATAATGATGATGCTTACCTCACAGGATTGTTTAAGGGTTAACTGAGATATTGTATGTGAAAGAGTCTAGCCCAGTGTCTGGAAAATGGATGATGTTAATTAATGTTTCCTAGGGTTGGAGTCCTCCCTCCACTTCCCTCCTCCCCCGCCCCCGAAAACTCCAAAATTCAAACATCTTTCAAGATGCCCAAAAGGCACCACTCTACGAAGCCCTTCCAAACAACTTCAAGCAGTATAGCCCTTTGGTTAAGAGTGCTGGGCTTCTGGAATTAGAAAAGACCACCCAAGTTTAAAACCAGGTCTGCCATTTAGTAACTTCATGACCTTGGGCAAGTTATTTACCCTTTCTGCATCTAGATTTCCCACCGGTAAAATGAGATCATCATGGTACATATCTCATAGGGTTGTGAAGTATTAAATGAGATATGCACATAGAGCACTTAGCACAGTCCCTGACACTTAGTAAGTCCTCCATAAGTATTGCATAGTAGAAGTAGTAGAAAGTTTCCTCTTCAGTAAAATGTTAATAAAAATGCCTCCCAGGGTGTGGCAAAGTTCTGCTGTAAAAGTCTTTTAAACTGTAATGCTGAACAAACGTAAGGGATTGGTGTATACCTTAAGATATATGAGGCAAAGTTCTAACCTCACTTTTATAGAATATCCCTTCCCTGCACTGGAGGGAAGGGGGTAATAATACCCATTATTAATTAATAGGAAATAAAACCAGAAGATACGTCCGCGGGAAACAAGCAGCAGAAGCCCAAACAGCAGTATTAAGAGCAGCACCCGCATACCGTACCTCGACAATTCCCAGTAGTTCACCTCTAACGCCCCCCTTCCCTTGGAGCCGCGCAAGCGTACACTGATTTTGCTCCTCTCTCCCTCATGCCCCCGCCTCCAACACCCTCCGCCCCCCCCACCGCACCCCCCGGTCTACCCCACCACGCAGGCGCATCTCCTTAAATCCTGTCCCTACCCCCCTCATCTTTCTCTGCATTTCGTTCCCCCTCCTCTTCCAGCACCTCAGCAGGTTCAAACTCTTCTGCGTGAGGGTGGCGGTGATCGAAAGGTCACGTGATGAGCATCCTGCTGCCCAACATGGCGGAGTTCGACACGATCTCGGAACTGGAGGAGGAGGAAGAAGAAGCGGCAACGTCGTCGTCGTCGCCGTCGTCGTCGTCGTCGGTATCGGGGCCCGACGATGACGAGGAAGATGAGGAGGAGGAGGAAGAAGAGGAGGAGGAGGAAGAAGAAGAGG
Organism: Tursiops truncatus; assembly: GCF_011762595.2. Classification (NCBI taxonomy): domain Eukaryota; kingdom Metazoa; phylum Chordata; class Mammalia; order Artiodactyla; family Delphinidae; genus Tursiops; species Tursiops truncatus. The sequence goes on along the minus strand of NC_047055.1, from coordinate 68,140,029 downwards.
AGCAGGTGGAGGATACGCCGCCCCCGCCTCGGGTAGTGAGCGAAGAGCATCTGCGGAGATATGCCCCCGACCCTGTATTGGTGCGGGGCGCCGGCCACATCACTGTGTAAGCGAGAGGGAGCCATGGGGTTTGAAAAGGCTGAGATTTGGCGACAGAGGAATAAGGCAATCGAGGGGCCTGTGGAGTGGGGGAGGGCTGACTGAGGCATATAGTTAGGAAAGGACACCTGGTCTAAATGGGGAAACTGAGGGAGACAAGTGTAAAGGAAGTGAGGAGAAAGCAAATGTGATGCACCAACACCGGGTAAAAAGTGAGTATAGGACAGGGAAGTTAGGGGGTTGGGAGCCAGAGGGATTGGAGTAGGGGTGTCTCCTTGCTTCTGTGTATGCTGGCGATGAACAGTCTTTAAACTGCAGGATGTACCAGCGGACTCTTTGCCGCCAAGATTGATGTCTGGTGGAACACGGTGACAGCTGTAACAAGTGACGAGACCTAGGCTTGGACTCTTCAAAACAGAAACATAATATATTTTGTGAATAACATTATAGAATATCCACCCATCCATGTATTCATCCATCCTTTCTTCCTATCTAATCCCTTTGTAAATGAATTCAATAATCCTTTCCGTGTCTTGATCACTCCTCATTCTGACGTTTCTTAAATATCACACAATTAGAGGTTCAGGTTGAGAAGTAGCTATGAAACGTAGAAAGAGCAATGGATTGAGAGTGAGGGCTCTTGTATGTTAGTCCCAGCCCTGCTTCTTACTGACCCTGTGACCTTGGTCAGGTTACTTCCCATTTCTGGGCCTTGATTTCTCCATTGGTAAAATGAGGGGTTTGGAGTAGATGGTTTTTAAAGCCTTTCAGCTCTGAAATAATTTAACATACCTGCAGGAGATTTTGTATTCCCAAGTATTAAATATGCAAACATTAAATATATATGGAAATTAGTCCCCTAGGAGCTGAGAATGATTTTTTGAAAACTCATACGGAGTTTTTTTTTAAATTGACATCTTGGATCATATTTGAGAAAATAAAAAGGGGGAGGGACCTCATAGAGTAGTAGTTGTCAAAGCACAAGAAAAATTTAATGGTTCTCTGGTCTTTGAAGAGTGCTTTCTCGTTTTTATGTGCTTGGACAGTAAATACTTGGAAGTTTGAATATTGTGTCATGTTCATCCTCTTAATTATGCTATCATTTACTGAGTTTTCAAAATAGGACTATTTTTTCCTATCAAGTCATGCTGCCTGTAATTTTGATAATGGCTCACCTACCCCTCTTTCAGTTGAGTTCATATTATCTGAAATCATATATTATGCACCACCTCCCCCCGTCATGTTAGCTTTTAATTTTAACATGCTGAGTATTTTAATTGTAATATACTTTTGTGATCTTTGCATGAAAAGTATTAAGGAAGATTTCGAAATTGTGGAAGAGTGTGGGGAGATTTTTAGACCTGCCTTTTGGTTAGGCAATTTTAACACAATTTTTCTTGGTCCAAGAATTTTGCAGATAGCCTACAATGTTCAGATGCCAGCTTACTGCGCTGTTTTATTTCCATTCCTTTCATCACTAGGGAAACAATTTATTACTCAAATTAATTATGATTCTGGTACCAAAGGTTACTTTCATGCAGATTATTTCATATGATCAAACAGAAAAAGGCTTTTTATTCCAGTCTATAATTTTATATTCCAGCATTCCTCCCCTTCATTTTTTTCCTAAAATTCAGAAAACAAGGAACAGGGAAGAAAACAGAGTTTAGGTTCCCTGAACCTTATTTGTGGTTCCATTCTACTCCTCACACAACCATGGTGAAGTACTTAACAACCTATTTTCAATTAAAAGCAAAGCACTGACACTTGCAATGCCCAGGCCCTTATGATAGGTGTAATGACCTTCTCAGCTTAAAAATTCTGGAATAAGGAGTGTGAAATAATGGTGCTCATAGTAACTGCTGGTATTAATTGAAGCCAAAACCTGAAAAGCAGCAAACCAGTACTTGAATTGCTAACCAGCGTACATAGTTTGGAAAATTACTTAGTTGTATTGTACACATTCTCTGACCTAGAAAGCGTGTTTGATGTTAAATGAGAAACTGGTCTTTCTATGATAGGAAAACCTTCCTTACAACAGGTAAAGTAAGATCCTTAGGAAATAGTTAATCTAATTCTGAGACGTCTAAAATATCAGCCTCTTTAATTTTTTTCTGGCATGGGAGTGTTAGTTGCCCTATCTGAATGAAATATTTCTTATTCTCTCCCATTCTTATTTTTTTCATTCTTCGTGCAGTCATCTGTTCTTTAGAGGATGTTGTTTCTTTTCAAAGTTTAAAATTTGAGAACCATCACCTCAAATTCAGTATATCTTAAACCCAATTTATTTTCCCTCCCCAGATTGTCTGTGCATTCCAGTTTCCCCATTTCTGACCCTGATACTGCCATTCCAATCTTCCAGGGTAATATTTCAAGTCCTTGAGTCATTTTTAACTCTTCCTTCTCCTTGAATTGCCCTTTGCCAGTCTGTCCCAGAATTATGTCATCATGCCTTTTAAAAGGTCTGTTAGATCATTCATTTTCTCCATTTCTACTGGCACCTCTCTAGTTTGGGTTGCCATCATCTCCTGCTTGAATTGCGGCCACAGTCTGCCACCTCTCCTCACCCCAATCCATCTGCATGCTTGTGCCAAACTAATTTTCGTAAAACACGGTTTAATCATGTCACTTTCCTGCTGAAACACCTGCACTGTATCTTAATTAGGTTTGAATTCCTGTGCTCTCTTCCTCCACCCTCAGAGATCATGGAGTCCCTCTGCTTGTTCAAAACTCACCCCTCCATTTATGCTTTCCATATCCTTCTCTTCCAGCCTCCTCCCAGGCAGCACCTCTCTATATATTACCTCACTCAGCCTCTCTGTTGGCTCAGCCTGTAAACATATTCAGTCTCTCTAATTCTTTAAAAATAAAAGCCTTCCTAGACCTACATTCCCCATTAGCTATTGTCTAATCTCTCTTCCTTCTTTCTCCAAATTTCTTAAGAGTAGCTACATTCACCATATCTATTTCCTCTTCACCCTTCTGTAATCTGGATTCTGCCACCATGACCACAGACAAACTGGTATCATTAAGATCACCATGACCCTCCTGTTGCTAAATTAGTGGGCATCTTCAATTTCCTATCTTTCTGGTCCTCTCTGCTGCATATAATGACTCCCTCTTTCTCAGAGGCTTTTACTCCAGGGGTCATAAACACACTGGCCTTCAGAGGCGAGACAGGTTACAGAAAATAGTGCAGCATGAGTAATGATGGGGCCTTAGTTGAACTGGAAGGTATATGTTTTGCCTAAAGGTATTCAAATTCTGATTTAAAAAAAAACATTTTGCCAGCCAAACAAATCTAGGAATTCCTTGGCCATTTCACTCTTCCTGGTTCTCCTTATATTTTTCTGGTTATTCCTTAACTGCCTCATTCATGGGTTTCTTTTCCTTTCTTGCTCCTTAAATACTAGTGATCTCCAGGGTTTTGTTCTCAGCCCACTATTCTCATTCCCTGCTCTATCTAGATGGTCTCATCTTGACTCTCATGGTTTCAATTATCTGATGTCTCCCAAATATGTATCAGTATCTCTATACCAGACTCTGTTCTGACTCTTATCTGGACTTCCTCACCTAATGGCTCACTAACATCTTAAATTCAACGTACTCAAAACAAAACTCATCCTCCCCCTCTCGCATCCCCTCACACCCCCATCCCAACCCCTCAAAAAATTCCTCCTATTTCTGAGTTCTCCAACTCAGTTAAATGGACCTCCTCCTATCCCATTATTCATCAGTGGTTCCTCTTTCCCACTCAGTTTTCTCACAGCTAAGCAATCAGTGGGTATTAGTAATGTATGACCTAAAAATTTCTTCTTTTCCTCCCTACCACCACTTCCCTGATTCAAGCCCCTTTCACCACCCTACTAGTTATCTTGCCTTCATCCTTGTCACCTCCAAATCTATTCCTCAGCCTGCTGCTCAATGGAGACACCACTTTCCTGTTTAAGACTTCTGTGGTTTCCCCTTCATCCATAGGATCGAGTCTAAGCTCTATAACATGGAATATAGAACTGGACCCTGCCTATCTATCAGCCTAATCTTTTGACATTTCCCTTTACTGCTTGTATTTTCTTATTCACAGCATGCTGTTTATCTCTTTGCCTCTGCTCAAGCTGGGGCCTTCATCTAGAATCCCAGTACCTACCACCCTTACCTCATAAGTCACCACCTCCTGCAAGTCTTCTCTGCCCTGAATAAATTGGAAGCAGAAATGGCAGGACAATCACTGGTTCCCTCTGAATTCTCAGTGCTTAACACAGTGCCTGCCCTGAAGTAGACACTCAGTAAAAGTGAGTTGAATAAATACTGGTTCACTTTAGTAAAAATATGCCCACCATAGTGTGTGCTGTATTATAGGCCCTCAACAAATGCTAGTTAGTTGAATCATCCTCTGGAGAGTATTTGTGTTTCTGAGCATAGATACAATACTACCAGATTTGGGGTGGGGGTTATGGCATGTCCTTACCTCTGAAAGGTTTGTTGAGCAAGATTTTCTGTGTCAGAATACCCCTGTGTGCTTATATCATCTTTACACATTGGTTTTCTCGTTACTTATCAAGATATCATTTAATGTCTTATCAATCAATTATAATTTTTTGAGAAGTCAAATGACCTAACCAGAATAATTGTAATTCCAAATCTGAGATGATGATGATCATAAATGGATATTTGGGTATCTTTTTTCAAATTAAAAATTTTTTAAAGTGTCATTAAGGCAGATATATTTGATGTGTTACTCATTGCTGTATATATACCCAGCACAAAGAACAGTAACTGCCATCTTCTGTGTGTCAGTATGCCAGTATGATGGGCACTACCATTTAAATATTGTATAACACACCTAAAATATTTTATTAAAAGATACAAGAATGCCTTTAATATATATATAAATGGCTAAATTAACTCCCACAGATTTGAGGTTTTAGAAACAGAAATAATGAAATGTCTCTTGTAAGTATTGTTTCAGAAATACTATACATTTGAGTGATGTAGCTTAGTGTCTATCATTTTTCATCTTGATATTTTTAGGATGAATATTTGGATCTTACATCTCATGAGATTTTTTTTCTTATTTATAGGTATTACCACACTCTTTATATTACTTAAAATATATAGATATTTACCCTTGATAATACAGAAGTTAGTAGAGATAAGAGGTTACCAATTCTCAGAAATATATAAAATTCTCATTAAAATTAATCTAAAAGAGCTGAAGTGATTATATACAGAATTGAAAAAAGATGCCCAAATTTGCCAAACAGTGCATTTCTGCAGAAAGTTAGAGAGCACTACAAATATTGATACTTCTCTAATCAGTGAATGGAATGCCTTTTCTGTAAACAGCTGTCTTTGAGGAATTACAGTGAAGCATTGTTAATTTGTGTTTGTATAAGGTAAGTATTTTATAAGATTTTAGGCTTTGAGAATACTGAAGCTATGGTAACTTGTCATTTTACAGGGCAGCAAGACATGATTATTTCCATATGGAAGATAAAAGAAATTTAATTTTTTAAAATCTCTTTTAATTGAAGGGCATAGACTTTCCTTTTTCTTGTTATAGTAAATAGAGATCAGTGCAGGTTCTTCAGAATCAGTGTTACTATAAGTGCATAGTTTTCTAGTGAAATGGTTTTTGTTGGCAGAATTTTACTACACTTTGATGTGTTTTCTTAAATAACCTGAACACATAAACTTAAATTTGAGCAAGGTTTTCAAAGGCTGATGTATAGTCATTTTCAAAAGAATTAAAAACAGTAAGGGGTATAGGGAGGGAGAAAAGAGGGAAGAGCAACTAGAGGACCCATCCTTCTTTACCTCAGTTTCCTTTACTCCAAAGAATTGTCCAAGAAATTAAAATTTGGGGCATTGGAGACACTTAACAAATAAAATACAATCATTAAGAACCACCAGCTGTGTCAGCTTCAAACACATAATAGGCTCTATATTTAATGAAGCCGATAAAATGACAGTGTGAGCAGTTCCCAAGTGCCTTTGTCTAATGCTGAAGAACCCCACATCTTGACTCATGTCTGCCACTGATCAGTAATAGGTAGATGAGCTTGTCTAACCTCTGTGGACTCATAGTTCTTAACTTAATGGTTTACTTATGAAACAAAGCTGAGGTGTTCATTTAGCAGGAGCCATTTCAACATTTTCCTAGTAGCTACTAAGTAAAATGTTGTGCCTAAGATTATTTAAGTACTCATTTTAGGTGCTGAATATCTAATGGAGAAGTTAAAGAAAGAAATCCCTGGTAGGCAAGAACAGAATTGCTACTACCTTTTAGCCCAAATTATGAGAATATATTGGGCCTAGTTTGCCTATCTTTATACCTTTTGAAGTAGATAAATGTAGGCCATAATGGAGTGTTTTAAGAAGTAAAATGACACTTTCCTTAGCATTTCTTTTTTTTTTTTTAATTTTTGTCCACACTGCATAGCTTGTGGGATCTTCATTCCCCGACCAGGGATTGAACTTGGGCCCTTGGCAGTGAGAGCAGAGAGTGCTAACCACTAGACTGCCAGGGTATTCCCTCCTTACCATTTCTAATATACTTTTTATATTTTAGAAAATACAATCCATTTTTATATTAGAGAAGAAAATTTGTAATGTGAATTTAGCAAGCAGTTTTTGAGAACCTGAGCACTGGGCTAAGCACTATGAAGAATACAGAAAAAAGAAAGTACAGGTCTTGGTTTACAAAGCTAACAGGAAAATCTCCTTTAAGGAATTGGTGTGGATCAGCGAAGAATAAAAGAAAATATTTTATTAAATTTTGAATTGTGTAGTACAGATTAAAGTTGGCTATGAGTGTTCAGAGAAAGGGAAATCCATGAAGGCTTGCAGCAGGGGTTGACTTGAGTTTTGAGGACTGCATTGGATTGAAACTAGGGAGAGGAAGCAAGAGAAACCACATGAGCAAAGACGAGCCAACACAGCAGTGGCAATGGAAAGGAAGGAAATGATATGAGAATGATTTCAAAGGAACAAATAACAGGACTTGGGACCACCTGGATATAAGCAAGGTGCAAAAAATAGGAGAGGGAAGGTCCAAAAAATACCAGGGTCTAGGTTAAAGAGAGTCAATGTGCCATTGATAGAGATGAGGAATTTGGAAGGGGGGAGCCAGTTTCCAATAAAAGGTAACTTTTAATTTTAGACGTGTTCACTTGAGGTGTATTATTTTGTAGCACGATATCCAAATGGAAATAGTTATTTTTGTTGTTTTTTTTAATTTATTTTATTGAAGTATAGTTATTTACAATGTTGTGTTAATTTCTGCTGTACAGCAAAGTGATTCATTTATATATATGTATATATTCTTTTCCATATTCTTTTCCATATTCTTTTCCATTATGGTTTATCACAGGATATTGAATATAATTCCCTGTGCTATACAGTAAGACCTTGTTGTTAATCCATTCTATATATGCTAGTTTACATCTGCTAACCCCAAACTCCCACTCCATCCCTCCCTCACCCACCCTCCCCCTTGGCAGCCACAAGTCTGTTCTCTATGTCTGTGAGTCTGTTTCTGTTTCATAGATAAATTCATTTGTGTCATATTTTAGATTCCACATATAAGTGATATCATATGGCATTTCTCTTTCTCTTTCTGACTTACTTCACTTTGTATAATAATCTCTAGGGCCATCCATGTTGCTACAAATGGCATTATTTCCAAATGGAAATTTTTAGTATGCAATTAGAGATGAGGGACTAGAGCATGTTGGGAAATATAGAACTAGAGATATAGATTTGGCATAGAAGTGATTGTCAAGGCTATTAAAAATAGATGAACTGTTGTAATTCCTTTAGAAAGAGGAGCAGATGACTAACAGCTAAACTTTGGGAAAAGACAAGAGTGTTAGGAGAGAGTGAATGAATCGGAGAACGTTAGGAAGGAGTGGTGAACAGCATCATAGGCTGCAAAGTCGGGGGGAAAGTTCTGAGAAGAGGACATTGAATTTGGCACTAAATAAGATGAACTTGTCTTTCTAAATAAATTTACCAAATAAGGGATTATTTTCAGTATAGTAACAGCATCAAAAGAGAAATTTCAGAAGGTTAGGGACTTCCCTCGTGGTCCAGTGGTTAAGACGCCACGCTCCCAACACAGGGGCACGGGTTCCATCCCTGGTGGGGGAACTAAGATCCCACATACCACACGGCACAGCCAAAAAAAAAAAAAAGCCAGCATGTTCATTCAAAAGGTTAAGAAAGGAAGGGGTAATATTAAGGAAATGGAAACAGTGGCAACGAAAGTTCATTTGTCTGGTGATAAATGCAAAGAGAATAGCAAAGCTAAAAATTTTTTAAATAATAGAAATATTCCATGCATTTTGAGGAATACATCTGTCTATATTCTCTATGTATTTGATATGTAGTAAAAGAATGGCAACTGGGAAAAGCTATAATGGCAGCAGTCTCTAATGGAGGTAGGAACATATTATTAACGTTGTATCTAAAAGGCAAAAGGGGAATTCCTTGGTGGTCCAGTGGTTAGGACTCAGTGCTTCCACTGAAGGGGACACAGGTTTGATCCCTGGTCAGGGAACTAAAACCCCACATGCTGCACTGCACGGCCAAAAATAAATAAATAAATAAATTGGATTTTTTTTTTTTTTTTTTTTTTTTGCGGTACGCGAGCTTCTCACTGTTGTGGCCTCTCCCGTTGCGGAGCACAGGCTCTGGACGCACAGGCTCAGCGGCCATGGCTCACGGGCCCCGCCGCTCTGCGGCATGTGGGATCTTCCCGGACCGGGGCACGAACCCGTGTCTCCTGCATCGGCAGGCGGACTCCCAACCACTGTGCCACCAGGGAAGCCCTAATTTTAAAAAATAGAAGACAAGCTGTACGAATGGAAATAGAGCTCTGCTTTCAAATGTATCATGTCTACTTTCTATAAATGAAACCTGTATATATTTCTTTGTTACGCAATAAGAATTAACTGTGGAATAATGAATTCAATTACATCTTCTTGACTAGTGATAAGGTCACTATTTACCTAAATATGATTTGAATGAAATATGTTTCTTGCTCTATTAAATATTTGTCATGTTACTGATTGCTTAGTTAGTACATAATTACAAATATATATTTAATACTAGAGTATCAGTTTCTCAAACAGCACATGAAAGTTGCCATAAAAATTCATGTACAAGAGTACCATTTTATTTTTAAGTTTGGTTATACTCCTCTATGTATAGATTTAAGGGGAATGTTATGAGAATGTTATTATAAAAATGTTATGCTCTCGTTGTGTGTTGTACTGACACCTAGAGAAGTAATGAAGTTTTTTAATGAAGTGAAGTTCTTTTTATAATTGCTAATTAATTTTCTCAACTCTTTTAAAGTATAGAATTTGTTGTTTTAAAATACATTTTAAACATGCAAGGTAAAATATATTTATGTACAGATATGTACCTTGCTGCTAGCTGCTAAATATAGTCTTTTGCACAAAAAGAGCACAAGGATTGGCTTGTGTCCTTGAAGAGGAGCTGTTAACATAAATGATACAAGGAGACTGTGATTCTCACAGAGAGTTTTAATAGGACGTTGGATTCTTAAGATGTCTTTAAAGTGACCCTAAGACCAAAGTGCAATAAATCAGTAGAATCAAACAGGACATACAGTAGCTTATTATTCAACAAACTTTTATTAAGCACCTACTAGATTCCATTGTGCTAGTGGAAGCATAGTGGAAGATAGCAAAGTAAATAAGCCATAGTTTCTGTTCTCAAGGAGCTTAATATAGGACAGAAAGAATTTAGGGATTAGCATTTGAATTTTGGTTGCCTCCTCTTACTATGTGACTTTGGGCAAGTCATTTGATTACTTTTTGAAAAAATTTTTTCTGAGTGTCAGCTTCCTTCTCTGTAAAACAGAGATAACAATACCCCTCTTGAAGGGTTGTGAATTTTAGAGGTAATGTATTTACCTAACACAGTGTCTAACCCATGGTAAGTAGATAGTTACTGGTAACTGTTACTATTATTGTCTACCTCAAAAGGAGCTCTTATTAAATGTTAGTGTTTTTTGCTTACACTAACATAAAATTGTAGTCACTCTGATATATCATCTAACATGCAGGAAGTGACCTTTGTTATTCCTACCAAAATCAATCACCAAGTAGGTGAAGGAAGGCTTATAAAAAATCATTTTGACTTAGTACAGATTTCAGTGAGTGTACTTGAAAAAAGTCAGAGCTTTTGAGGCTGGGATCTGTTTTCTCAAAATTGGTTGAACATATACATAAAAGCCATTCATAAGGATCAACCTTTGAGTATCTGAATAGTAACTGATCATAAGTTGTCAAGCTCTATAGTTCCAAAGGTTACATTAGTTTTTATTAGGAATTTTCATATATCCACAGAAGTAGAAAGAATAGTATAATCCACTCCCATATATAACCCATCAGCCAGTTCCAACAGTTATCAATTAAAATGGGTTTTAACAGAGATGTTTCAATCAAAAGTTGTGATATTTCCAGCTGTATGTCAGTGTTTCTCTATTATTTTTTAATCTCATATCATGGTTCTAGTTAGAATCCTACTTTAACATTGGCTCCTTAAGTTTCTTTTACTGTTAATTTGGATTAATAGTCAAAGGTGTATTTTCTATAAATATCAAATTATTTTTAGGACGTGCTTTTAGGTCACAACATCAAAAGAAAAATGCATGGCTTTGTAACTTTTTTTAAGGGCAAGAGTTAAATATGCTGGGTAGAATATATTTTGTTCTGTCTTTGTTTTTAAGGTTTGGCTTGAGCAACAAGTTTGATACTGAATTTCCCTCAGTTCTAACAGGGAAGGTAAGTGAGAGTTTGCATTGAACTTTTCAATTCTAAAAGCATTGTTTTATGACTTATTTAGTGTTATGACAAGTGCTTTGACTCACTGTAATGAAGTCTGATAATAAGAGGTCAGGGTAATTGGAGGCTATGTCGTTAGTGACTGAAAGCTGTCTCCATGACTACTAGCATATGACCAGTTATTTTGTTCATGTCCATTAATGCCAGCCATTACTTACTTATCTGTTCAGTTTTTCCAGTTTTGCCTTTTTTCTCAGCCCTGGTAGCTGTAATTGTTTTCATTTAGGTCAGTAATTTCCAATGATTTTAGAGTTAACGAAGTTATCAGTGTTCAAATTTGTATCACTCTATGAATTTTAGTGTCCTGTGATGTGATTTGTTATACATCAAAAAATCAAATTTTTGGTTGGACATTTTTCTGTCATTTAGATAGCTTGAGCTTCTACAATTGGATTCACTGCAATAAATTGTTATTACCTTTTTGTTTCCTGGTTCCTCTACACCCAGTAGTATCTTCTAGCATCGAGGCTCAATATTCAAAGACTTCCTAGGATTCAAAACTGTTTGGAAAATCCTCTTACAACAGTAATGTTAACTTCTAAACCCAAAGGAAAAAGCTCTGACTAAGGCAAAAAGAATATATAAAACTCCTAGCGTATTGTCAGGTACTTATTAGCTTCACAATGTAAGTTTGTGGTTGTTATTGATAATACTTCATCAGTATATCCCAGTTTCACCCTGATTGTTTTTCCACTTTTCTCTACTCACCAGCTTTCAATTTTAATTGCTTTTGCTACTTTAACCTTCTTCATCTGAGTAATTGTTTGTTCTTGGTCCCATCGATAATTTGTTCTCTTTGATTGTTGACCTTTTCTGTCTCTCCTGATATATAATGTCAAATCATTCCATATAGTACTAAACAAGTGGTGATAGTCCCTAGGTAAGTGAACATTAGAAAATATGTGGCCATTTATCTTTTTAGGATACAAAGAGCCCTTTGGTTTGAGATTTTGGCCTCACTCTCTAGTATGTTCTACCTTCCTATCCTGATCATTTAGAATTATTCACCAGTTTAAGCAGCAGTTCAGATTTAGATTTGTGTATATGAATTAATCATAAATGTTTTTTCCAAGGGAAAAAATAGCTATGGGAAAAAATCTCTTGAATAGTAATTTGCCTGTGGAAAGATGGCAAATTCAATATTAAAGAGAATGTGAATTAAAGCATCTCCAGTGGAAAACTTGTTCTTTATGTTTCCCTTGATGCTGCTGCATGTGTTGTCTGGGCAGTTACATCCAGCTTTATTATTGGTTTAGTTAAAAAAAGTTTGAATTATAAATACAAGTAACTCTAGAAAATGAATAATCAAAAAATATGTCAGAGAATAGAGTTCCCAGGTGTAAGAATTATCCATCTTTGAAATTGGCCACTTTTATGTGCTCGAGGAATCTTCAGAATATTTCTTCACACCTCTTCATTTCTTTCCAAGCCTTCTAAAACTAGAAATTCCACCAGCATAAAAGATAGTCATTTTTTAAACTAGGGAAGTAGGAATATTAAGCTGCCTTTGGTATGCATTCACACAACCTAAATGATCTGGATATGAACTGTTCTTAAAGATATCCATTCTTTTCAGGTGACCGTTTTCGTAACACATAATGATTGGATATTTATTCTAGTGTGCATTATTTAAATGCACAAAATTTCTCATAAATTGAATGAGGCATAAATGATACAGTGATGTTTTTCCTAGTTTAGTGTTTGGTGATGAAAAAAACTAAAAGGAATTCTGAAAGTCTGATTTTTTTTCAAAGTCACATGATAACTTTATTTTCTCTTTAATGAGATTATTTTTCTCCGGTAGGCACTATTTCATTTGTATAGGTTATTTTGGATTATCAAAATGCATCTCTGATAACTGTGGGGTCTTGAGAGGCAAAAAAGAATTTGCATGTTTCAGAAAAAATCTAAAAGAAAAAAAAGGTTTGAATTCCAGACTTAGCAGCAGTGTAAGTATATTTCAAAATGAATAAATGCAGTAGGCAAAATAGAAAAATAAATCTGCATTTTACAAAACCAGTATTCCAGCATGAGTGGAATTCTATATAGCATTTATGCCTAAACTAAGCAAAATTGTGGAGTGAATTCTGAAAACCTCAAAAGCCATTTTGTTAAGCTCTGTGACTCAGTATTAATTTTGTGCTTCTTATGTATTAATGCTTTTAATATAAATAAAAAGATAATCTTTTATATTAAGTTAAGGAAAGATTGTTTCCTCCTTTCACTGAAGATAAGTCCTCCTGTCGTGATAGGACATATCAAACAGGTGTATACATACAGATTCTGGTGACCAGAAAATGAAAGAACCACAAAACTTCAGAAAAGAAATAAAAGCTTCCGGCCCTCAGCTTGAAACAATTAAATGGTGTTACAGGGAGATTAGTGTGCAGTGTTGGGAACCATAAACCATAAAATCCACCTTTACTATTGCGATCCAGTATGACAAGTGATTGATTGGGTTGTGTTCCCCATGATTGAAGGAGGCAAATCAGTCCTGCTGGGTTTTGCTTAGATTTTCGTCTGTTTGCAAAGTCTCTTGCATCCTGTTATAAAATATTATGACCCTTTCCCCCACCTTTATGATGTGGCTTTCTTTTTTCTTTCTAAGAAAGTCAAAAGGAATTAAATGTTTCTTTACAACCTGTCATTCAGCTACAAAGTAAAGGGCTTCCATCTAACCTTCATTACTAGAAATACTCAATTATATGGAAGTAAATGAGTAAAATGTTATTAACTCTGATTCCACACAGTTAACTAAACATTTCTTTCACATTGTTTAAAATCGGGAGTTAACCAATTCTCATTTCCTATGCCTTTATCTCTGTTTTATGACTTTTACTGTTATTCAAATACAGATTTTTTTTTCAAAGACAATTCTGGCTTCCTTTTAAAGTCAAAATGAAGATTTCAGTTTATTCTTTGAAATTCTAGTAAAAGTTTTCTTTTCAATATGTTTCTGTTATTACTTCAAAAAATTTGAATTCTCACTTTTAGTAACTTGAATGTTTTAGTTTTTAATTTGTCCATAGTAAGAGAGTACAAACTGTGAATATTATATGTTAAAAGTGGAAAGTATTGGTGGAGAAGAAGGAAAATTGCCACATTTTAGAAATGCTTTTGTTAATTCATTTCCAGAAGCATGTAATGAAAGATAAATCTTATAACAAATTTTGTATACCTTGGCATATAATTTACTTCATTCACAGTGTTTTAAACAAAAATCAAATTTTACATTTTGGATTGATTCATTTCTGACTTTAGCCTCATTCTTTACTTTTTCTCGTCTGTGCTTACACGCTTTTAAATAAAAGTTTTAAATAAAAATTTTACTTTTTAAACATAAATTTAAATTCTACTTACAAGCACTTAAATTTGTTAATGGACAGATTTAATAATTTTATGAGTTTATATCAAAATTTGCCATATTTAAAAAATGTATTAGTGTTTCTGGATACACAGTTTAAAGAAAATTGATAATAATGTTATATTACAGATTACAGCTAAATATATAAATATATTTTCCTTATTTTAACTTCCATTTGCTTGCTCAGTGGCTCACTAGGAAAAAAGAAGTTGAATATCACTCTTTGAGAGGTAAATTTTAAGATAGCAACTTAGTACCTTGATTTTACAAAGAACATCTTTTCTCTTAAGAATTGAAAAGCATTAAATTTGCATTCAAAATGTAGCAGTTTATCCTTTTGTTTATAATAGACTGTGTAGCAAAGCTGTGGAGTATTAAGTTACCTGATACAAACCTTCAGGTGATACTCGATGCAAAAAAGAGCTTTGCTTTTCTTTCTCCACATCTAGTCAAATACGATTCGCTGACTTCCTTTCTCAAAGCATTCTAGTTAGGAGGTCCTTTCTAAGGTATAATTTCCATTCCCTGTGAGGTATGTAATAGAAAAATTATTTATTTCATTTTATAGATGGGAGACTAAAACTCACAAAAATTAAATGAACTTACCTAGGATTTTTTATAACTAATAAGAGACTAGAATCTAGATCTTGACTTGTTGTCTTAATGTGCTTAGCCTGTTGGTGTTTTCTATTTTCAATTATAAGCCATGGTTCTCTGAATTTACTTTCATATTTACTCCAGATATTTAGTCATTTATTTGGAATTCTTTTCACTCAGTGATTGTCTTTAGGTCATATTGGAGAATGAAATCAGTTTAGTTTCCTCCTGTAAATACAGTTTTGAGCCTTACAATTTCACAACTTGTTAACATATTAGGAAGAAAATCTAATTTATAGGTTAAGCGATTAACATTATTGGGTGGCATGAACAATTCTAATAAAGCTAGTATAATTATTTAATGTTTAAATCATGATGGTACTGAATTCTGTGGTCATGTATCTTTCTAACGTCTGCTAATAGGTATGTATTGTAGTATTGATTCTAAGACATGTTTATTAAAAGACAAAAATGTAATAAATTGATTCCTGTAATACAGTTTTTACTTGGAAGAGTTATAAAGCTCTGTATTTTTGATACCAAACATGCTAGTGGGGTTTTTATTTTACAGCAGCTTATTTTTCCTAGTAATTTCATAATTTTTGCTTGCACAACCAGATGGCAGAATTTTTTTCCCATAGATTTTACAGTGTGACAGCTTTCTAAATGAAAGGGAATCATTTTTGTGATCCAGAAATGTGATTTCACTGAAAGCAAACTATTTTTAGTATACCTTTGAATTGTATAACCTTCAAGCAGAGTTTTTTGTATAAATCTAATTATGCCTGTCATGCTCTTGCCTTTGAACTGACTTTGTCATTGTTTACAGAGAGGCACAAGCAGCCACTTCCAGGAATGGAGGTAGTAATTAAAAATATTAAATTTGTATATTTAAGGATCTCTGAACTTCTAAAATTTATAGCAGCTATGAGTCCATTTTATACTAATATTAAGACTGTTTTGAATGTGATCACTCCTCACTGTCTTTTGTTAGTGTAGCTTTTCCCTACAAACAATGGCAAGTGTTAAAATTGTTATCTTGCAAATTTGCCAGGGAGAAAAGGTTTGAGAGTTGCCTTTTTAAAGATAATCCAGAAATATTGCTGAGGTCTAAATTTAATTCTATTTACTCTGGTAGTATTTAGGTTTTATTGTTGTATTATGCTTCTAGTCTTACTCAACCTTTAGTCTGAGTGACTGGAGACTATAAATAATATTGCTTTAATAATGAGAATATTTGTAAGAAAACTGCTTAACAGGTATCCTTTACCACCAATGTTACTGTTGTCATTTTATTGTTGATAATTTCAAAAGACTGTTTTCGAACATGAGAATAAGTTCTGTAAACATGAAATTATATTGTTTTGCTTTCTAATGTCATCCAGGAGTATGTAATACATATTTTTTTGGTATTTTATTTTTTTAACATCTTTATTGGAGTATAATTGCTTTACAGTGGTGTGTTAGTTTCTGCTTTATAACAAAGTGAATCAGTTATACATATACATATGTTCCCATATCTCTTCCCTCTTGCGTCTCCCTCCCTCCCACCCTCCCTATCCCACCCCTCCAGGCGGTCACAAAGCACCGAGGGAAAGATAGGGAGGAAATATATTTAGACGTGTAATTCCTTAAAGTACTTGTAATAAGACAAACATTTTCTTTAGATTTAGAGACAAATAGTAGAAAGCTGCCCACAGATTGTTAAAGATTGCACCCTTGTTGTAGGTGGCCCCAGAAGAATTTAAGACCAGCATTGGCCGTGTGAATGCATGTTTGAAAAAGGCTCTCCCAGTCAATGTGAAATGGCTGCTGTGTGGTTGTCTCTGCTGCTGTTGCACACTGGGTTGCAGCCTGTGGCCCGTTATTTGTCTCAACAAAAGAGTGAGTAACCATTTTATTGTGTAATAATAATGAGCTAACGTTTATTGAACACTTGCTGTGTGCCAAGTACTTTACAGAATTTATTAAATTCTCATAACAATGCTGTCCTCATTCTAGATATAAAGAAACTCGGGGTCAGAGAGATTAAGTCATTTGTCCAACCTTTATCAACGCTTTATCACTTAATATGGGTTCAATCGTTATTTTAAATAAGTGCAAAGTAAGTGGAGTACTTAAGTAAATATAAATGTGACTGGGCTACTTATTCTTTTTACAAAACCTGAAGCTATGATTTAAAGTATTTCCAAGCCACAGGTATATGGGAGAGTTTCTTCTGATCTGAAGAAAGGCAGAAGTGAGAGTAATCTACAAAGTTGGTAGGGGAAATCCTTGTTAATTTTGAACATGTCAAAATAACATTCTGACATGACATTACCAGTTATGTCATGGATTTAAGACTACTACATTTATCTCGTCTTCTTTAAAATTTTATTTTGATCTTTAGAATGATTTTCCCCCAGTGGGAAGATATTTTTAAACTTTTTAATTGAAGCCAATGAGGAAAATTAATTCATTTTACCTACAGTTATTTTCCCTGTACCACATTGATGATTTCATTTAAACTTCTAAATAATAATTAGCCTACTGAACCATATTCAACATCACAGCACCTTGTGGGGGTATAATTAGTGATGCAGTTGTTTCATAAACCAAAAAGATTCCCAACAAGTACTCATTACATTTTCCCCTCCATCTTTCTCTTGCCCTCCTTAATGTCTACTTCAAAAAAACAAATAATAAAATACTGTCACCCCTATAACTTTTTGAATGGAAAATTAGACATTTTATTAATTCTCTTGGTCACTACCAGTAGATCAGTGCTTTATTTTAAATAGAGCTTAGTTTATTGTTTGTCAAAGCTTGAACAATGTTCTCAAATGGCTTTCTGTAAGTTAAAAAAAATGACAGCATAAATTTCTTTCTTTAATTGTCATATCTTTTAAAAGTTACAAATCAATAACTCCTACCCATCCTCATTATTTTTAAAGCCTCAATGTGAATTAATTATGGGATTTTTTCATCACACAAATGTAGCCAATTTCAATTACTTAAGAAGAGTTTTTGGTTTTAATATTATCCAGGATCTTTTTTTCTGATGACCTGTTTACGTATTTGCCTCTTTATTAATACCTCCGCCACAAGGCCTGAAATAGAAACAATTTATTCAGTCATGTATTTTACTATGATCACTACTGATATGAAATTAATACTGATGCTGTGATTTCTTCCCATCTCCCACTACTTTGGTTAGGAATTCATATTGAAATTGAGGCATCAGTGTATTCTTAGATCACTAATCTGTCAGTTTTAAAAAGTTTATTTAGTACAGATATGCAAACAGTTGTCCTGTGGGCTAAATCCAGCCCACTCTGTTTTTTAAACATTTAAATCAGTTGCCAGCATTTAAAAATTAGAATATTTAAAGTAAAATTTGAAACAGCCAGCGTCTCTTGTAAAATCTAAAGCTCTGACAGTATTGGACCCACATGCCTATCTTTCAGCAATTAGCCCTTGCTGAGTGGTGGCTCCTTCCTTTAAATAGGACACGTGGTCTCTGGTTCACCATAGAACTACGCAGCATTTACATTATCTGCCTTGCTCTGTACACTTTATAGTTATGGCCGTTGATTTTGTACATACTATGTTAACACACTAGACAATGAAGCACCAAGCACATGCTGGTAACCTTGTACAAGCACTGTCCTTTCTGGAGCCTCAATTTCCTCACCTATAAAATCCAGATAATATTAGTTACTTTTATGGTGGTTGTGATGATGAAGAGATTTAAGGCCCATCACTGCTTTTTTTGGTCTACATGGAGAAATAAAAAATAAAATACAACAATTTAAAAATGGCTCTAGCCATTTCTAACGGGGTATCTAGCTTCATAGAAGTCACGTCTGTGTTTATCCACAAAATAAAATGGAAATAATATGATTAATCTGCCCTGTGTCACAAGGTTGCTGTATAAATGAATGATTGTAAAATGTTTCCAAGAAAAGAACTTCTTTGTAAACAGTCTGCCTTGTGAACTTTTTTTTTTTTTTTTTTTTTTTTGGCCAGTATATGTCATGGACATTTTTTTCCAGCAAATTAGTTGAAAGAAAAGAAATACAGACCAGAATGCCCTGAGCTGCTCTTAGTCTCTCTTGGCTCTGGTAGGATTCTAAGCTTACATGACATATGAAATGAAGGTCTTTGTTTACCCATTCTTACATTTACCACTGTGTTATTATAGTCAATTTTCAGGCCTAATCCTGCCACCATCCTTAAATTTGATATTACTTTTAACATTTACCTTTTTTGCTATAACATTTGCTAAACTGAGAGGGATGTTCAGAGGGAAGGGACTGTTATCTCAGTCTTACAACATGAACATAATGTTGTTTTCCTTATGATTTCTAATTTCATTCCATTGTTATTGGAGAAGATACTTTGTATGGTTTTAATCTTTTTTTATTTATTGAGGCTTGTTTAGTGGCATAACATATGGCCTATCCTGGAGAATACTCCATGTATACTTAAGAATAAATTTGTATTATATTGTTGTGGGGTGGAGGGTTCTGTATATGTCTGTTAGATCTAGTTGGTTGACAGTGTTGTTCAAGTCCTGCCTTTCTTTACTGCTCTGCAAAGTTGTTCTATCCATTATTGAAAGTGGAGTATTGAAGTCCTATTATTGTAGAAATATCTATTTCTCCCTTCAGATTTGTCAGTTTCTGCTTCATGTATTTTGCAGGTCTGTTGCTAGTTGTGTATATATTTATCATTGTCATTTCTTCTTGAAAGATTTATATTTTCATCAATATATATTGTTAGGGAATTAATGTTTGTGTTCCCTCAAAAGTCATATGTTGCAGCCCTCCCCTCTAATATGATGGTATTTGGGGGTGGTTGGTATTTTGGCCTTTGGGAGGTACTTAGGTTTAGATGAAGTCATGAGGTGGGGTCCTCATGGTGGAATTAGTGCCCTTATAAGAAAAAAATAGAGAGCTTGCTCTCTATCTCTCTACTGTGTGAGCAACAAGGAAGTTGTCTATAAGGAACTTATAGACAACTATAAGTTGTTCTTCTATGAGGAAAAGGGCTTCCACCAGAACCCAACAAACCATGCTGACACACTGATCTAAGACTTCGATACTCCGGAACTGTTGTTGAAGCCACCTAGAATATGGTCTTTTGTCATAGTAGCCTGAGCATATTAAGACATATAGTGTCCATCTTTTTCTCTTGTAACATTTTTTCTTACTTAAAATCTATTTTGTCTGATATCATCTATCCCAGCTCTTTTTCTGGTTACTATTTACATGGAAAATCTTTTTCTGTCCTCTCACTTTCAACCTACTTGTGTCTTTGAATCTAAACTGAGTCTCATGTAGACTCATGGATCATATTTTTTTGTTTGTTTGTTTTTTTGTTTTTGTGTTACCATGTTATGTTAAGATATTTTTTATTTTTTTATTGGGATGTAGTTGTTTTACAACGTTGTGTTAGTTTCTACTGTATAGCAAAGTGAAGTAGATAGAGTTCTCTGTGCTATACAGCAGGTTCTCATTAGTTATCTATTTTATACATATTAGTGTAAATATGTCAATCCCAATCTCCCAATTCATCCCATCCCCCCTTCCCCATCTTGGTGTCCATACGTTTGTCCTCTACATCTGTGTCTGTATTTCTGCCTTGCAAACTGGTTCATCTGTACTATTTTTCTAGATTCCACATATATGTGTTAGCATACGGTATTCATTTTTCTCTTTCTGACTTACTTCACTCTGTATGACACTCTCTAAGTCCATCCACATCTCTACAAATGACCCAATTTCATTCCTTTTTATGGCTGAGTAATATTCCATTGTATACATGTACCACATCTTCTTTACCCATTCCTCTGTTGATGGACATTTAGGTTGCTTCCATGACCTGGCTATTGTAAATAGTGCTGCAGTGAGCATTGCAGTGCATGTGTCTTTTTGAATTATGGTTTTCTCTGGGTATATGCCCAGTAGTGGGATTGCTGGGTCATATGGTAATTCTATGTTTAGTTTTTTAAGGATCTCCCTACTGTTCTCCATAGTGGCTGTATCAATTTACATTCCAGTCAAGAGTGTAAGAGGGTTCCCTTTTCTCCACACCCTCTCCAGCATTTGTTGTTTGTAGATTTTCTGATGATGCCCATTCTGACTGGTGTGAGGTGATATCTCATTGTAGCTTTGATTTGCATGTCTCTAATAATTAGTGATGTTGAGCATCTTTTCATATTCCTCTTGGCCATCTGTATGTCTTCTTTGGAGAAATGTCTATTTAGGTCTTCTGCCCATTTTTTGATTGGGTTGTTTGTTTTTTGATATTGAACTGCATGAGCTGTTTGTATATTTTGGAGATTAATCCTTTGTCCATAGATTGGTTTGCAACTATTTTCTCCCATTCTGAGGGTTGTCTTTTCATCTTGTTCATGGTTTCCTTTGCTGTGCAAAAGCTTTTAAGTTTCATTAGGTCCCATTTGTTTATTTCTGTTTTTATTTCCATTACTGTAGGAGGTGAGTCAGAAAAGGTCTTGCTGTGATTTATGTCAGAGTGTTCTTCCTATGTTTTCCTCTAAAGAGTTTTATAGTGTCCGGGTCTTAACATTTAGGTCTTTAAATGGATCGTGTTTTTAAATCCATTCTGCAAATCTCTCCCTTTTAATTGAGAGTTTAATCTATTTGCCTTTAAAATGATTGATGATAATATATTAGTTTGCCAGGGCTGCCTTAATTAAGTACTACAGACTAGGTGGTTTAGCCAACAGAAATGTATTTTCTCACAGTCCTAGAGGCTGTAAGTCTGAGGTCAAGGTGTTGGGAAAGTTGATGTATTTTTTCTGAGGTTTCTCCCATTGGCTTGTAGATGGCCATTTTTCTCCCTGGGTCTTCACCTGGCCTTCCCTCTATATATGTCTGTGTCCTAATCTCTTCTTACTAGGACACCAGTCATACTGGATTAGGACATACTCTGATCATCTCATTTTAGCTTAATTACCACTTTAAAAACCATATCTCCAAATAAGGTCACATTCTCAGGTACTGGTGGTTGTGACACTTGAATATATGAATTTTGGGAGAACATAATTCAGTCTGTAACAGATAAGGGAGGACTTTTGCCATTTTGTCTTTTGTCATTTCTGATAATGGAGCTGGAAAACAACTCCATTACTTCCCTATTTTATATTTAATTGATTTTTGTAGTGCACCATGTGCCTTTTCATTTCTTTTGTATATATTTTTAGCTATTTTCTTAGTTGCTACCCTTGGGATTATAATTAATATCTTAAACTTGTAACACACTAGTTTGAATTAATAATACCACTTTAACTTCAGTAATATACAGATTCTGCTCCTGTGCATCTACATGCCTCCCCATATATGTTTTATCACAAATTACATCTTATATATTGTGTGTCCATTAACATAGATTTATAATTATCATTTTATACATTTGTCTTTTAGATTATATAGGAAGAAAATAGAAGTTCCAAAACAAAAAGAGAAAAATTTTGGCTTTTATATTTATTTATGCAGTTACTTTTACTAGTGTTCTTTACTTTATCATGTTGCTTGAGTTATTGTCCAGTGTTCTTTCATTTCAGCCTGAAGGACTCTTTTCAGCATTTCTTACAGGCAATTTTAATAGCAGTGAACTCCCTCAGTGCTTACCTGGGAATGTCTTAATTTCTCCTTTTTTTGAAAGGATAGTTTCGCCAAGTATAGAAATCTTGGATGACAGGGTTTTTTTTCTTTTTAGCACTTTAAATATGTCATCCCACTGCTTCTGAACCTTATGGTTGCTGATATGAAATTGGCTGTTAATCCTATTGAGTATCTCTTTGTACATAACAAGTTGCTTCTCTGTTGCGGCTTTCAAGAGTTTTCTTCTTGTTTTTGGCTTTCAAAGGTTTGAATATAGTTTCTCTCAGTATGGGTCTCTTTCAGTTTATCCTACTTGGAGTTCATTGAGCTTCTCAGTGTATCATTTCCTGTGTGTGGACTCAAAATAATACCTGACGTACCTTGGTTTCAGCCTGAAGAACTTCCCATAATATTTCTTATATGGTAGGTCTGCAGGGACTGGATCCTCTCAGTTTTTATCTAAGAGTATCTTCATTTCATCTTTACTTTTTATTTATAATATTTTAATTAATAGCCTATTTTTTGAACAATTTTAGGTTTACAGAAAAAAATTGAGAAAAAAAGAGTTCCCATATATCTCCCTCAGTCAACCCCCAGTTTTCCCTATTATTAACATCTTGCTCTATCGAAGTATAATTGTTAAAACTGATGAGCCAATATTGACACATTATTATTAACTGAAGTCCTTAGTTTACATTAGAGTTCACTCTTTATGTTGTACATTCTATGGGTTTTGGCAAATGTATAATGACATGTATCCATCATGTATACCAATCTATCATCATATATACCAATATACTTTGTATCCTGCAACCTTTCTATAATTGCTTATTAATTCAAGGAGTTCTTTTGATTTTTCAGGATTTTCTACATAGACAATCATGTCATCTATGAAGTAAGATAATTTTGTTTCTTCTTTCTCGGTATATACACCTTTTATTTTCTTTTTCTTGTCTTATTGCATTATCTAGGACTTTCAGAATGATGTTGAAAAGTAATGGTGAGAGGGAATATCCTTGCCTTGTTCCTGATCTTAGTGGGAAACTGAGTTTCTCACCATCAAGTATGATGTTAACTGTAGGTTTTTTGTAAGATGTTCTTTATCAACTTGAAGAAGTTCCCCCATCCTAGTTTGCCGAGAGTTTTTATCATGAATGAGTGTTGGATTTTGTCAGATGTTTTTTCTGCATCTATTGATATGATTATGTGATTTTTCTTTTTTAGCCTGTTGATGTGATGGCTTACATATTAATTGATTTTTGAATGATGAACCAGATTTGCATACCTGAGATAAACCCTACTTATTGTAGTATATACATTGTTGTATTTCTTTGCTAATGTTTTATACAGGTTTTTGCATCTATGTTCACGAAAAATATTGATCTGCAGTTTTCTTTTCATATAATACCTATGTCTGGTTCTGGTATTAGGGTAATACTGGCCTCATAGAATGAATTAGGAAATACTCCCTCTGCTTCTGTTTTCTGGAATAGATTGTAGAGAACTGGTATAATATCTTCCTTAAATGTTTGAACCCATCTGGTCATGGTACTTTCTACTTGGGGAGGTTATTAATTATTGACTCAATTTCTTTAATAGATATAGGCCTATCCAGATTGTCTATTTCTCCTTGTGTGGGTTTTAGTAGACTGTGTCTTTCACATAATCGGTCCTTTTCATCTAGCTTATCAAATTCATGGGCATAGAGTTGTTAATAATATTCCTGTATTATCCTTTTAATGTCCATAGCATCAGTAGTGATAACCCCTATTTCATTTCTGAAACTTTGTAACATTTTTGTCTCCTCTCTTTTTTTCTTAGTTAACCTGACTAGAGGTGTATTAATTTTACTGAACTTTTCAAAGAACCAGTTATTTATTTTGTTGATTTTCTCTATTGAAGTCCCATTATCAGTTTCATTGATTTCTACTCTAATTTTTATTATTTCTTTTCTTCTTACTTTAGATTTAATTTGCTCTTTTTTTACCTAAAGTGCAAGCATATATGATTGATTTAAGGTATTTCTTCTTTCCTACTCTATGCATTCAATGCTACTGCTTTAACTGTATCCCACAAATTTTGATAAGTTTTGCTTTCATTTACATTTAGTTCAAAATATTTTTAAATTTCTCTTGAGATTTCTTCCTGAGTCATGTGTTATAGAAGTGTGCTGTTTAATCTCCAAGTGTTTTGGGGATTTTCCAGCTATCTTTCTGTTGTTGATTTCTGGTTTAATTCCATTGTGGTCTGAGAGCATACATTGTATGATTTCTGTTCTTTGAAATTTGTTAAGATGTGTTTTATGACCCAGAATGTGGTCTGTCTTGGTATATGTTCCACATCAACTTGAGGATAATCTGTCATTTGCTGTTGTAAGATGAAGTCATCTGTAGATGTCAGTTATATCCAGTAGATCAATGGTGCTGTTGAGTTCATCTGTGTCTTTACCAACTTTCTGCCTACTTGATCTATTTCTGATAGAGGGCTGTTGAGGTCGCCAACTATATAGTCAACTCCTCTATTTCTCCTTGAAGTTCTGTCAATTTTTGCCTCACATAGTTTGATGCTCTTTTGTTAGGCATATATACATTAAGAATCGTTATGTCTTGGAAAATTGACCCTTTATCATTATGTAATACTTCTCTTTATGTCTGATAATTTTCCTTACTCTGAAGTCTGCTTTGTCTAAAATTACTAAAGTGGGGCTTCCCTGGTGGTGCAGTGGTTGAGAGTCCACCTGCCGATGCAGGGGACATGGGTTTGTGCCCCGGTCTGGGAAGATCCCACATGCCGCAGAGTGGCTGGGCCCGTGAGCCATGGCTGCTGAGCCTGCACTTCTGGAGCCTGTGCTCTGCAATGGGAGAGGCCACAACAGTGAGAGGCCCGCGTACTGCAAAAAAAAAATAAAAAATAAAAAAATAAAATTACTAAAGTGATTTCCTTTGATTATTGTTACTATGTTACTATGGTATATCTTTCTCCATTCTTTTACTTTTAGTCTTTATATTTAAAGTAGGTTTCTTGTAGACAGCACGTAGTTGTCTTATTTTTTGATCCATTCTGACAATCTGTTTTTTAATTGATGTATTTATACCTTTGATGTTTAAAGTAATTATTGATATAATTTTATTAATATTTACCATGTTTGTTACTGTTTTCTATTCATTACTCTTGTTCTTTATTCCTATTTTTATCTTACAGTCTTTTTCTGTCTTCTCTGGTTCTAATTAAGTATTTTTATATGACACCATTTTTTATCTTCCCTTAGTATATCAATAATCCTACTTTTTAATATTTTTAGTAGTTGCCCACTAAAGAGAGTTTGCAATATATATACATACACAACTAATCCAGGTCCACTTTCAAATAACACAATACCACTTCCCAGGTAGAATAATTACATTATTACAGAATATTTATAATTCCTACCCCCATCCCTTCCTTATAACATTGTTGCCATTCATATTACTTATCCATAAACTGTAATCATGGAATACATTATTTTTATTAACAAACTGTTACCCATTAGATCAGTTGAGAATAGAAGAAATAAAAGATTTTATTTTGCCTTCATTTATTCCTTCTCTAACACTCTTCCTTTATATAGATCCAGGTTTCTTATCTGTAGCATTTTACTTCTTTCTAAAGAACTTATTTTAACATTTCTTGCAAGGTGGGTCTATGGGTGACAAATTCCCTCAATTTTTCATCTAAGAAAGTCTTTATTTCTCCTTCATCTTTGAAGGACAATTTTGCTGGGTACGGATGGAATTCCGGGTTGGTAGTACTTTTCTTTTAACATTTTAAATATTTCATTCCATTCTTTTCTTGGCTTGCATAGTTTCTAAGGAGATGTCTGATACAACTCTTATCCTTGCTCCTTTATATGTAAGGTATTTTTCCCCTCTGGCTTCTTTCAAGATTTTTCCTTGATCTTCTGCAGTTTGAGTATGAGATAACTAAGTGTAGATTTGTGGGTATTTATCCAGTTTTGTATTCTCTGAGCTTTTTCAATCTATGAGTTTGATGCCTTTCATTAATTTGGGGGGATTCTGTTGTCATTATTGCTTTAAATATTTCCTCGACTCCTTTCTCTCTTTACCTTCTGATATTTCTATTATGGGTCTATTGCCCCTTTTGTAATTGTCCCATAGTTCTTAGATATTCTGTTCTTTTTTCTTTTTTTTCTTTTAGTTTTGGAAGTTTCTACTGATATTTCTTCAATCTTCA
This sequence comes from Tursiops truncatus, assembly GCF_011762595.2. Taxonomy (NCBI): domain Eukaryota; kingdom Metazoa; phylum Chordata; class Mammalia; order Artiodactyla; family Delphinidae; genus Tursiops; species Tursiops truncatus. Next base: position 68,113,252 of record NC_047055.1, on the reverse strand, counting down.
TTGATGGTTTCCTCAGCCATGTCCAGTCATTGATGAGCCCATCAAAGGCATTCTTCATTTCTGTTATGATATTTTGGCTTTCTACCATTTCCTTTTGATATTTTTCTTACAGTTTCCATTTCTCTGCTAACATTATCCATCTATTCTTTCATGTTGTCCACTTTTTTCATAAGAGCAAGTAGTATATTTATCATAGTTTATTTGTATTCCCAGTCTGATCATTTCTACATCTCTGCCATTTCTGAGTCTGGTTCTGATTCTTGCTCTGCCTTTTCAAACTTTTTTTGTCTTTTAGTATGACTTCTAATTTTTGTTTGAAAACTACACATGATGCACTAGTGAAAGGAACTGAGGTAAATAGGCCTTTAAAGTGAGGTTTTATTTTCATTTGGCTGTGTTTACTGTTTGCTGTAGCTGTTGGAAATTGAAGGCTAAACGTTCCTTGGCGTCCTTGATTTTGTCTGGCCTATTTTCCTTGGATTTCCCTATAGACTTCTTAGATATCATCTGAGATGCACAGTTCTTTCAGTTGTATTCCTCATATTATAATACAGAAGCCTTATTGATGTAGTGGCAAGGTGCTGGGGGACTAGAAGTGTTCTATAGTATTGTGATTAGGCTTAAGGTTTTTATTTAGCCTGTGTTCCTGGGCTGTGCTCTACACAAGTGCTTCTCAATTTTGTTTTGTTTTGTTTTCCCCTTTACATGGGACAGGAAAGCTAGAGGGTTCTAGAATTGTGTATTTCCCTTCTCCAAGATTGGTTGGGCTCTGGTAATACCCCAGTAGGTTAGGCTCTGGTACAATAGTTTCTCTTGAGAGCAGGCTTTGTTAAGAAGAACAGAATGTTCTGGGCATATTTAAACATGACTCTTCTTCCCTTTCTCCTGCCAGAAGATGAGGGGATTTTTCTGAAATCACTGTGAGAACCTGATAGGGCTTCTGGTAATAAAAGTCATAAAAGTGTGGGAGTCTCTGCCAAGACTGGACCCCTTTGGAATTTTGAACTCTCAAACTTGTCCCACTGAGCTTCCAACAGTTCATCAGTTTAAGTTCAGGTATTGCTATCCTAGTCCTAGTTCCCACAAAGTTTTCCTCTCCTGCATTTCTACTCTGGTAAATTGTACACAAGGTTTCCAGTTTCTCTAGATCCTCACCAACATTCATTATTTTCCATTTTATTGATAATAACCACCCTAATGAGTATGAAGTGATATCTCATTGTGGTTTTGATTTGTATTTCTCTAATGACTAGTGGTGTTGAGCATTTTTACATTTGCTTATTGGCCCTTTGTATATTAGGTTAGGGTATTTGTATATTACTTTGCCCATTTTGTAACTAGCTTGTTTGTTTATTTATTGTTGAGTTGTGGGTGTTTTATATATATTCTCGTTATTAATTCCTTATCAGATATGTGATTTGCAAATATTTTCTGCCATCCTCTAGATTTTCTTCACACTCTATTGACAGTGTCATTTGATGCATAAAAGATGTTCATTTTGATGAAGTTCAGTTAAACTATTCTCCCCTTTTTGCCTGGACTTTCATTGTCATATGTAAGAAATAACTGCAAAATCCAGTGTCATGAAGACTGTCTCCTATGTTTTCTTCTAAGACTTTTATGGTCGTCACTCCTATGTTTAGTTCTTTGATCCATTTTGAGTTAATTTTTGCATATGGCATAAATTTAGGATCCAACTTAATTCTTTTGCATATGGATATCCAGTTTTCCTTGCAATATTTATTGAAAAGTCCTTTTTCCCCATTGAATGGTTGGTACTCTGGTCAAAAATCTGTCGTGGAGGACTTCCCTGGTGGTGCAGTGGTTGGGAGTCTGCCTGCCAATGCAGGTGACCTGGGTTCGAGCCCTGGTCTGGGAGGATCCCACATGCCACGGAGCAACTAAGCCTGTGTGCCACAACTACTGAGCCTGTGCTCTAGAGCCCCTGAGCCACAACTACTGAGACCACGTGCTGCAACTACTGAAGCCTGTGTGCCTAGGGCCTGTGCTCTGCAACAAGAGAAGCCACAGCAATGAGAAGCCCACACACCGCAACAAAGAGTAGCCCCTGCTCTCCACAACTAGAGAAAGCCTGCGTGCAGCAACGAAGACCCAACCCAGCCAAAAATAAATAAAGTAAATTTTTTTTTAAAAAGAATATTTTATTTTAAAAAATCTGTTGTGGATATTCGAGGGTTTATTTCTGGGCTCTCTGTGCTATTCCATTGGTCTATATGTCTTTATGCAAGTACCATATTCTTTTTGGTTATTGTTGCTTTTTAGTAAGTTTTGAAATCAGGAAATGTGAGTCCTTCATATTTGTTTCTCATTTTCAAGATTTTTTTGGCTAATAGGAGTCTCTTGGGATTCCATATGAATTTTAAGATGGATTTTTCTATTTCTATAGAAAAAGTCACTGGGATTCTGATAAGGATTGCATTGAATCTGTGATCATTTTGGATGATATTGTCATCTTAACAATATTAAGTCTTCCAGTCCATGAACACAGGATTCTTTGCATTTATTTAGGTCTTTAATTTCTTGTAGCATCATTTTGTAACTTTATGTGTACAAGTCTTTTGCCTCCTTGCTTAAATTTATTAAGTATTTTATTCTTTTTGAAACTATTGGAAATGTAATTGTTTTCTTAATTTCTCTTTTGAATTGTTTGCTGTTCTTGTATAGAAGTGCAACTGAATTTTGCATGTTGATTTCATATCCTGAAATGTTCCTGAATTTGTTCATCAACTCTAACAGGATTTTTTGTGGATTCTTTAAGGTTTTCTGCACATAAGATAATGTCACCTGCAAAGAGAGATAATTCTTCCTTTTTATTTGGATGCCTTTTATTTCTTTGCTTGCTTAATTGCTCTGTCTAGAATTTCCAGTAATATGTTGAATAGAAGTGGCAAGCATGGGCATGTCTTAGAGGAAAAAGCTTACAGTCTTTCACCATTTAGTATGATGTTAGTTGTGGATATTTTTTTAACCTAAAACCAGGGAGAGTGGGGTCTGCTAATATTCCCCATCTGTCAAATCAACCGAGAATATATCTGCCCTAGGAAGCTGGAAAGGTAAGAACTGCCACTCAGTTGTCAAACCAACTATAACAGCTCTCCCACGATATGGATGTGTGCCAAAAAGGGGGGCTGCATTCTTCACCAACTGTGCTGCCTATTTTGCAGAAGTTGTAGGTAGGGAAATGGGTGCTGCCCTGCTGCCACCACCCACTTGATATAGGCATTCTATAACACAGAGCTGTGGAAAATGGGATCTGCCTATTTTCACCATCTGCCAAAACTACCCAGAAGAGCCGTTCCACTCTAAGTATCTGGGAGATTTGGGAACTGCCTGACACTCAGCTCCCAAGCTTGCTTAAACAGTTCTTCCACAAGGCAGAGCTGTGGATATGAGTATAGTGCCTAGCTCTAATACCAAGGCTTCCCACTGTTCTTACTTATTTTCAATAGATTTTGTTGAATGAATACTTCTCAGTCTGTTGTAAACCCTTTGATCAATCTCTGGAACATTTGAATGATTGTACTTACTAATACTGACAAATTTAATAGTTGTCTCTCCAGGGAAGAGACTTTCATAAGGTCCTCACATTGGCATTCTGGATGGGTTCTTACTATCTTGATGGTATCTTTGACACACAAAACTTTTAATTTGATTAAGTCAAACTTACCTCTTAAAATTTTCTTGCTTGTGCCTCTTACATCATATCTAAGAGGGCTTTGCCTAACTCAAGATTACAGAGGTGTACTCCTGTGCTTTCTTCTAGTTGTTTTAAAGTTTAATTTCTTATGATTCAGTCTTTGATCCATTTTGAGTTAGTTTTTGTGTATGGTGTGAGATAGGAGTCCAATTTATCATTTTTCTTTTGGATATCCAATTTTCCCATCACCATATGTTGTAAATGCTATTACATGAGTCTTATAATTCATGAATACATATGGGATATTTTCCATTTATTTACCTCTTCTTTAATTTATTTTAGCAATGACCAGGGATCAAGCCTGGACCCCCGGCAGTGGAAGCACAGAGTCCTAACCACTGGACCACCAAGAATTCCCTTTAGCAGTGTTTTTTAGTTTTCAGTCTACACATCTTATACTTCTCTTGTTAAAGTTATTCTTAAATATTTTATTCTTAAATCTGTGTGAATAGGAATAAATTAGGAGAATGGGATTAACATATAAAAAGAAAAAATCTATTGTGAATGGAATTGATCTTTTACTTTCATTTTCAGATTGTTCCTTGCTTGTACATAGAAATAAAATTTATTTGTATATGTTGAACCTTGTATTACTTTTCTATCTAGCGTAACAAATTTCCACAAACTTAATGGCTTAAAACAACACCCTTTTATTTCACAGTCAGAAGTCTCGGTACAGTGTGGCTGGCTCAATTGTGTTCTCTTATTAGGATCTCACAAGGCCAAAATCAAGGTGCTGGCAGGGCTGCATTCCTTTCTGGAGATTCTGGGAAATAATTTACTCCCAAGCTCATTCAGGTTTTGGCAGAAATCATTTCTTCCTTAGACTTTCTATGTGACCTTTCCATCTTAAAGCCAACAATGGTGGTTTGAGTACTTCTTGTGTTTCAAACCCCTCTGACTATTCTTCCATCAGCCAGAAAAAAATTCTCTGCTTTTAAGAGCTTATGAGATTACACTGGGTCTGCCAAAATAATCTGAAATAATCTCCCTATTTTAAAGCCAAATGACTAGTAACTTTAATTATATCAGCAATGTCCCTTTTGTAATGTAATGTAACATTCACAGGTGTAATTCCAGGAGGTGAAGATCATGGAGGCCAGAATTCTACCTACCACAATCTTGTTTCTTGCAAATTTGCTGAACTTATTTATTAGTTCTAGTAGTGCTTTAGTGGATTCCTTAGAATTTTCTCTATATAAGATCATGTTGTCTGCAAATGGAGATGGTTTCACTTTTCCTTTTCCAATTTGGATGCCTTTTATTTATTATTTTGTCTAATTGCCCTGGCTATAACATCTAGGACAATGTTGAATAAAAGTAGTGGGAGGAGATATCCTTATCTTGTTCCTAATATTAGGAAGAAAATATTTAGTCTCTCTCCATTTAGTGTGATGTTAGCTGAAGGTTTTTCATAGATGCCCTTTATTAGGTTGTGGAAATTCCCTTTTATTCCTAGGTTTTTTTTAGGATTTTTATCATGAATGAGTACTGTATTTTGTCCATTGCCTTTTCTAAATTTATGAAGATGATCCTGTGGGTTTTGTTCTTTATTCTATTAATATAATGTATTACATCATTTTGTTTTTGTGTTCCTAGGATAAATTCCACTTGGTCATGATATAATGATTGCTAGTGTTTTGTTGAGAATTTTGCATTTATATTCATAGTATTATTTCTTCTTTAACTGTTTGGTAGAATTCATCATTGAAGCCATCGGGCCTGGGGTTTTCTTTGTGGAAAGATTTATAACTACTCATTCAATTTCCTTATTTGTTACCCATCTGATTTTGTTTAGAGAGATTGTATCAAGTACAGTGGCCCAGTAGTATACTTTAACTGGCATTGTTGCTGATCTGGCCCACTGGAGATGAGCTGAGTACAATTGTCATTGTTAACTTATGTGGTTGAACAGTTAGAATAGTTTCTTCTGTTGGTGCTTTGGAAATCATGTCAGATATAGTCTGTTTGTAAATCATTTAATTTTAACGAGTAGTTTTAAAATTTAACAATGCCTACTAGCCTTTTTTATCAGAAACCTTATAACCCCTTTCTTAAAAATCAAAAATGCCTAACAATCCTTAATTTTAATGTTTTTGAAGGTTTTGCAAACTTTTCTTACTCCTTGCAAAATATATGCACTCCAGATGGAGAAACTTGTCCTCTGTCCTCCTGTTTACTACAGTGCTGCTTCTGTTGTTTATAGTTTTTCCTCTAAATACAAGTTTTCCTACTGGCTGTTTTTATATTTCTTTTCAGTGGAAATTCTGATATATGTTGGCTTGTTTTATTCAACCTGTAGACATTGACTGACTGCTATTTGCCAGGTGTTGTGCTTAGAGCTCTGATAGGAAAATTTTCTATGAGTAATCAGATTAGCTTGGCATATTACATGTATATTAAAAAAGTAACCCTGTGAAAAGGTATATGAAAATCTAGATTTAGGTTCATAAATGGACTACTAGGAGTACTGGTAATGTTTTTTTTTTGTTTTGTTTTTTGGGTTTTTTTTGTGGTACGCGGGCCTCTCACCGTCGCGGCCTCTCCCGTTGCAGAGCCCAGGCTCCAGATGCACAGGCTCAGCGGCCATGGCTCACAGGCCTAGCCGCTCTGTAGCATGTGGGATCCTCCCAGACCGGGGTACAAACCCGTGTCCCCTGATCGGCAGGTGGACTCTCAACCACTGCGCCACCAGGGAAGCCCCTGGTAATGTTTTTATAATAGTCCAGTGAATGGACTCACAACACAGAGTAATTTGTACATATTTCATTTTGAAAAGAAAAACAAGAGGAGAGAATAATGGGATCTTACAAGTAAGCAGAAGAATATAGATACACATAGTTTACAAAGCTCTTCAATTCATCTTGTAACAAAGTCTTGATTCTTTCTCTTAGACCAGAAGATCAATTCAGAAGTTGTTAGAGTGGGAAAATAACAGATTATATCACAAGGTAAGAAAGTTTAAGCAAGTAAGTGTCCCATTCATACTTCCATTAATAAATTGAAAAAATGGGAATTTTTCAGGCCACAAAAGCATGGATTAGAGAACTAATACTCAATTTTTAATATATACCCTTTACAAAGTATTTTTAAATGCAATGTTTTGTATCTTATTCCTGGATTATTGTTCGGCGATTTATTCAAATGTGTAGGTAATAATTAGTGTAAATTGCTATCAAAATTCTTAACAAACTTTACTTTCTTAGCTTGCTTTGCACTGGAAGTTGACTAAAAGGAAATGTGAAACTAGCAATATGATGGAGTATGTAAGTATGCAGTTACCTTTAATTATATTTTTTGGATTCCATCCTGAATGTTACGTTGTACTATATTTATCATTTGTCAAATCTTCTTTCTACCTTTTTCCTCCTCAGCTTGGACTTTTGTCATTTGGAACATAGAGGTTTCCTTTCACCTTTTTTAGATTTGTAGCCAACATAAAATATCTTGAAAGCTGACAATTATTTAGATCTTAGAAAAATCTTAGCTAGTATGCTCAGATGAAAACACTGCATAACCTTAATCTTCTTTTTAACATACATGCAAACCATCGCATATGGTGATGGGCACAGCTGCTGCTGAACAAAATATTTCTAAATGTAATCTTGTCAAAACTTACATAAAATAGGAATTGACTTCTGAATTCTGGATTCCTTTCCCTGGCTTTTTTTCTTAGCTGATATTTAACTTTCAGTGAAGAAACTATAGATCCTAATTTTTTTTTTTTTGCTAAAAGCTATGCAATCTTAGTCATAAAGCATAAATCCACGTATAACCAAAGTGACAAATTCAGCATCATTAACATTCAAAAGAATATGAAATTTATCCAAGCTTTAAATACATGTAGTATTTACATGTACAAGCTTTTATATACATATAGTATATATTTAATAATAAACATTCCATTTCTATTTCATAAATAAGGATTATTATGTATCTTTCTCTACTTTGAATAGTTTTGGGGAAAATGTGCAAATGACCACAAATCTAAAATTCTCTATAGGTAAAATCTTATATAAACTATTGTAAGTTTATATAAATTTATAAACATCTTAAGTTTTTATTATTATATTTCCAAACCTGTTTTAAATTAAAATGTTTTAATCCACTTGAACACTTTATTATTTTTTACAAAAAACTTCTAAAAGATAGTAATACTCAACCGATATTAGCTGCTTTAATTGAAAAAATAGAGGGACGTAATATATATAAAGGTATTTCTTCTAATCCATGTAACAAAATTTTAATCCCTTCGACTTTGCTAAAAAAGAAAGGGGGGGATTGAGGGAAGATGGGAAAGACATTAAAATGTAATAGGGTTTGCTTTTCTGCACCTAAACAGTTACTGTAAATCAGGTGATAAAAGCTGTTAGCTACAGTAAGTAATTATGTTTTCCAGTTTAATTGCCAGTCTAATGATAATTTGTGGTAAGTTCCTTTTGTAACTGTTTTCTATATTTCACTTGCTTTATAGTACAGGATCAAAATATAGGCCTGTGAAAAATGATTATATACTCTCTGGGTTATATATAATTTATAGTAAATGAAAATTATTTTGTCAATATATTCTTGTTTATTTTTATTTTACAGGTAATACTAATAGAATTCTTACCAAAATATCCCATATTCCGACCTGACTGAGGGATTTTATTCAGTCACTTCTGTATTACCTGTCATTTCCTACCCTTAGTGCCTTGTAGATGATTTTGGAATGAAGATGGTCTCCTTTGCTGTGTTCAACTTATTCTTTATAATGGTAGAATATTCTCCTCACACTTTCATTTGTGTTGGTTTAAGAAGAAATTTTGCACATCTTTTTTGTTAAATGAGGCTTGTGTTTTGCACTGTCAATTTTTAAATAAATACACACACACACATACATATATGTATATATATATATATTGCCACTAAAAATAAACATCAGTGCTGGTGTTTAAAAAACAAAAACATGTTCTGAGCATGCTGCCTTATAATTTTCATACTCACTGTTTCTAAATATGCATCATTTTTCTAGGCTACTTAATGCTCTGTAATCCCTTACTGGACATACATAAATAAGCTTTTGGTAGCTTCTAGAAATGGTTTTACTCTTACCTGCTTTTAAAGGACATGTAATTAATAGCACTGGTTTTGTCCTGCACTTTGCTAAATTATCACTTATGTTAGTGGATAAAATATTTAAACTCCTTAAGACTTGTAAATATTGTCTCTTTGCGTAATGTAAAATGTGATATGCCATGGTTTACAGAATGTAATGTAACTCTTAATGTATTGCCAACGATTCTGCGTAGATTTTAATATGAATGAAGTTTGCAAGCATCCTTTTGAATGTAGAGACTGTTAACATGCTGTTTTATGGCAAAGCCATAATAAGTATGTTAAAAATTTCAGGTGTGGGCAGGGTTGCCCTTTGTAATGAGTGGATTAAAATTGAAATCATTGTCTGAGATCTGCATTGCACCTGAAACCAAGAACCTTATTTTTTCCATTTAATTCAGTAAATCCCATTTTGTCCTCTACTCCCACCCCCAAAAGAATTCATTTGACATCTGACACATTTCATAGCCTCAGTCTCCTCATTTATTTCTCTTTATGTATCCTTTCCTTCATTTGGAAATACACACAATTATGACCTTTAAGGAATGTTTCAAGATTTCAGACATCTTAGGAGGTGTCTAGACCCGCCCCCCATGAAAGCCACTGCTAACCCCTTTCTGGAGTTATGATAATCTACTTTGAGAAAGAGAGAGAGCTAATTGAAAAGCTGTACCTAAAGTGGCTGATTCATAATTGATTAAATACTCTTAATCCTCTTTTTGAGGATCCTTTGTAAACATTTGGATATTATTAATGAGGAAAGATAAGTATTTAGACAAAAGTATTTTAGTTTATAAATTAGCCACACGTTGCCTTTTCATTGGTATGTGCATATTTCTCTATTTCTCTTCACATTATTATGAGAGCACCACCCTCCAATTCTTCTAGATTTGAATTTTTAACATAATGAAAGCTTTACATTGCATTAATTCAACTTCAAATTTGTGCCTGTATATAGGCATTATTTGTAATTCTTAGTGCTAAAAATAAAGTATCTGGGACTGAATATTTTATTTATCATCTTAGTCTTAATTGCTTTTAGTTAACTTTTTAAGGCAAACATTCATCCCAGTAAAGAGAACAATCATTTCTTCATACAAGGTCAAGCCTTTTAAAGCCACTTTTAAAATTTGTGCCTAATTTGAAATCCACAGTCCTAGACCAGTAAAAGAAGAGGGGGGGGAAAAAGATACTATTTGATATGTGACTGTAATTTTTTGTGCAAACACTTTTCCACCTCCCTCTGTAGGACCCCATTATTACCCCCATACCCAGAATCTCTAACTTTTAATATATTGTGTGTGCCTGCAAAAATCATTTGTCTGTCTGCTGCAAAACTGAAGGTGTATTTTTATAGACAAAGTGGAAACCTCTGAAAATGCATACCAAATGTCTTGTTTTCTAGATAAGGTCAGGGAAAAATTGTATCTATGGTTTATGTTCCAGCTAGTATCATCAGGTTTATGCTTCAAACTGTGACAGTTTAATACCAAAATTGATTTCTAGCATAGTACAGAATTTCTAATTATCACTGATAGAATAATTACTTTTAAGTGTCAACCCTTATAATCTCATTTTTTCCTGTAAACTTAGAATTTGGCCATATGATGGTCATAGTAACTTTTTCTGCCATGTATAAATCACACTTGTTTTGCTCAAAGAATAGCGGGAAGTAGTGAATTGTTTCCATAAAACAAATAATGAGACAGAAATAGAGTGCATCTGGAGGTGACAGAGTATATAATTCAAGTTACAGTAGTATTTATCATAAAAAGCATTTACCAGCATGTGTAAACTTAATTTTAGAACCTCCTGTAGGGTACTTCCCTGGTGGTCCAGTGGTTAAGAGTTCGCCTTTCAATATAGGGGGTGTGGGTTCGATCCCTGGTTGCAGAGCTAAGATCCCACATGCCTCGCAGCCAAAAAACTAAAACATAAAACAGAAGCAATATTGTAACAAATTCAATAAAGATTTTAAAAAATAGTCCACATCAAAAAAAATCTTTAAAAAAAATAAAACCTACTCTAATAGCTCTTAAATTTATTATCTTACTGTTCATTATGCTGGTCAACTCATTTTCTTGAACTACTCAGAAAATACGCAATTTTCTTTTTTTCTTTCTTCTATGACTGCTTTTTCAAACTCTTTTCCTTTGGAGGGGACTGATTAGCAGTTGAGTATTTTGGAGTCCTTTAAGGGATTTGTTTTCGTTTCAGTGGTATTGGCAGCAGTGAATGCTAAAATGACAGAGTACACTGTGGACATTAACTTCTCCCCCATTGACCTTTTTTTCTTACATCCTCAGGATACAACATGTCAAGTTAATAAAGTATTTTTGTGACGTTGTTTTTAGGTTGAAGAAGCTAATTTTGAATTTCTTTGTTGCATAATATTTCTTTATGAAACCTGCGTAGATGTTTCCAGAGAAAATAACATGTACCTTACAAAGCTTTGAGGTTACAAGTTAAAACTGTTCCTTCTCTGACTTTCCATTATGCATCTCCACCTCCATAAATTGTGTATAAAATGAAATAAGCTTTAACATTTTTCAGCTACTTTTTGTTCCCTTCTACCTGCTATGTTAATTTAGGAAAGAGACCATTGTAGTTAAATGTTAGAAGTAGATGGAGAAGTGCCTTGTCTTCTTTGAATAAAGATAACATTTTATGCTGAAGGAAGCAGAATGAATGAATTGGTAAATCATTATATTTAAAGCCATCCTTTTCAGCTAAGTGTTAAGAATATTTTGGTAGTACATTATATTTCTTCTATTTATTATTTAAAGCTTGTTTCCTTGGATTCCCCCAATCATGAGATATATTAGTGAGAAAATATTACAGAACAGGACTGTCAGTCACTTACATAACTAGTATAATTCTAATGCTAGTAAACATGCAATTTAACATGGTTCAGGAAAAACAATGTCTTTGAAGCTCTACCAAAACCTACTTAAGTATTTAACACACTTGCAATTCATATTATTATGACCTGTAAACACTAATGTCTGATCAGCTAATCAAACTGTGTTACTGTTTAGCACTCTACCATCTTAATGAAATTTTTTCTTGTTTTTTCATAATTTGAGTGAAATTCCATGACATTTGTAAGCCTTCAAACAAATAGGGATTTTTTTTAATGTAAGAGAGCTTTAAAAAACTCATTAGAATTTTATTTTGTTTACATATAAATTGCCACTTAAAAAATCAAACCCCACTACTTAAACATAAAGCCTCTAACTAGTATTTTATTAGAATTGACTATATTGACCTGAGGGGATATAGAAATTGTATACACCCATTTAATTGGAGCAATTTCACATAGTGGAAATACTTTCTGCTAATTTGATAAGATGCTCAAATTCATTGAAATTAGGTCCTCTTATGCCCATAAAATTCTGCTTTAATCCATTTTGCAACAATTGTCAAATTGTTTGGGTTACTTTAAATGGTGAACTATTGAAAAATTTTCCACAAAAAAATGAATAGATTTTATTAATAATACCTGTTGATGTAATATGTGGACTGAATATAAGGAGATACATATATATGTATGTATATGTATACATCTCCATATCTTGCCCCCAGTTTCTCTTTCCTGATTCTGAGCCAGCCTTTTCATGTTTATGATGGCAGCCTGAGAATATGTTCCATTTTCTGTGGACTTTGTCAGATTCATACTATATGAGGAAATGATCTAATGGGCTCCAGGCAAGTCACTTACATTACATGTCAGTCTCTTCATCTGTAAAATCATGGGATTGAACCTAGAGCTGGACAGAAAATTAGAGGTCACCTGACATTCTGTGATTCTAGGAATCCTTAGGGAATGTTTACAGGATCTCAGAATGATTTTTCACAAATCTACTACCCTTGGTGGAAACTCTCAGTGCCCTGCGCACAGTAAATGTTTGATTTGCCAACTGGCTCCTAGCTGATGTGTGTTCATATCACACAGACTCAACCTGATGCCTGCTAGACCTCAGCCCCTCCATAGTGATATGAATGATTGCAGTTTCCCTAGGAACTGAGGAATGAGATCTATGGGCTTTACCTACATGGAATCTGACTATATGCAGTTGGTATCTGGGCAAGAATTATGGCTGTGACAACAATGGAGATATGATAGGACCCACTTTGACATTAATGTGAAAAAGAGTTTCATATCCTATCCAATATCTGCTTCAGTGTCTTATTTAGTTCCATATCCTCAAAAACATCTGTTGGAACAAATTGGTAATATTAGATGGAAAGGAAAGTGGTATAGAAGTCAAACCCAAGTCACTTCTGGTTTAATTCGTAGCTCTGCTGCTTAATTCCTCTGTACCTCATGTCCTCATTGTGGAAGTGGGGACAATAATCTGGACCTACCTCACAGGGGAATTGAGGATTTTTTCATATATTAATGTGCTTTTGAAATTGACTGAAGGATATATTGTACATCATAATTTGGTAATTTCTAAATAGAGTCCTTTAAGTCTATGTTGTTATGTTTTCTTTCTCAGTCACACCTTACAGAATGAGTATTGCAGTTAATCTATTCTTTTTGTAATTTTTGTTATTAATCCCTTATATGTTAACATGGGTAACTGTGTTATATTAATACTTGATTTAGGGAGGAAAAGCATGTGGATATAAACCAATGGTTCTCAACTTGGGGCAGATGAAAATAGCAGTGGGGTCGTTCTTGAACCTTTTTCAGTATTTCAAAAAGTTATACTAGAAACCATACATTTACCCAAAATATTCCTACTGCACAAGCCAACTAAGACATTGAATTACACACATTTGCTTATATTTCTTTGATTCTAACACTGGTTATCATACACTGATCAGAAACTGTGAATGGTGGTTATGCTTTTGATTAATTTTTTAAATGAGAAAGCCTATTGTTACATGCAATTTAATAAATAAAATACTTGAAAATATGGGGAAGGAATAATAAAGGAATCCTTATGGTAAAAATGTTGGGAGCCACTTTTATAAAGGAACCAAGATTATTTGACCTCTACAGGTTGCTTACCTAGTCCCTAAATAATGAAATGCTAGAGTGTATGTGTGTGTTTTGGCTAGTTTGGGCTATATAACTTCAGGTTAGAATTTGTCTTCATTTTTTTTCTGTTTCAGGATGATATAACTGAGCTAATTTATCTGGGTGTGTATGTGTAAATCATACATACACACACATATAGGATCGCAGATGTGGAAAGTGTTATAATGTCATGTTCTAGCATTGGAGTAAATATCAATATCTGAGTCTCAAAGTAGTTCTGTTTATAAAGTCAACATGATGAGTCAAGGCAATAATTTCTCAAATGTTCCTTTTATTCCTGCTTATTTTGTTTGCTTTGGTCTTTGCTTAAGTTTTTAATTTTTATAGTAAGCAAATAGTGTAAAATTGATTTAATACCTGGACTTTGAAACAAGTTACAAATGTTTGAAATTATATAACCTACAAGCTAGTTTGCCATCCTTGAACTAGCCACGTACAAATATGAGTCTCAGCTACAAAAACAGGAAATCCTGGTAGCTAGAAGGTGGGCATTGATAGAAATATTTGTTTGAAAAGCCTAGGATTTCTACTTTTTGGCAGAGGATTCCTGTTGGGACAGTTTTACCAGAAAAGGATAAAAATGAATATGTCCATTTAAGCCGAGAACTTTCATGCATCTTGTATTGTTATATAGCCTGTGGAATGAATCATTTTTCTCCCTTGAGTTCGGGAGTGACTCCCCTGGAAGAACTCAACCTATATACAGCTGTGCCAAAATGAAGGATACCTGCCTCTCTGAAACTTTCACTGCTGCTTCTGTCGTTGTTCACTTGTCAGATATTAAATTTTATTATCTCAGGATGCAAAATTACAATAAAGTGCAAATCTGTATTAATGAATTGTGTGTTCTTTGGTGCATCTTCCTTTCTTCCTTCCATTTCCTGCTTTCATCATTATAAAGTAATTAAGGATTCCTTTTAAAATGTTTGTTTTGCATATTGCCCCTTCCCACATTTGCTAGTGTTATGTCTAACCCTGTAAGTAATTCATGCTATCTGTTGGCTTTGGGGGCCTTTGTTGTGCCTGGCGTTTGGCATTTGGCTAAGTAGGAATTTGTTTCTAAACAACTTTGCGTTCACCCTGCATGCCTACTTGTGAACTATAAAAATAAAAGTACGGGGCTTCCCTGGTGGCACAGTGGTTGAGAGTCCGCCTGCCGATGCAGGGCACACGGGTTCGTGACCCGGTCCGGGAAGATCCCACATGCCATGGAGCGGCTAGGCCCGTGGGCCATGGCCGCTGAGCCTGCGCGTCCGTAGCCTGTGCTCCGCAACGGGAGAGGCCACAACACTGACAGGCCCGCGTACCGCCAAAAAAAAAAAATAATAAAAGTACAAGTGGAGTTCCACCTTACCAAGCATAATGTTTTAGTGCAAGAAATGTTGAAATGTGAAGCTACTTGGGGCAAAAGTTTTGACTCTTGTTAGCAGACTATATAAGACACTCAAGTGTTAACATTCTACTTGAGTTATTATTACTCAAGGTGATTAACATGCAATAATATTAGATTTTTTAAAAACTTATCCCAAACTTTTGCAAATTTAGCAAAACAGCAAATGTAACATAATAAGAAAAACTGTATGAAGTTTCCCAGTATCTTTGGTAATTGTACTGAATATTTCAAAAAGACTATAAATTTTAAAATGTTAAAGCAGAGATGACACACTTAAACCTACAGAGAGGTTTCATGTTTTGTTTTAAAATTCTTTTTTGGGGCTTCCCTGGTGGCGCAGTGGTTGAGAGTCCGCCTGCTGATGCAGGGGACACGGGTTCGTGCCCCGGTCCGGGAAGATCCCACATGCCGCGGAACGGCTGGGCCCGTGAGCCATGGCCACTGAGCCTGCGCGTCCGGAGCCCGTGCTCCGCAACAGGAGAGGCCACAACAGTGAGAGGCCCATGTACCGCAAAAAAAAAAAAAAATTCTTTTTTGAAACTTTACTATGTGGATGGATAAAAATCTATACTTTTCGTTGATAACTTCTTGGATGTGGAGTAGGATATGCTATGTAGGAAATACTTTTACATTGCATTTAATAGTATTGAGGGCAGAAGCCACATGCCTTTAAATCTGTCATTAAATAACATTTACCACTTTATGGGATGCTTCACTTACCTAAATGTAGGAAATTCTCTGGGAGATAGAGAATTCTTCAGTTGTAATTACCATAAATCTGAGTTGTAATCACTGTTCTATCACCTGAGTGACCTCTAGCAAAAATCAGGACACTCAGTGAGCCTGATTTTATCCATCATCTCCAAGGTAAGAGGTTGGGTTAGATCAAGGTTGCAAACCAGGCTATAACCAGTCGTCAGACACACGTGTCTTTTTGACCTGCAGAATTTTTTTTCACACATTTTGAATTAGTTGCCAGCATTTAAGAGACTTCACATAGAAATCAAGATTTCTGGGCTTCCCTGGTGGCGCAGTGGTTGAGAGTCCGCCTGCCGATGCAGGGGACAGGGGTTCGTGCCCCGGTCCAGGAAGATCCCACATGCCGCAGAGCGGCTAGGCCCGTGAGCCATGGCCGCTGAGCCTGCGCGTCTGGAGCCTGTGCTCCGCAACGGGAGAGGCCACAACAGTAAGAGGCCTGTGTACCACAAAAAAAAAAAAAAAAAAGAAATCCAGATTTCTGGCTTCCCTTGAGAAATTCCACATGTGAACAATCAGCAAGAGCTGAATAGCAACCTGCCCCTTTTTGATGGAGCATTCATTTTCTTACTTTTTTTGTAGCGGGGGGTGCCGGGGGAAATGATTGATAAACTTGACCACGTAGAGTTGAAGCAAAATTGATCTTTACACATGCCACCAACAAAGACAATGCCAACAAATGAGTGTGGAGAACATTTGTGCAAATACATGTGTAATAAGAATATTGACATCAGCATTACTCATTATAATAACAGAACATTTGGAAAATATAGCCATTAAGAGGTACCAGGTAAGTAAATTTCTGTACATTCACACAATGCAATGCTATCAATTTGTGTTTTGGTTTATTTTTTTCTTTTTTTTAAATTAAAGTATAGTTGATTTACAATGTGGTATTAGTTTCTGGTGTAAGCAAAGTGAGTCCGTTTTATATAAATATATATATATATATATATTCTTTTTATTTTATTATATATATATTCTTTTTCTGATTCTTTTCCATTATAGGTTATTACAAGATATTGAATATAGTTCCCTGTGCTATACAGTAGGACCTTGGTGTTTTTCTATTTTATATATATTGTGTGTGTATCTATTAATCCCAAGCTCCTAATTTATCCCTTTCCCGCTTTCCCCTTCGGTAACCATAAGTTTGTTTTCTATGTCTGTGAGTCTTTCTGTTTTATAAGTAAGTTCATTTATATCGTTTTTTTTTAGATTCCACATATAAGTGATATATTTGACTTCACTTAGTGTGATAATCTCTAGGTCCATCCATGTTGCTGCAAATGGCATTATTTCATTCTTTTTATGGCTAATATTCATATATATATATATATATATATATATATATATATATATACCACATCTTTATCCATTCATCTGTTGATGGACACTTAAATTTCTTCCATGTCTTGTCTATTGTAAATAGTGCTGCAATGAACACTGGAGTGCATGTTTCTTTTCGAATTAGAGTTTTCTCTGGATATATCCCCAGAAGTGGGATTGATGGATCATATGGTAAGTCTATTTTTAGTTTTTTAGGGAACCTCCATACTGTTTTCCATAGTGGCTGCACCAATTTACATTCCTGCCAACAGTGTAGGAGGGTTCCCTTTTCACACCCTCTCCAGCATCTGTTCTTTTTTTTTTTTTTTTTTTGGCGGTATGTGGGCCTCTCACTGTTGTGGCCTCTCCCATTGCGGAGCACAGGCTCCGGACACGCAGGCTCAGCAGCCATGGCTAACGGGCCCAGCCGCTCTGCGGCAAGTGGGATCTTCCCGGACCGGGGCACAAACCCGTGTCCCCTGCATCAGCAGGCAGACTCTCAACAACTGCACCACCAGGGAAGCCCAGCATCTATTCTTTTTGATGATGGCCATTCTGACTTGTGTGAGGTTGGAGCATTTATTTTCTGTTTTTCCAATATCATTACTATTCCCTCTTGTCTCCCTGAAACTCAGGTTATTTTGTTTGTCTTATGGTATAGTTAGAAAGGAAGCAATATATTTCCTGAACCCATACCTCTTTCAAAATTATGGGAAAAATACAGACTATGATAGCTACGTGTATTATTTTTTAATATTTGGTGGGATGGGGGATGGAGAGAGTGCCTTTTTTGTGGAAAGGAAGTGTTTTCTTACAAATGACCTATGCGGTTGAAAACTGTTGCCTGCCATAACAGTAAACAGAGGATGTTGCAGTCATCAAACCAGCAACCACTGCAGCCACCCCCAACTGTGCACCCTGAGGGGATTCAAGATGGAGAAAAGCAGGATACTGCTTATCAAAAGAATGATTTCAATGAGCCCAGACTCTTGCGTCTACCCATATAGAAAAAAAGCTAAATTCATTAACTTGAGATGTCCAGCTTTCTTTAATTAACTGTAATCTTTTGATGTTCTGACTACCTGGTTTTTATTGCAAAACTCCTATATATCCTGGCTCCTCCCTTACCTCTTCAGATCAGTCCCTCAGAGCTCTCTAAGAGGCTGTCTTCTGGGTTTAAGACCTCAGTTTTGTCCGCCAAATAAAACATAATTCTCAACTTTTAGGTTGTGCATTTTTTTTCCATTGACACCTACTGCATTCATTGATGTTACCTGGTGATAATGGACACTTGATTTAATGATTCCATAAACTAGACAATCTGTAAAGCCTCATTTAATTCTGACATTCTGAGTGTCCATGAGGTGATTTTGTAACATTGGTATATTTCAAATTATTTGCCTTTTAAGGTCTGTATATGATGATGAGCTGCTGGTGTTAATAAAACTGGTCACACTTCCAAGTACAATAGTGGCATCAAAGACCCCATCTAGTGAAACAGCCACAAGCAGGGAGGACCAACATGTTATTTTAGAACTGACCTTTACTTCATAACTTTCAACAAAATTTGGTCATCCATCCAAAGCAGCACCTGCCTTGTTATCTCACAAGAGTAATATTGCCCAAGGTGATAACACCATGTTAAGAACTCTAGGTAGGAATCTATAAAACCTGTCCTATGTATTGTTATTTAGATAGGACTCCTGATTGTTTTTTTCTCACACTATGTTGAACCAAAATGATATTAATTTTTTTTGAAAAAGACATTTCAAACATAATTTAGGCTCAATATGTTTAGATAATGCAACCAGAACTGTCAGTTTATGATTTAATAAGGATCTGTATTAGGGTCTGATGGATGGAAAGTATGGCCATTAAGATAACTTTTTCTTTATTATAAAAATACTTGCTTCCACTAGAAAATATATGAAATAGAAGTATGAAGAATAAAATTAAAATCTCCCATAATTTTACCATATGCTTCCATTTTAATATCTTTAAATTGCATAACATTTTTATATGTGTGTATAGTGCAATTTTTACAGTTTTAATTATATTGTATGCTGCTTTTACACTTTCATATTTTCCCATGTCAGTACATAATCTTTGAAACTAACAGCAGAACAATGTTTGAATATGCCATAATTTAGTCATTTTGCTTTGGTATTTAGTCTGTTTTCAGTGTTTTGCTATTATAAATAATGACTTCATCAGCATCTTTATACATAAATCCTTACCAGAATCTGATCATTTCCTTTGGATATATTTTTACAAATTGATAATTGGGTGAAAGGGTTGAAGTCTTTATAGCTCTTGGTATATATTTCAAAATTGCTTTAGGAGAGGCATGAGAGATATGACACACAGAAATCTGAGTATTTCTGTCTTCCTCTGGATAGATGGGGAGAATTAAGAGCAGGAATTAATATAGACACACTACTTATTAATACACACACACACTTAGAGGTGCTAATTGAGATGGGGTACTGGCGAAAATTGGAAGGATCAAACTGGCATCCCCAGCAGCTACAAATAGAACAGAGGATCCTTTCTCCTCCAATCGAGGGCACGTGGAACACCATCCTCAGCCCTGCAGAGCTGTCCATAAAAGTAGGTGCTAGTGGCCTTATCCCTTGAAGGAAGTCACCAGCTCTCAAATTCTATGATTTACAGACCTCTGATAGCTCAATGAAAAGCATCAGCAAATACAATTTGTGACAGTCTAGAATTATCTCCACTCCCTTCTTTCAGCAGTCAGATGGGAAAGCAAGCTGCCTAATTCCCTCTCAAACATCGACCACAGGCTTCGACCGCCATGTTTGCCTACTGCTTCCCTTGACAGCTTTTTAAATTTGACTTTATGAAAGAGACTTTAGTCACAAATTATTCGCCATATTCTGTGTTCCTATAGCGTTCTCACTCCCTTGAAATTGCTGTCTCTTAACACTTTACCAGTTGTAGGAAGGCTGTCATGATTCAGAGAAAGAAGCATTGGATTTATATTATATTTATTGTAGACCTGACCTTATGCTTCCTGCCTGCCATTTCCATGTAGACAATCTTGGGAAAGTAGTTTAACTCTTTTAGCCTTGGTGTGACAGGAATAATTACACCTAAGATAATTGTTAGGACTAACAATTATGCGAAAGAGCTGGGAAGATACCAAATCACAATATTTTTGTTTCTAGTGAAGAGTAATTTCACAATCTATGCCTTCTGATCGGTATGTTAATCCAATTCTTTCATCAGGATTGTCTACACTGCTTATATTAAACATGTTGACCATTCAAAACTCCACCAAGGTAGTGGGTCTTAGTTCTTTTTACTTAGGGGTTCTCCTCAGGTTCTTTTGCCATTCTTTGTACACCTGTCATGTGCATGGCCCCTGCCATGTCTACACAGCATGTGATCTCTACCTTCTGGGAGCTAACTTCTAAGGTGGCACACTTCGTTATTTCATTCTTTCATTTATTCAGTTGGTATTTAGTAAGCATTTAATATGTGCCAGGTTCAGCATTAAGCATTCTTCCTACACTGTTTTGTTTAAGCCTATGTTCTTAATCACCATGCTATTCTGACATCATGTACTGCTTATGAGTATACACATGTACACATTTCTATATTTTATATATATGCACAATAAAGTAGATTAAATAGCAAAAACATTATTCCTGAGATCAACTTTGCATTCTCCTTTTGTTGTGATTTTTTTAAATGTTTTAAGCAGTTTGGATTAGAACTGAGTCACTTGGTAGGAGGCAGAGGGCAGAAGTGAAGCCAATCAACAAGCAGAACTCTGAGATAGCTGGGAATCCAGTCTTTATTTCTCTTGTCTGGGAAATGCTTATGGTTTGGCGAGGGGTTTCACAGATGAAAAGTGGGCAGGAATGCAGATGTTCAGAGTGGCATAGATGATGATCAGAATGATAGGCAGAGGGAGATCAAAGGAAACCTTGAAATGCTTTCAATGATTAGTGAATTTTCAATGAACTAAGATAGGATGTACACAATGGGGGCCAGACAGCAAGAGTGATGAATTACAAACAAGGGCTGTTAATCTTGGGTGTTGGAGAAATTTTCAGTGACCCATTTTCTTCTGGCTGAAGGGGAAAATTCAAATATATGAACCTTTCAACTAGATTCTCTTAACATCCATATTTGAAGGGAAACCTACCTACAGTCTGAGCCCCAATTTCCATGATATTTTTAATATCAGTAAAAGAGCTTAATGAGTAATAAATTATAACATTGTATTATAAAATCTTTAATTTTATTTATCTTCCTGTTTGCTTTTATCTCTGTCTCAACTTTGACTTTTATTCATCTCTGTCTCAACATTTTTTTTGCTCAAAGTACTAGAAACAGTCAACAAATAAATCTGTGCTAGCAAAGGAGAATGGGAATTCTCCTGGTACCTCCCTTAGTTATCTATTTTATACATACTATCAATAGTGTATATATGTCAATCCCAATCCCCCAATTCCTCCCACCCCCCTTTCCCCCTTGGTATCCATACATTTGTTCTCTACATCTTTGTCTCTATTTCTGCTTTGCAAATAAGGTCATCTGTACCATTTTTCTAAATTCCACATATATGCATTAATATACGATATTTGGTTTTCTCTTTCTGACTTACTTCACTCTGCATGACCGTCTCTAGGTCCATCCACATCTCTACAAATGACCCAATTCCGTTCCTTTTTATGGCTGAGTAATATTCCATTGTATATATATACCACATCTTCTTTATCCATCCTTCTGTTGATGGACATTTAGGTTGCTTCTGTGTCCTGACTACTGTAAATAGTGCTGCAATAAACACTGGGGTGCATGTGTCTTTTTGAATTATGGTTTTCTCTGGGTATATGGCCTGGAGTGGGATTGCTGGGTCATATGATAGTTCTATTTTTAGTTGTTTAAGGAAGCTCCATACTGGCTACACCAATTTATATTCCCACAATAGTGTACCAAGTTTCCCTTTTCTCCACATCTCTATGAGGTGTCCCAAAATCTGCTAAATAGTCTATCATTTTTCATTCCTCATATGCCTCCAGCCATAAAGAGAAAGGCTGATAAGGTTGGCGAATGACATGTCTCTATCAACTGCAAAGATCCTTTTGCTTTACCCCTAATATTATAAGTTCTGACCCTGAATGTGAAAAACCTTGACATCACTACACATAGTATGATTTGAGAACGATTGCAGGGTGCCTCATCCCTAAACATCCCTCTAGCTTACCTGCCACAATGTCTAAAGTTTACACTATTAATCATTCTTCTAGGTTAGGGCAGTCTTGCCAGAAGGTCAATTATATAGCAAGGAATAGAGGGTGAGCTATTAACACACCTGCTGTCACCTGGGAAAGCAGCAGACAGAGCTCTGAAGAACTGAGCTCAGGGTAAAGATATATTAATAAATTATGGGGGGGAAGCCCAGAATATAGGATAATCTCCCAATGAGAGCCCCTGGGTACAGCAATGCCAAAGACTAGATTTTCCTTTTTCAAAATGGCAGTCAGATTCTTGCCATGCATATATTTGATAAATTTAAGAAATATATTTATAAGCAATATATAATTAAAAGAGCACTGGGTTGGGAGACAGAAGACCTGAGTTCTATTAGTAGTCCAGAGTGGTCTGGGAGAGAACCCCTTTTTCCCTTCTATTTCCTGTAAGTCAAATGTGAAAATTAAATTAGACGATATCATAGATCCTAATGGGCACTAAATGTTTGATTCCCATAGTGGGTCAGTTCAATTGCCTTGATGTCTAGTGTAGATATGGCATAAACTAATGCTTTCATTACTCCTTATTTACACTGTGGCTGGTAATGTTAAAACAACCAAGAACTCCTTGGCCTAGTAAGAACCCAAGCAGTTGGAACTGTCATACTTTGAAGAGAGACATGAAGAAAAAACCTAGGACCAGAGAAAGTCCATCAAAGTAATTTAAAGGGAAAGAAGTGGGAGTGATGACAGGGAGATGGCTGAATAAGATGTGGTATATATATATGCAATGGATTATTACTTGTCATAAAAAAGAATGAAACCTTGCTATTCGCAATGACATGGATGGACCTAGAGGGTATTATGCTAAGTGAAATAAGTCAGACAGAGGAAGACAAATACTGTATGATCTCACTTGTGGACTTTAAACAAAACAAAAGAAAACATAACAAAACAGGAACAGAGCCATAGATACAGAGAACAAACAGGTAGTAGACAGAGGGGAGGAGCGTGGGGAGAAGAAAGAAATAGGTAAGGGAAATTAAGAGGTACAAATTTCCAGTTGCAAAATAAATGATTCACAGCTATGAAATGTACAGTGTGGGGAATATAGTCAATAACTATGTAATATCTTTGTATGGTGACATATCATAACTAGACTTATCATAGTGATCACTTTGAAATGTATAGAAATACCAAATCACTATGTTGTGTAACAGGAACTAACACAGTGTTGTAGGTCAATTGTACTTCAAAAACAAACTAACTCATAGAAAAAGAGATCAGCTTTGTGGTTACCAAAGGAGGGGGTGGAGGGAGGGGGAATTGGATAAAGGCATTCAAAAGGTACAAACTTCCAGTTATAAGATAAATAAGTACTACAGATGTAATACACAACATGATAAATACAATTAACACTGCTGTGTGTTATATATGAAAGTTGTTAAGAGAGTAAATCCTAAGAGTTCTCATCACAAGAAAAAATTTTTAAATTTATTTAACTTTGCAACTATATCAGATGATAGATATTTACTAAAGTTATTGTGTTAATCATTTCATGATATATATAAGTCAAATCATTATGCTGTACTCCTTATACAATGCTTTATGTCAATTATATCTCAATAAAACTGGAAGGAAAAAACATGTCCTTCACTTGTATACCTCCCTCAGCAACAGCAATTTGGCATCCATCTATGGACAAAAGTACCTTTGTGGGAGCTGTGGGATCCAGCACCCGATGCCTAAGGGCCCAGGAGGAATATTGCCCACCCATATGTCCGATAATAGACATACAGTACTTGGTCCCAGCTGTGGACCCTGAAATGCACCATGAACCAACTCCAGCCCCTCTAGGCCATTGTCTGAGAGCCCCTGGAGAACAAACACACTTAGATAATCACCCACAAATGAGAGAGCCTTTGTGGAAGTCCAGTGGAGAAGTCCCAGCACACTTTTGGAGAAAAAAATCAGAGATTATATGCATTGGAGACGGTGAGGAACACATTGACTTTACCAGTGTTCAATGCCAAGAGAGTCCTTGGCTCATGATTTCTCCTGCAGGGAAAAGTGAGAGTGTGTGAGTGCGTGACTTCTCCAGTTGTGCAGAACACTGCCAAAGAGACCCATTTCTCTCTCATTCCATCTAGAGTCCTGAGTTGTGAGCTGGACAACTAAGGGGCAGTGAGCAGCTGGGAGAACAGCAGCCAGTGTTTGGAAAGTATCAAAGGAACAGAATCCTAATAATGACATCATGGACTACACTGGGAGGCCCTCAAATGAGCCCCTGAGACTTCTTCTGTGTAGATCTCCCCAGGTAGCTGAAGGTTATCCCAGTGTTTTATATACCTCACCCACATCACCCTCCGCCTCATGACTGACCCCCTCTGAGTGCTCCCAGTGGCAGCAAGAGTGAATTTTCGCAGCTGGCTAGTGAGCATGTACAGAAATCCTGTCCAAATCTGCAGGCCAGGGAGAGACCACAATCTGGGCATTTAGTACCACCCTTGGGAAAGCAAAAGGGAGGCTGCCAGAACTTGGACTGGTACATTGCAAGATTGAGAGAAAGCATACAAGCTTAAGAATTCTTCCACAAGAGGGAGCAAGAGGCACAAAGCAGCTGTATTCATAGAAGGTCTGAGAAAGCCTTAGAATCTCTAATAAGACGACAGAAGGTATTTCTCTCCTGAAGTCAGTTAGTAAAGACTGGAGGAGGTGGCTTCTACTTTAAATGCAAAGATAGCAATGCAAGACTTCAAGGAACACATAAAATCAAGGAAACATGACACCACTAAAGGATCACAATAGTTTTCCAGTAATCAACCCCAAAGACATAGAGTTAGTCAATTTACCTCATAAAGAATTCAAAATAGCTGTTTTAAGGAAACTCAATGAGCTACAAGAAAGCACAGACAATTCAACAAAATCAGGAAAATAACACACAAACAAAATAAGAAATATAACAAAGAGATAGAAATCATTTAAAAAAGAAAGAACCAAACAGAAATTCTGGAGCTGACAAATATGGTGAATAAAATGAAAAATGCAATAGAGAGCATCAACATCAGAACGGATCAAGAAGAAAAAAAATCTGTGAAGTAGCAGACAGACTGTTCAAATAACCCAGCCAGAGAAGAAGAAAAAAGAAATGAAAAAAAAAGTAAAGAAAGCCTATGTAAACCATGCACTATAATGAAAATAAGCAATGAGCAAATTATTGGAGTCCCAGAAGGAAAAGAGAAGGAAAAGGAACAGACAGCTTATTTAAAGAAATAATGGCTGAAAACATCCCAAATTTGGGGAGAAATTTGGACACCCAAGTTTGAGAAGCTAATAGGTCCCCAAACAAACACAACTCAAGAAGATCTTCTCCAAGACACTTGGCGATAAAACTGTCAAAAATCAAACACAAGGGGCTTCCCTGGTGGCAAAGTGGTTGAGAGTCTGCCTGCCGATGCAGGGGACACGGGTTCATGCCCTGGTCTGGGAAGATCCCACACGCTGCAGAGCAGCTGGGTCCGTGAGCCATGGCCGCTGAGCCTGCGCATCCGGAGCCTGTGCTCTGCAACGGGAGAGGCCACAATGGTGAGAAGCCCGCATACTGCAAAAAAAAAAAAAAAAAATCAAACACAAGGAGAATCTTAAAATCATCAAAGGAAAAGAAGCTTATCACTTACACAGGAACCCCCATAAAGCTATCATCAGATTTCTCAAACCAGGAGAAAATAGGATGCTATATTCAAAGTGCTAAAAGAAAAAAAATGTCTAAAAAAATTCTTTAACTGGCAAAGTTGTCCTTCAGAAATGAAGAAGAGATAAAGATATTTCCAGATAAACAAAAGCTAAGGGAGTTCATGACCACTAGAACTTTTTTATAAGAAATGCTGAAAAGGGTTCTTCTAGCTCAAATTAAAGTATGCTAATTAGTAACATGAAAACATATAAAAAATATAAAATGCACTGGTAAATGTAAGTATATAGTCAAATTCAGAATATCTTAATACTGTAATATAGAAGTGTGTTAACCACTTAAATATTACTAATAAGATTAAGGGATGAAGTATTAAAAATAGCTATACCTATAATTATTTGTCAATAAATACACAATAGAAAAAGAGATAAATTGTGACATGAAAAACACAAAAGGAGGCAAAATTTTATTCTTTTTTATGGCTGAGTGGTATTCCATTCCATATATACCAATCTTCTTTATCCATTCATCTGTTGGTGTATGCTTAGGTTTCTTTCATCTCTTGCCAATTGTAAATAATGCAGCTGTGAACATTGAAGTGTATGTATCTTTTTGAATTAGTGTTTTTGCTTTTTTCAGATATGTACCCAGGAGTGGAATTGCTGGGTCATATGGTAGTTCTATTTTTAGTTTTTTGAGAAACCTCCATACTGTTTTCCATAATGGCTGCACCAATTTACATTCCCACAAACAGTGTACAACAGTTCCATTTTCTCCACATCCTCACCAACATTTGTTATTTGTGTTTTGATGATAGCCATTCTGATAGGTGTGAGGTGATATCTCACTGTGGTTTTGATCTGCATTTCCCTGATGATTATAGATGTTGAGCATCCTTTCATGTGTCTGTTGGCCTTCTGCATGTCTTCTTTGGAAAAATGTCTATTTGGGTCTTCTGCTCATTTTTTAATAGGGTTTCATGTTTTTTATGATGTTGAGTTGTATGAGCTCTTTATATATGTTGAATAGTAATCCTTTATCATTCATATCATTTACAAATATTTTCTCCCATTCAGTAGGTCATCCTCATTTTGTTTGTGGTTTCCTTTACTGTGCAGAATCTTTAAACTTTAATTAGGTCCCATTTGTATATTTTTGCTTTTATTTCCTTTACTTTGGGAGACAGATCCAAAAATAAAAAATACTGCTGCGATTTATGTCAAAGAGCATTCTGCCTATGTTTTTCTCTAGGAGTTTTATAGTATCAGTCTTACATTTAGGTCTTTAATCCATTTTGACTCTATTTTTGTGTAGAGTGTTAGAGAATGTTCTAATTTCATTCTTTTACATCTAGCTGTCCATTTTTCCCAGCACCACTTATTGAAGAGACTGTCTTTTCTCCATTGTATATTCTTGCTTTCTTTGCTGTAGATTAATTGACCATAAGTGCATGGGTTTATTTCTGGGCTTTCCATTCTGTTCCAATGATCTATGTGTCTGTTTTTGTGCCTGTACCATACTGTTTTGATGGCTGTAGCTTTGTAGTATAGTCTGAAAACAGGGAGCATGATTCCTTCTACTCTGTTCTTTTTTCTCAAGATAGTTTAGGCTATTTGGGGTCTTTTCTGTTTCCATACAAATTTAAATTTTTTTCATTCTAGGTGCGTGAAAAATACCATTGGTACTTTGATAGGGATTGCATTGAATCTATAGATTGCCTTGGGTAGTATGGTCATTTTAACAATATTAGTTCTTCCAGTTCAAGAACACATTATATCTTTCCATTTGTTTGTGTCATATTCAATTTATTTCATCAGCCTCTTATAGTTTTCTGAGTTCAGGTATTTTACCTCCTTAGGTAGATTTATCCCTAAGTGTTTTATTCTTTTTGATGCAATGGTAAATGAGACTGTTTCTTTACTTTATCTTTCTGATAGTTCATTGTTAGTGTATAGAAATGCAACAGATTTTTGTATATTTTGTATCCTGCAACTTTACTGAATTTATTAATGAGCTCTACTAGTTTTCTGGTGGGATCTTTAGGATTTTCTATGCATAGTGTCATGTCACCTGCAAACAGTGAAAGTTTTGCTTCTTCCTTTCCAATTTGGATACCTTTACTTCATTTTCTTCTCTGATTGCTATGGATAGGACTTCCAATATCATATTGAATAAAAGTGGCAAGAGTGGGCATCCTTGTCTTGTTCTTGATCATAGAAGAAAAGCTTTAAGCTTTTCACCATTGAGTATGATGTTAGCTGTGGGTTTGTCATATTTGGCCTTTATTATGTTGAGTTATGTGTCTTCTGTACCCACTTTGTTTGGAGTTTTTATCATAAATGGATGTTGAATTTTGTCAAAAGTTTTTTCTGCATCTGTTGAAATGATCACATAGTTTTTATTCTTCAATATGTTAATGTGTTTTATCACATTGATTTACAGATATTGAAAAATCCTTGTGTCCCTGAGATAAATCCCACTTGGTCATGGTGTATGATCCTTGTAATGTATTGTTGGATCCAATTTGCTAATATTTTGTTGAGGATTTTTGCATCTATGTTCATCAGCGATATTGGCCTGTAATTTTCTTTTTTTGCAGCAACATGGATGGACTTGGAGGGCATTATGCTAAGTGAAATGTCACACAGAGAAAGAAAAATATGGTGTAATATTTATATGTGGAATCTACAAACTACAACAAACTAGTGAATATAACAAAAACGAAGCAGACTCACAGATATAGAGAACAAACTAGTCATTACCAGTGGAGGGGGAAGGGCAATATAGGGGTGGAGAATGGACAGGTATAAACTGTTAGGTGTAAGATAGGCTACAAAGATGTATTGTAGGGCTTCCCTGGTGGTGCAGTTGTTAAGAATCCGCCTGTCAATGCAGGGGACACAGGTTCGAGCCGTGGTCTGGGAAGATCCCACATGCCATGAAGCAACTAAGCACTCAAGCCACAACTACTGAGGTCACATGCCACAACTACTAAAGCCTGCATGCCTAGAGCCTGTGCTCTGCAGCAAGAGAAGCCCGCGCACCACAATGAAGAGTAGCCCGTGCGCAGCACCGAAGACCCAACGCAGCCAAAAATTAATTAATTAATTAATTAATTTTAAAAAAAGATGTACAACACGGGGAATATAACCAATATTTTGTAATAATTATAAATGGAGTGTAACCTTTAAAAATTGTATTAAAAATTTTAAACATAAAAGGAGGGAGAGAAAGGGTAGAATTTTTATGCAATTGAAGTTGTTGTCAGCTTAAAATATACTGTTATATATATATAAAGTAAACCTCATAGTAACGACAAGCAAAACACTTGTGTAGATACACAAAAGGTGAAGGGACTCAAAGCACACAACTACACAAAATCATCAATTCACAAAGGAATACAGCACAAGAGGAAGAAAGGAACAATAGAACTATAAAACAACCAGAAAACTATTAGTAAGATGACATTAGTAAGTCCTTATCTATCAATAATTATTCTACATGTAAATAGCTTATACCCTCCAATCCAAAGACATACAGTGGCTTAGTGGATAGAAACAATTTTAACCTACATGCTGCCTATAGGAGGTCCACTTTGCTTTAAGAACACTCATATGCTCAAGGCGAAGAGATGACAAAAAGATATTCCATACTGTATATGCCTGCAGTAAGTGCAACAATTCTTTAATTCACAGTTATGGCTGGATAGTCAACAATCTTTACTGCATAGGTCTGTAGTGTAGTTGTTCATACGCTAAGTCGTCCAAGTACCATACTAAAAACTTTTGCCATATACTCACAACTCCAATGCTACTTATAACTCATATAAGATTTTTAAGACAATTCACTGTCTTGTTTTAAATTTCATTTTGAATATTACTTTTAGAGTTTTACATTCAAAGCAAAATTAGGAGGAAAGAACAGAGATTTCCCCTATACACTCTACTCCAACACATGCATAGTCTCCCTCATTATCAACATCACCCACAAAATGATACATTAGTTATCACTGATGAACCTATACTGACACATCATAATCATCCAAAGTCCATACTTTAAGATTCACTGTTGGTGTACATTCTGTGGGGTTATACATATTTATAATGACATGTATCAATCATTATAGTATCATACAGAATATTTTCACTGCCCTGAAAAACCTCTGTGCTCAGCCTATTTATCCCTTCCTCTCGCAACTCCAGCAACTACTGATCTTTCTGCTGTCTCCATGGTTTTGCCTTTTCCAGAATGTCATAAACTTAGAATCATACAGTATGTGGGCTTTTTCAAATTAACTTCTTTCACTTAGTAATGTACATTTAAGTTTCCTCCATGTCATTTCATGGCTTGATAGCTCATTTCTTTTTAGTACTGAATAACAATCCATCGTCTGGATGTACCATGGTTTATTTATCAATTCAACTACTAAAGGACATCTTGGTTGCTTCCAACTTTTGGCTGTTATGAATAAAGCTGCTATAAACATCCACATGTGGATTTTTTAGTGGACATTAGTTTTCAACTTATTTGAGTAAATACCAAGGAATGAAATTGCTAGATTACATTGGTAAGACTGCTTAGTTTTGTAAGAAATTGGCAAACTATCTTCCAACTGGCTGTATGATTTTGCATTCCCACCAGCAATGAATGAGAGTTACTTTGGTTCCTTATGCCCACCAGCATTTTGTGTTGTCAGCATTCCATTCTAATAAGTGTATACTGGTATCTCGTTTTCTTAATTCATATTTCTCAGATGACATATGATGTGGAACATCTTTTCATATGCTTCCTTGTCATCTGTATATATTCTTGGGTGAGCTGTACAGGTCTTTTGCCAATTTTTACTGAGGGTTGTTCATTTTCTTATTATTGAGTTTCAGGAGTTCTTTGTATATTTTGGATAATAGTCCTTTATCAGATACTTCTTTTATAAATATTTTCTCTAAATCTGTGGCTTGATAGCCAAGGAAGTGCTACGTGGAGACCAGACTGAGTGGATGCGGAGTCCTGGAGCTGGGGAACTAGAGGGCGAATCTTGAATGGGAAGCTAGACATTGCTCATAAGAAACCTGAGGAGGATACTAAAAAGACAGCTACAGTTTTCCTGATGCCTGCCACCAAGTTTCTTGAGGGCCCAGCTGTTGGTGGTCTGTGGTTGAGTTTTTAAGCAGGATCAAGTTACAAAGTGCCACACACCAATCCACAGGGGCTCTGATATGCCATGTGGATGAAAGGCTCTTGGTGCTGCAGCAAGGAGTCAGTGCTGTGCCTCTGAGGTGGGAGAACCAACTCCAGGACACTGGTCAACAAGAGAACTCCCAGCTCCACAAAATATCAAAAGGCAAAAATCTCCCAGAGATCTCCATCTCAAAACCAGCACCGAGCTGCACTCAACGACCAGCAAGCTACAGTGCTGGACACCCTATGCAAAACAACTAGCAAAACAGGAACACAAAACCACCCATTAGCAGAGAGGCTGCCTAAAATCATAATAAGTCCACAGACACCTCAAAACATACCACCAGACATAGACCTGCCCACCAGAGAGACAAGATCCAGCCTCATCCACAAAAACACAGGCACTAGTCCCCTCCACCAGGAAGCCTACACAACCCACTGAACCAACCTTAGCCACTGGGGACAGACATCAAAAACAACGGGAACTACGAACATGCAGCCGGCATAAAGGAGACCCAAACACAGTAAGATAAGCAAAATGAGAAAAACACACAGCAGATGAAGGAGCAAGATAAAAATGTACCAGACCTAACAAACGAAGAGGAAATAAGCAGTCTACCTGAAAAAGAATTCAGAATAATGATAGTAAAGGTGATCCAAAATCTTGGAAATAGAATAGATAAAATGCAAGAAACATTTAACAAGGACCTAGAAAAACTAAAGATGAAACAAACAATGATGAACAACACAATATATAAAATGAAAAACACTCTAGATGGGATCAATAGCAGAATAACTGAGGCAGAAGAATGGATAAGTGACCTGGAAGATAAAATAGTGGAAATAACTACTGCAGAGCAGAATAAAGAAAAAAGAATGAAAAGAACTGAGGACAGTCTCAGAGACCTCGGGGACAATATTAAATGCACCAACATTCGAATTATAGGGGTTCCAGAAGAAGAAGAGAAAAAGAAAGGGACTGAAAAATATGTGAAGAGATTATAGTTGAAAATTTCCCTAATATGGGAAAGGAAATAGTTAATCAAGTCCAGGAAGCACAGAGAGTCCCATACAGGATAAATCCAAGGAGAAATACACCAAGACACATATTAATCAAACTGTCAAAAATTAAATACAAAGAAAACATATTAAAAGCAGCAAGGGAAAAACACACAAGGGAATCTCCATAAGGTTAACAGCTGATCTCTCAGAAGAAACTCTGCAAACCAGAAGGGAGTGGCAGGACATACTGAAAGTGATGAAGTAGAAAAACCTGCAACCAAGATTACTCTACCCAGCGAAAATCTCATTCAGATTTGCTGGAGAAATTAAAACCTTTACAGACAAGCAAAAGCTGAGAGAGTTCAGCACCACCAAACCAGCTTTACAACAAATGCTAAAGGAACTTCTCTAGGCAAGAACCACAAGAGAAGGAAAAGACCTACAATAACGAACTCAAAGCAAAATGGGAATAGGAATATACATATCGATAATTAACTTAAATGTAAATGGACTAAATGCTCCCAGCAAAAGATACAGATTGGCTGAATGGATACAAAAACAAGACCCATATATATTATGTCTACAAGGAGATGGAAAAAGATATTCCATGCAAATGGAAACCAAAACAAAGCTGCAGTAGCAATTCTCATATCAGACAAAATAGACTTTAAAATAAAGACTATTACAAGAGACAAAGAAGGACACTACATAATGATCAAGGGATCGATCCAAGAAGAAGATACAACAATTGTAAATATTTATGCACCCAACATAGGAGCACCTCAATACATAAGGCAAATACTAACAGCCATAAAAGGGGAAATTGACAGTAACACATTCAGAGTAGGGGACTTTAACACCCCACTTTCACCAATAGATAGATCATCCAAGATGAAAATAAATAAGGAAACACAAGCTTTAAATGATACATTAAACAAGATGGACTTAATTGATATTTATAGTACATTCCATCCAAAAACCACAGGATAAATATTTTTCTCAAGTGCTCATGGAACAATCTCCAGGATAGATCATATCTCGGGTCACAAATCAAGCCTTGGCAAATTTAAGAAAATTGAAATTGTATCAAGTATCGTTTCCAACCCCAACGCCATAAGACTAGATATCAATTACAGGAAAAATCTGTACAAAATACAAACACATGGAGGCCAAACAATACACTACTTAATAACGAAGTGATCACTAAAGAAATCAAAGAGGAAATAAAAAAATACCTAGGAACAAATGACAATGGAGACACAACGACCCACAACCTATGGGATGCAGCAAAAGCAGTTTTAAGAGGGAAGTTTATAGCAATACAAGCCCACCTTAAGAAACAGGAAGCATCTCGAGTAAACAACTTAACCTTTCACCTAATGCAATTAGAGAAACAAGAACAAGAAAACTCTAAAGATAGCAGAAGGAAAGAAATCATAAAAATCAGACCAGAAAAAAATGAAAAAGAAATGAAGGAAACAATAATAAAGATCAATAAAACTAAAAACTGGTTCTTTGAGAAGATAAACAAAATTGATAAACCACTAGCCAGACTCATCAAGAAAAAAAGGCAGAAGACTCAAATCAATAGAATTAGAAATGAAAAAAGAGAAGTAACAAGTGACACTGCAGAAATACAAAGGATCATGAGAGATTACTACGAGCAACTCTATGCCAATAAAATGAACAACCGGGAAGAAATGGACAAATTCTTAGAAATGCACAACCTGCCAAGACTGAATCAGGAAGAAATAGAAAATATGAGCAGACCAATCACAAGTACTGAAATTGAAACTCTGATTAAAAATCTTCCAACAAACAAAAGCCCAGGACCAGATGGCTTCACAGGCGAATTCTATCAAACATTTAGAGAAGAGCTACCACCTATCCTTCTCAAACACTTCCAAATTATAGCAGAGGGAGGAACACTCCCAAATTCATTCTACGAGGCCACCATCACCCTGATACCAAAACCAGACAAGGATGTCACAAAGAAAGAAAACTACAGGCCAATATCACTGATGAACATAGATGCAAAAATCCTCAACAAAATACTAGCAAACAGAATCCAACAGCACATTAAAAGGATCATACACCATGATCAAGTGGGGTTTATTCCAGGAATGCAAGGATTCTTCAATATACGCAAATCAATCAATGTGATAAACCATATTAACAAACTGAAGGAGAAAAACCATATGATCATCTCAATAGATGCAGAGAAAGCTTTTGACAAAATTCAACACCCATTTGTAATAAAAACCCTGCAGAAAGTAGGCATAGAGTGAACTTTCCTCAACATAATAAAGGCCATATATGACAAACCCACAGCCAACATCACCCTCAATGGTGAAGAATTGAAAGCATTTCCACTAAGATCAGCAAAAAGACAAGGTTGCCCACTCTCACCACTCTTATTGAATATAGTTTTGGAAGTTTTAGCCACAGCAATCAGAGTAGAAAAGTAAATAAAAGGAATCCAAATCGGAAAAGAAGAAGTAAAGTTGTCACTGTTTGCAGATGACATGATACTATACATAGAGAATACTAAAGATGCTACCAGAAAACTAGTAGAGCTAATCAATGAATTTGGTAAAGTTGCAGGATACAAAATTAATGCACAGAAATCTCTTGCATTCCTATACACTAATGATGAAAAATCTGAAAGTGAAATCAAGAAAACACTCCCATTTACCATTGCAACAAAAAGAATAAAATATCTAGGAAGAAATCTACCTAAGGAGACAAAAGACCTGTATGCAGAAAATTATAAGACACTGATGAAAGAAATTAAAGATGATACAAATAGATGGAGAGATATATCATGTTCTTGGATTGCAAGAATCAATATTGTGAAAATGACTCTACTACCCAAAGCAATCTACAAATTCAATGCAATCCCTATCAAACTACCACTGGCATTTTTCACAGAACTAGAACAAAAAATTTCACAATTTGTATGGAAACACAAAAGACCCCGAATAGCCAAAGCAATCTTGAGAAAGAAACATGGAGCTGGAAGAATCAGGCTCCCTGACTTCAGACTATACTACAAAGCTACAGTAATCAAGACAGTATGCTACTGGCACAAAAAGAGAAAGATAGATCAATGGAACAGGATACAAAGCCCAGAGATAAACCCACGCACATATGGTCACTTTATCTTTGATAAAGGAGGCAGGAATGTACAGTGGAGAAAGGACAGCCTCTTTAATAAGTGGTGCTGGGAAAACTGGACAGGTACATGTAAAAATATGAGATTAGATCACTCCCTAACACCATACACAAAAATAAGCTCAAAATGGATTAAAGATCTAAATGAAGGCCAGAACCTATCAAACTCTTAGAGGAAAACATAGGCAGAACACTCTATGGCATAAATCACAGCAAGATTCTTTTTGACCCACCTTCTAGAGTAATGGAAATAAAAACAAAAGGGTCCTAATGAAACTTCAAAGCTTTTGCACAGCAAAGGAAACCATAAACAAGACCAAAAGACAACCCTCAGAATGGGATAAAATATTTGCAAATGAAGCAACTGACAAAGAATTAATTTCCAAAATTTACAAGCAGCTCATGTAGCTCAATAACAAAAAACCAAACAACCCAATCCAAAAATGGGCAGAAGACCTAAATAGACATTTTTCCAAAGAAGATATACAGACTGCCAACAAGCACATGAAAGAATGCTCAACATCATTAATCATTAGGGAAATGCAAATCAAAACTACAATGAGATATCATCCCACACCAGTCAGAATGGCCATCATCAAAAAATCTAGAAACAATAAATGCTGGAGAGGGTGTGGACAAAAGGGAACCCTCCTGCACTGCTGGTGGCAATGTGAATTGGTACAGCCACTATGGAGAACAGTATGGAGGTTCCTTAAAAAACTACAAATAGAACTACCATATGACCCAGCAATCCCACTACTGGGCATATTCCCTGAGAAAACCATAATTCAAAAAGAGTCATGTACCAAAATGTTCATTGCAGCTCTATTTACAATAGCCCAGAGATGGAAACAACCTAAGTGCCCATCATCGGATGAATGGATAAAGAAGATTTGGTACATATATACAATGGAATATTACTCAGCCATAGAAAGAAATGAAATTGAGCTATTTGTAATGAGGTGGATGGACCCAGAGTCTGTCATACAGAGTGAAGTAAGTCAGAAAGGAAAAGACAAATACTGTATGCTAACACATATATATGGAATGTAAGAAAAAAAATGTCATGAAGAACCTAGGCATAATACAGGAATAAAGACACAGATCTACTAGAGAATGGACTTGAGGATATGGGGAGGGGGAAGGGTAAGCTGTGACAAAGCGAGAGAGTGGCATGGACATATACACACTACCAAACGTAAAATACATAGCTCGTGGGAAGCAGCCGCTTAGCACAGGGAGATCAGCTCGGTGCTTTTTGACCACCTAGAGGGGTGGGATAGGGAGTGTGGGAGGGAGGGAGACGCAAGAGGGAAGAGATATGGAAACATATGTATATGTATAACTGATTCACTTTGTTATAAAGCAGAAACTAGCACACCATTTTAAAGCAATTATACTCCAATAAAGATGTAAAAAAAAAAAGTTCAAAACCAATACTGGGTTAGGGAGATTTACACATGTAGGAAGGACATTAAGAAAAACAAAAGATTTTGTTTAAGGCTGTGACCTTTATTGTAAACACCTTTGAATTCAGTGAGTGGAGTGTAGATTTGTGAAGTGGAGTGTAGTGGGGTGTAGTGGAGTGTAGTAGATTTGTGAGTGGAGTGTAGTTTTGTGAAGTGGAGTGTAGAGTGGAGTGGAGTGGAGTGGAGTGTAGTAGATTTGTGAAGTGGAGTGTAGATTTTGTATCCTTCGTGTTTATTTCAAAAGCATGTGTTTTACTGATTGCTTGGTTTACAGTTAGGGTAAAATCACATAACATATAATGTACCATCTTAACCATTTTTTTTCAGTGTACCATTCCGTAATAAATATATCCACATTGTTGTTAAAAATAAAAAATAAAAACAACCCTGGAACTGCCGATTAACTGTACTTAAAACAATCAAGGGGTGGAGTCAAGATGGTGGAGTAGGAGGACGTGGAGTTCATGTCTCCTCACAGGTACAACAGGGGAGCGTCCGAGCAGTTCTCATGGAGCACCTGCTGGGCGCTAGTTGTGGACCTCAGACACTTAAGTGGACAGGAGGGGTCCCTGTGCCACTGGGTGGGACATGGGAAGGAAGGAGGGCGTGAAGAGGGGTAAAATGGCACAGGACTGGTGCCCCTGGAAAGGGGCTAGGGGAGAGGAGAGGCTCCTGTACTCGGGGGGGGGGGCACTCGCAGCAGTGGGGGGATTGGCAGGGACAGAGGGGAACTTTCTGGGGATTGGAAGGGAATGCGGCTACTGGTCTGTAGGGGGCAGGATGGAGAGGGGCCAGTGGTCCATGCCGCAGCCCTGCACACCCCAGGCTAGGTCGTGTGTCTCCTGGTGGGGAGGAAGGCCTGAGGAAGCATGGCGGAAGGGCTCCACAGCCAGAAAGGGTGGCGGAGGAGGCTGGGGCCACCAGGGAAGTGGGGTGCCATTGTTCAGTGATGTGCAAAGGGCAGAGCCACTATTATGGTCCCCTTCCCTGCCCTCCAGCCTGGCCTCCTTGTGCAGTGGGAGGGGCACGCACCTGAGCAGGTTCACCTGCCCCTCAAACCCCAGTGAGCCTGCTAGGTTTCTGGGCCTGGGCTCTGCCCCCACCAAAACCTCCGAGAGCCACGCAGGTCTTGGAGGCCCACCTGCCACCCCTGACAAAGCCTCTTCCAGCCGCATGGGTCCTGGGCCTCAGCCCCACCCCTACCGAGGCCTCCTCTAGCTGCACAGGTCCAAGTGGACATGAGAACTGCATCCCCCAAAGCCTCTGTAGGCTGCACAGATCCTAGTGTTCTGCATGCCACCACTGACAAAGTCTCCTCTGCCCACATGGGTCCAGGCAGGCCAAGCACTGCCCCCCTCCAAAGCCTCCTCCACCTGTTCCAGCTGCTGTGGACACTCCTGTGGAAGCTTGTGCCCCAGCCAGCCTGCATGGGTATGTGTGCTTCAGGCCAGTTTCAGCAGCAGATGTTGGTGAAAGGAACACATGCAGAGGTGGGGATGACAAAGCAGGGCCAGAGACCTACCTACAGGTCTTGGAGGCCCTCCTGGGGAGGTGGAGGTTGTAAGTAGCTCACTTTGGGATCAAGGACACTGATAGTGGATGCACCAAGGAATTGTTATTTTTTTTAATTTCTTCATTTTTGTTTATTTATGTTTTTTCAATTTTTTTCTTTTTCTGTTGCTGTTGTTTTGTTCTGTTTCTGTTGTTTCAGTTTTATTTTTCTAATATATTTTTATTTTTCTAATTTTATTATTTTTTTTTATTTGTTATTGTTCTGCTCTTTTGTTGTAGTTGTCGGGTTTTTGGTTTTGTTTGT
The DNA here is from genome assembly GCF_011762595.2 of Tursiops truncatus. Classification (NCBI taxonomy): domain Eukaryota; kingdom Metazoa; phylum Chordata; class Mammalia; order Artiodactyla; family Delphinidae; genus Tursiops; species Tursiops truncatus. Next base: position 68,074,354 of record NC_047055.1, on the reverse strand, counting down.
TTGTTTCTTTGCCACACCATGCAGCTTGTGGGGTCTTGGTTCCCAGGCCCAGGGTTGGGCCTGAGCCCCTGTGGTGGGAGCACTGAGTCCAAGTTGCTGGACTAACAGAGAACGTCAGGTCCCAGGGAATATTAATTGTTGTGAGCTCTCCTGGGGTTCCTCATCTCAGCACCAAGGCCCAGCTGTACCCAACTGCCTGCAAATCCAGTGTTAGATTCCTCAGGCCAAACAACCAGCAACATAGGAACACAGCCCCACCCATCAATAAAATGAGATGACAGAGAAATATGGTATAGACAAAGGAGCAAGGTAAAACCCCACAAGACCAAATAAATGAAGAGGAAATAGGCAATCTACCTGAAAAAGAATTCACAGAAATGATACTAAAGATGATTCAAACTCTCAGAAATAGAATGGAGGCATGGATTGTGAAAATACAAGAAACGTTTAACACGGAGGTAGAAGAAGTAAAGAACAAACAAACAGTGATGAACAACACAATAATGGAATGAAAACTACACTAGAAGGAATCAATAGCAGAATAACTGACGCAGAAGAAAGTATAAGTGAGCTGGAAGATAGAATGGTGGAAATAATTGCAGAGGAGCAGAATAAAGGAAAAGAATGGAAAGAAATGAGAACAGTTTCAGAGAACTCTGGGACAACATCAAACACAACAATACTTGAATTATAGGGGTCTCAGAAAGAGAAAGAGAAAGGGTCTGAGAAAATATGTGAGTAGATTATAGTCGAAAACTTCCCTAACATGGGAAAGGAAATAGTCACCCAAGTCCAGGAAGTGCAGAGACTCCCATACAGGATAAACCCAAGGATAAACACACCGAGACACATATTAATCAAACTAACAAAAATAAAATTCAAAGAAAAGAATATTAAAAGCAGCAAGGGAAAAGCAACAAATGACATATAAGGGAATACCCATAAGGTTATCATGTGGTTTTTCAGCAGAAACTCTGCAGGCCAGAAGAAAGTGGCAGAATATAGTTGAAGTGATGAAAAGGGAAAACCTACAACCAAGTTCACTCTACCCAGCAAAGATATGATTCAGATGGAATGGAGAAATCAAAAGATTTACAGACAAGCAAAAGCTAAGAGAATTCAGCACCACCAAACCAGCTTTACAACAAATGCTAAAGGAACTTTTCTAAGGGGGAAACACAAGAGAAGAAAAAGACCTACCAAAACAAACACGAAACAATTAAGAAAATGGTGATAGGAACATACATATCAATAATTACCTTAAATGTAAATGGATTAAATGCTCCAACCAAAAGACACAGACTGGCTGAATGGATACAAAAACAAGACCCTCATATATGCTGTCTACAAGAGACCCACTTCAGACCTAGGGACACATATAGAATGAAAGTGAGGGGATGGAAAAAGATATTCCATACAAATAGAAATCAAAAGAAAGCTGGAGTAGCAATACTCATATCAGACAAACTAGACTTTAAAATAAAGACTGTTACAAGAGACAAGGAAGGACACTACATAATGATCAAGGAAGCTATCGAAGAAGAAGATATAACAATTATAACTATTTATGTACCCAACATAGGAGCACTTAAATACATAAGGCAAATGCTAACAGCAATAAAAAGTGAAATCAACAGTAACACAATAATTGTGGGGAAATTAAACACATCACTTACACAAATGGACAGATCATCCAGACAGAAAATTAATAAGGAAACACAAGCCTTAAATGACACATTAGACCAGAAAGACTTAATTGATATTAATAGGACATTCCATCCAAAAACAGCAGAATACACTTTGTTCTCAAGTGCACATGGAACAGACTCCAGGATAGAGCACATCTTGGGTCACAAATCAAACCTCAGTAAATTTAAGAAAATTGAAATTGTATCAAGCATCTTTTCCAACCACAGTGCTATAAAATTAGAAATCAATTACAAGAAAAACAAAACTGTGAAAACAAACACATGAAGGCTAAACAATATGCTACTAAATAACCAAGAGATAACTAAAGAAATAAAGAGGAAATCAAAAAATACCTAGAAACAAATGACAATGAAAACTCAATGACCCAAAACCTATGGATGCAGCAAAAACAGTTCTAAGAGGGAAGTTCGTAGCAATAAAATCCTATCTCAAGAAACAAGAAAAATCTCAAGTACACAACTTAACTTTACACCTAAAGCAACTAGAGAAAGAAAAACCAAAACAACCCAAAGTGAGTAGAAGGAAGGAAATCATAAATATCAGAGCAGAAATAAATGAAATAGAGCAGAAAAAAAACAATACAAAAGATCAATGAAACTACAAGCTGGTTCTTTCAGAAGATAAACAAAATTGATAAACCTTTAGCCAGACTAATCAAGAAAAAAATGGAGAGGACTCAAATCACTAAAACTAAAAATGAAAAAGGAGGAGTTACAACTGACACCACAGAAATACAGAGGATCATAAGAGATTACTACTAGCAACTATATGCCAAAAAAATTGACATCCTAGCAGAAATGGACAAATTGTTAGAAAGGTATAACCTTTCAAGACTGAACAAGGAAGAAATACAAAATATGAATAGACCAATCACAAGTAATGAAATTGAAACTGTGCTTATATATCTTCCAACAAACAAAAGTCCAGGACCAGATGGCTTCACAGGCCAATTCTATCAAAGAAGAGCTAACACCCGTCCTTCTCAAACTCTTCCAGAAACGTGCAGAGAAGGAACACCGCAAACTCATTCTATGAGGCCACCATCACCCTGATACCAAAACCACAGATACCACAGAAAAAGAAAATTACAGGTCAATATCACTGATGAACATAGATGCAAAAATCCTCAACAAAATACTAGCAAACCTAATCCAACAACACATTAAAATTATCATATACCATGATCAAGTGGGATTTATCCCAGGGATGCAAGGATTCTTCAAAATATGCAAATCAATCAATGTAACACACCATATTAACAAACTGAAGAATAAAAAATATATGATCATCTCAATAGATGCAGAAAAGCTTTTGACAAAATTCAACACGCATTTATGACTACAACTCTCCAGAAAGTGAGAATAGAGGGAAACTACCTCAACATGATAAAGGCCATATCTGACAAACCCACAGCAAATATCATTCTCAATGGTGAAAAACTGAAAGCATTTCCTCTGAGATCAGGAACAAGACAAGGATGTCCACTCTCACCACTATTATTCAATATAGTTTTGGAAGTCCTAGCCAAGGCAATCAGAGAAGGAAAAGAAATAAAAGGAATCCATATTGGAAAAGAAGTAAAACTGTCACTGTTTGCAGATGACATGATACTATATACATAGAAAATCCTAAAGATGGTATCAGAAAACTACCGGTGCTAATCAACTAATTTGGTAAATTTGCAGGATACAAAATTAATGCACAGAAATATCTTGCATTCCTATACACTAGCAATGAAAGATCAGAAAGAGAAATTAAGGAAACACTCCCATTTACCACTTCAACAAAAAGAATAAAATACTGAGGAATAAACCTACCTAGGGAGACAAAAGACCTGTATGCAGAAAACTATAAGACACTGATGAAAGAAATTAAAGATGATACAAACAGATGGAGAGACATGCCATGTTCTTGGATTGGAAGAATCAATACTGTGAAAACAACAATACTACCCAAGGCAATCTACCGATTCAATGCAATCCCTATCAAATTACCAATGGCATTTTTCACAGAATTAGAACAAAAATATTTACAATATGTATGGAAACAGAAAAGACCCTGAATACCCAAAACAATCTTGAGAAGAAGAACAGAGTTGAAGGAATCAGGCTCCCTGACTTCAGAGTGTACTACAAAGCTACAGTAATCAAGACAGTATGGTACTGGCACAAAGACAGAAATATAGATCAGTAGAACAGGATAGGAAGCCCAGATATAAACCCACGCACCTATGGTCACCTCATCTATGACAAAGGAGGCAAGAATATACAATGGAGAAAAGACAGTCTCTTCAATAAGTGGTGCTGGGAAAACTGGACAGTTACATGTAAAAGAATGAATTTAGAACACTCCCTAACATCATTCACAAAAATAAACTCAAAATAGACTAAAGACCTAAATGTAGGTCCAGACACTATAAAACTCTTAGAGGAAAACATAGGAAGAACAATCTTTGACATAAATCACAGCAAGATCTTTTTTGACCCACCTCCTAGAGTAAAGAAAATAAAAACATAAATAAACAAATGAGACCTAATTAAACTTAAAAGCTTTTACACAGCAAAGGAAACCATAAACAACATGAAAAGACAACCCTCAGAATGGGAGAAAATGTTTGCAAACAATGCAACTGACAAGGGATTAATCTCCAAAATATACAAACAGTTCATGCAGCTCAATATCAAAAAAAAACCCAATCAAAAAATGGGTGGAAGACCTAAATACACATTTCTCCAAAGAAGACATATAGATGGCCAAGAGGCACATGAAATGTTGCTCAACATCACTAATTACTAGAGAAATGCAATTCAAAATTACAATGAGGTATCACCTCAAACCAGTCAGAATAGCCTTCACCAGAAAATCTACAAACAATAAATGCTGGAGAGAGTGTGGAGAAAAGGGAACCCTCTTACACTCTTAACTGGAATGTAAATTGATACAGCCACTATGGAGAACAGTATGGAGGTTCCTTAAAAAACTAAAAATAGAACTACCATATTACCCAGGAATCCCACTCCTGGGCATACACCTGGAGAAAACCATAATTCCAATAGATATATGCACCCCAATGTTCATTGCAGCACCATTTATAATAGCCAGGATATAAAAGCAACCTAAATGTCCATCAACAGAGGAATGGATAAAGAACATGTGGTACATATGTACAATGGAATATTACTCAACTATAAAAAGGAATGAAACTGTGCCATTTGTAGAGACGTGGATGGACCTAGAGACTGTCATACAGAGTGAAGTAAGTCAGAAAGAGAAAGCCAAATATCGTATATTAACACATGCATGTGGAATTTAGAAAAATGGTACAGATGAACCTATTTGCAAAGCAGAAGTAGAGACACAGGCGTAGAGAACAAATGTATGGACACCAGTGGGGGTGGGGGGTGGGATGGATTGGGAGATTGGCATTGACATATGTACACTACTATGTATGAATTAAATGGCTGGTGACAGCCTACTGTATAGCACAGGGGAAAAAACAGAAGGTACAATCTGTTTGCCGGACCTATATTAAGTTAACCTTAAAAATGTATTCCTATGTACATTAGGTGCAGACAAATACTGCTTAATTCCACTTATATGAGGTACCTAAAATAGTCACATTCATAGAGTCAGAAAGTACATTGCTAGATGCCAGGGCCTGGGAGGTGGGGATGGTGGAGAGGGGGAATGGGGAGATAGTGTTTAATGGGCACAGCATTTCAGTTTAGGAAGTTGAAAAATTCGGGAAATGGATAGTGGTAAGAGTTACACAACAATGTGAATGTACTTAGTGCCACTGAACTGTACAGTTAAATATGGTTAAAATAGTATCTTTTATATTATGTGACTTTTACCACAATAAAAAAACATTAAAAAAAAAAACAATCAAGATGACACTGATCAGACCACTGATGACCAATTTCAAGATGACTGTCAGAGCTGACTGTGCTGTTTCTGCATCCAGCCCCCTCCTTTAGCCTATAAAAGCTCTCACCCGCCCTCCCCACATACCCCCAGTTGCCAGCATCCAAAATAAAGCAAACTTTCCTTTCCATCAACTTTGCCTCTTAATTGGCTTTTGAGCAGCAAGCAGCCAGACCCCACTTCTGGTAACAATAAGAATTCATTCTTTTTTATGGCTGAGTAATATATCATTATATATATATATATATATATACCACATCTTCTGTATCCATATAGATGAACACTGAGGTTTCTGCCATATCTTGGCTATTGTAAATAATACTGCAATGAAAAAAAAATAAAGATGCTATGATGATCCATGTAAAAAAAATAATAATACTGCAATGAAAATAAGGGTACCTATATTTTTTCAAATTAGCATTTTCATTTTCTTTGGATAAGTATCCAGAAGAGGAATATATGGATCATATGGTGGTTCTATTCTCAACTTTTTTGAGGAACCTCTGTACTGTTTTCCATAGGGGGTTCACCAGTTTACATTCCCACCAACAGTGCATGAAAGTTCCTTTTTCACTGCATACTTGCCAACATTTTTTCTTTCTTGTCTTTGACAATAGCCATTCTGGCAAGTGTGAGGTGGTATCTCATTGTGGTTTTGATTTGCAGTATCCTGATGATTAGTGATGTTGAGCACCCTTCTTATGCCTGTGGGCCATCTGTATGTCTTCTTTGGAGAAATGTCTATTTAGGTCTTATGTTCATTTTTTGATTGTATGTTTTTTTGATATTGAGTTGTGTGAGCTGTTTGCATATTTTGGATATTAACCCCTTGTTGGTTGCATTGTTTGCAAATATTTTCTCCGTTTCTGTAGGTTGTCTTTTCGCTTTGTTTATGGTTTCCTTTGCTGTGCAGAAGCTTTTATTTTGATGTAGTCTCATGTGTTTATTTTTGCTTTTTTTGCCCTTACCTGGGGAGACATATCCAAAAAATATTGATAAGACTAATGTTAGAAAGCTTACTGCCTATGTTTTCTTCTAGGAGTCTTCTGGTCTTATATTTAAATCTTTAGTTCATTTTGAGTTTATTTTTTTACATAGTGTAAGAAAGTCATTCAGTTTCATTCTTTTGCATGTAGCTGTCCAGTTTTCCCAACACCATATACCACAGAGGCTGTCTTTTTATCATTGTATATTCTTGCCTCCTTTGTTGTAGATTAATTGACCATATGAGTGTGGATTTATTTCTGGACTCTCTATTCTGTGCCATTGATCTCTGTGCCTGTCCTCGTGCCAGTACCATACTGTTTTGATTACTATGGTACTGTAGTATAGTTTCAAATCTGGGAGCATGATACCTCCAGTTTTGTTCTTCTTTCTGCTTTGGCTATTCTGGGTCTTTTGTGGTTCCATACAAATTTTAGGATTATTTGTTCTAGTTTTGTGAAAATGCCATTGGTATTTTAATAGGGATTGCATTGAATCTGTAGATTGCTTTGGGTAGTTATGGACATTTTAATGATATTGATTATTCCAAACCATGAACATAATATATCTTTCCATTTATTTGTGGCTTCTTCAACTTCTTTCCTCAGTTTTTTATAGTTTTCAGAGTACAGGTCTTTCTCCTCCTCGTTAAATTTATTCCTGTGTATTTTATTCTTTTTGATGCATTTGTTAATGGGACTGTTTTCTTCTTTTCTCTTTATAATAGTTCGTTGTTAGCGTTTAGAAATGCAACAGATTTCTGTGATTAATTTTCTATTCTACAACTTTACTGAATTCATTTTTATGTTCTAATAGTATTTTGGTCTTAGGGGTTTTCTATATATAATATCATGTCATCTGCAAATAGTGACAGTTTTACTTCTTCCTCTCCAACTTGGATTCCTTTACTTCTTTTTCTTCTCTGACTGCTGTGGCTAGGACTTCCAATACTATGTTGAATAAAAGTGGTGAGAGTGGGCATCCTTATCTTGTTCTTGATCTTAGAGGAAAAGCTTTCAGCTTTTCACCATTAAGTATGATGTTAGCTGTGAGTTTGTCATATTTGGCCTATATTATATTATGTCTTCTGTACCCACTTTATTTAGAGATTTTGTCATAAATGGATGTTCAATTTTTTGTTGTTGTTGCACTGTGTGGCTTGTGGGATCTTACTTCCCAGACCAGGTATTGAACCCAGGGCCACAGAAGTGAAAGCACTGAGTCCTAATCACTGGACCTCCAGGGAAGTCCCAGATGTTCAATTTTGTTAAAAGCTTTTTCTGTACCTAGTAAGATGTCATATGTTTTTTTAAAAATTTTATTAATGTGGTGTATCATGTTGATTGGTTTGTGGATTTTGAACCATCCTTGCATCTCTGGGAAAAATCCCACTTGATCATGGTATATGATCCTTTAATGTGTTGTTGAATTTGGTTTGCTAATATTTTGTTGAGGATTGTTGCATCTATGTTCATCAGGGATACTGGCCTGTAATATTTTTTGTGTGTGGTGTCTTTGTCTAGTTTTGGTATCAGGATAATGTTAGCCTCATAAAGTGAGTATGGAACTTGCCTTCCTCTTCAATTTTTTGGAATAATTTAAGAAGAATAGATATTAATTCTTTCTTAAATCTTTGATAGAATTCACCTGTGAAGCCATTTGGACCTGGATTTTTGGTTTTTGGCAGTTTTAAAATTACTGATTTAGTTTTGTTACTAGTAATCAGTCTATTCTGGTTATCTATTTCTTCATGATTCATTCTTGGAATCATTGTATGTTTCTAGGAATTTATCATTTCTTTCTAGGTAGTCTAATTTGTGTCATATAACTGTTTGTAATATTCTCTTATGATTCTTTGTATTGCTGTCGTGCTGATTGTAACTTCTGCTCTTTCAGTTGTGATTTTATTTATTTCTGCCCTCTCTCTCTCACCTGGCTAAAGGTTTCTCAATTTTGTTAATCTTTTCAAAGAACCAATTCTTAGTTCTTTAATCCTTTCTATTGTTTTTACTTCCTAGTTCATTTATTTCAAATCTGATTTTTATTATTTCCCTCCTTCCACTAACTTTGGGTTTTGCTTGTTCTTCTTTTTCTAGTTCCTTTAAAAGTATATTTAGATTGTTTATTTAAGATTCTTCTTTCTTGAGGTAGGCCTGTATTACTATAAACTTACCTTTTAGAATTGCTTTTGCTGCATCCCATAGATTTTGGACAGTTGTATCTCCATTTTCAATTTTCTAAAGTTTTCTTTTCCACTTTGATTTCTTCATTCACCTACTGTTTGTACAGTAGCATGTTGTTTAGTCTACACTTATTTGTGTTTTTCCCTGTTTTTTCCTTGTAGTTGACGTCTAGTCTCATAGCATTGTGGTCAAGAAAGATGCTTGACATGCTTTCAATCTTCTTAAATTTATTGAGAATTCTTTTGTGGCCTAACATGTCATCTAACATTTTAGTGTTTTGTTCATATTCATTCATCTTTATTTTTCGTGTGTTCATTGTAGGTTTTGGTTTCTGGTTACCATGAAGTTCATATATACCATCCTGTAGATGTAGCCATCTATTTTAAGCTAACAGCCACTTAAATTTGAAGGCATTCTAACAGTACTGCATTTTTATTCCCCAACCCACGTTTTATGTTTTTGATGGCATATTTTACACCTTTTGATTTTGCCATGCCCTTAACTATTTTTAGTTATAGTTGATTGTACAACTTTTGTCTTTACCTTTATACTAGCTTTTTAAGTGGCTGATCAACTGCCTTTCCTATATATTTGCATTTTTCAGTGACATATTTTCTTTCATATATTTTATTTCTAATAGTGTCCTTTTCTTTTACACTTAAAGTTGTCCCTTACATTTTCGTAAAAGTCCAGTTTAGTGGTGATGAACTCCTCTAGTTTTTGTACATCTGAGAAAATATTTATCTGTCCTTCAATTATGAATGACAACCTTGCTGAATAGATTATTCCAGGTTGTAAGATTTTTCTTCCCTTTCAGCATTTTAAATATATCCTTTCACCTCATTATGGCCTGTGAAGTTTCTGCTGAAAATTAAGCTAATAGACTTATTGGGTTTCCTTTATATGTGATTAGTTGTTTTCCTTTTGCTGCCTTTAAGATTATCTCTTTATTTTTAACTTCTGCCATTTTAATTGTGATATGACTTGGTGTGGATCTCTTTGGGTTCATCTTACTGGGACTCTCAGTGCTTCTTATACCTGTATGTCTGTTTCCTTCCCCAGATTAGGGAAGTTTTAAACCATTATTTATTTTTTTCTTTTTTTTTGAACATATTTATTGGAGTATAATTGCTTTACAATGCGGTAATAGTCTCTGCTGTATAACAAAGTGAATCAGCTATATGCATACATATATCCCCATATCCCCTCCCTCTTGAGTCTCCCTCCCACCCTCCCTATCTCACCCCTCTAGGTGGTCACAAAGCACAGAGCTGATCTCCCTGAGATATGTGGCTGCTTCCCATTAGCTATCTATTTTACATTTGGTAGTTTATATATGTCGATGCCACTCTCTCACTTCTTCCCAATTTACCCTTCCCACTCCACGTGTCCTCAAGTCCATTCTCTACGTCCGCATCTTTATTCCTGTCCTGCACCTAGGTTCATCAGAACCTATTTTTCTTTCTTAGATTTCATATATATGTGTTAGCATACAGTATTAGTTTTCTCTTTCTGACTTACTTCACTCTGTATGACACACTCTAGGTCCATCCACCTCAATACAAATAACTCAGTTTTGTTTCTTGTTATGGCTGACTAATATTCCATTGTATATATGGGCCACATCTTCTTTATCCATTCACCTGTCCATGGACACTTAAGTTGCTTCCATGTCCTGGCTATTGTAAATAGTGCTGCAATGAACATTGTAGTACATGACTCTTATTGAATTATGGTTTTCTCAGGGTATATGCCCAGTAGTGGGATTGCTGGGTCATATGGTAGTTCTATTTGTAGTTTTTTAAGGAAGCTCCATACTTTCTCCATAGAGGCTCTATCAATTTACATTTCCACCAACAGTGCAAGAGGGTTGCCTTTTCTCCATACCCTCTCCAGCATTTATTGTTTCTAGATTTTTTGATGATGGCCATTCTGACTGGGGTGAAGTGATACCTCATTGTAGTTTTGATTTGCATTTCTCTAATGATTAGTGATATTGAGCATCTTTTCATGCATTGGTTGGCAATCTGTATATCTTCTATGGAGAAATGTCTATTTAAGCCTTCTTCCCATTTTTGATTGGGTTCTTTGTTGTTTTGATATTGAGCTGCATGAGCTGCTTGTATATTCTACAGATTAATCCTTTGTCAGTTGCTTCATTTGCAAATATTTTCTCCCATTCTGAGGGTTGTTTTTCATGTTGTTTATGGTTTCCTTTGTTGTGCAAAAGCCTTTAAGTTTAATTAGGTCTGATTTGTCTATATTTGTTTTTATTTTCCTTATGCTAGGAAGTGGATCAAAAAGGATCTTGCTGTGATTTATGTCATAGAGTGGTCTGCATATATTTTCCTCTGAGTTTTATAGTGTCTGGCCTTCATTTAAATCTCTAATCCATTTTGAGTTTATTGTTGTGTATGGTGTTAGCAAGTGTTCTAATTTCATTCTTTTACATGTAACTGTCCAGTTTCCCAGCACCACTTATTGAAGAGGCTATCTTTTTTCCATTGTATACTCTTGCCTCCTTTATCAAAGTTAAGATGACCATATGTGAGTGGGTTTATCTCTGGGCTTTCTATCCTGTTCCATTGATCTATCTTTCTCTTTTTGTGCCAGTACCATGCTCTCCTGATTACTGTAGCTTTGTAGTATAGTCTGAAGTCAGGGAGCCTGATTCCTCCAGCTCCATGTTTCTTTCTCAAGATTGCTTTGGCTATATGGGGTCTTTTCTGTTTTCATATAAATGGTGCAATTTTTTGTTCTAGTTCTGGAAAAAATGCCATTGGTAGTTTGATAGGGATTGCACTGAATCTGTAGATTGCTTTGGGTAGTATAGTTATTGTCACAAGGTTGATTCTTCAAATCCAAGAACATGGTATATCTCTCCATCTGTTTGTATCATCTTTAATTTCTTTCATCAGTGCCTTATAGTTTTCTGCATACAGGTCTTTTGTCTCCCTAGATAGGTTTATTCCTAGATATTTTATTCTTTTTGTTGCAGTGGTAAATGGGAGTGTTTCCTTAATTTCTCTTTCAGATTTTTCATCATTAGTGCATAGGAATGCAGGAGATTTCTGTGCATTAGTTTTATATCCTGAAACTTTACCAAATTCATTGATTAGCTCTAGTAGTTTTCTGGTTGTTAACCAAGAGATCACTGAAGAAATCAAAGAGGAAATCAAAAAATACCTAGAGACGAACTACAACAAAAACACAATGATCCAAAATGTATGGGATGCAGCAAAAGCAGTTCTAAGAGGGGAGTTTATAGCAATACAAGCCTACTTCAAGAAACAAGATAAATCTCAAAAAAACAATATAACCTTACACCTAAAGGAACTAGAGAAGGAAGAACAAACAAAACCCAAAGTTAGTAGAATGAATGAAATCACAAAAATCAGAGCAGAAATAAATGAAATAGAAACAAAGAAAACAATAACAAAGATCAATAAAACTAAAAGCTGGTTCTTTGAGAAGATAAAATTGATAAACCTTTAGCCAGAGCCATCAAGAAAAAGAGGGAGATGACTCAAATCAGTAAAATTAGAATAGAGAAAGGAGAAGTTACAACAGACACCACAGAAATGCAAAGCATCCTAAGAGACTACTAGAAGCAACACTATGCCAGTAAAATGGGCAACCTGGAAGAAATAAACAAATACTTAGCAAAGCACAACCTTCCAAGACTGAACAAGGAAGAAATAGAAAATATGAACAGACCAATCACAAGTAATGAAATTGAAACAGCGATTAAAAATCTTCCAGCAAACAAAAGTGCAGGACCAGATGTCTTCACAGATGAATTCTACCAAACATTTAGAGAAGAGCTAACACCCATCCTTCTCAAACTTCCAAAAAATTACAGAGGAAGGAACACTCCCAAACTCATTCTATGAGGCCACCATCACCCTGATACCAAAACCAGACAAAGATACTATAATAAACGAAAATTGCAGACCAATATCACTGATGAATATAGATGCAAAAATCCTCAACAAAATACTAGCAAACAGAATCCAAGAGCACATTAAAAGGATCTTACACCATAATCAAGTGGGATTTATCTCAGGGATACAAGGATTCTTCAATATGCACAAATCAATCAATGTGATATACCATATTAAAAAATTGAAGAATAAAAACCATATGATCATCTCAGTAGATGCAGAAAAAGCTATTGCCAAAATTCAACACCCATTTATGATAAAAACTCACCAGAGGGTGTGCATAGAGGGAACCTACCTCAACATAATAAAGGTGATATACGACAAACACACAGCTAACATCATTCTCAATGGTGAAAAACTGAAAGCATTTCTTCTAAGATCAGGAACAAGACAAGTATGTCCACTCTCACCACCATTATTCAACATAGTTTTGGAAGTCCTAGCCATTGCAATCAGAGAAGAAAAAGAAATAAAAGGAATACAAATTGGAAAAGAAGTAAAACTGTCACTGTTTGCAGATAACATGATGCTATACATAGAGAATCCAGCTTTCTTTTGATTTCCATTTGCATGGAATATCTTTTTCCACCCCCTCACTTTCAGTCTGTATGTGTCCCTAGGTCTGAAGCGGGTCTCTTGTAGACAGCATATATACAGGTCTTGTTTTTGTATCCATTCAGCCAGTCTGTGACTTTTGGTGGGAGCATTTAATCCATTTACATTTAAGGTAATTATCAATACGTATGTTCCTATTACCATTTTCTTAATTGTTTTGTGTTTGGTTTTGTAGGTCCTTTCCTTCTCTTGTGCTTCCTGCCTAGAGTAGTTACTTTAACATTTATTGTAAAGCTGGTTTGTTGGTGCTGAATTCTCTTAACTTTTGCTTATCTGTAAAGCTTTTAATTTCTCCTTCAAATCTGAATGAGATCCTTGCTGGGTAGAGTAATCTTGGTTGTAGGTTTTTCTCTTTCATCTCTTTAAATATGTCCTGCCACTCCCTTCTGGCTTGCAGCATTTCTGCTGAAAAATCAGCTGTTAACCTTATGGTGATCCCCTTGTATGTTATTTGTTGCTTTTCCCTTGCTGTTTTTAATATTTTTCTTTGTATTTAATTTTTGATAGTTTGATTAATATGTGTCTCTGTGTTTCTCTTTGGGTTTATCTTGTATGGTACTCTCTGTGCTTCCTGGACCTGGTTGACTATTTCCTTTCCCATGTTAGGGAACTTTTCAACTCTAATCTCTTCAGATATTTTCAGACCATTTCTTTTTCTCTTCTTCTTCTGGGACCCCTATAATATGAATGTTGTTGCATTCCTTGTTGTCCCATAGATCTCTGAGGCTGTCCTCAATGCTTTTCATTCTGTTTTCTTTATTCTGCTCCCTGGCAGTTATTTCCACCATTTTATCTTCCAGCTCAATTATCCATTCTTCTGCTTCAGTTTTTCTCCTATTGATTCCTTGTAGAGTATTTTTAATTTCAGTAATTGTGTTGTTCATCACTGTTTGTTTTCTCTTTAGTTCTTCTAGTTCCTTGTTAAATGTTTCTTGTATTTTCTCCATTCTGTTTCTGAGATTTTGGATCATCTTTACTATCATTACTCTGAATTCTTTTTCAGGTAGGTTGCCTATTTCATCTTCATGTATTTGTTCTTTAGGTTTTTACCTTGCTCCTTCATCTGTAACATATTTTTGTCATTTCATTTTTTTCTCCTTTTTTTTTTTGATGGGTTTTTCTGTATTCCTGTCTTACTGGTTGTTTTACCTGAACCTTCCAGCACCATAGTTTGCAGGCAATTGGGTAGAACCCAGTCTTTGTGCTGAGATGAGGACCCCTGGGAGGACTCATTCTGATTGATATTCCCTGGGGTCTGAGGCTCTCTGTTAGTCCAGCAGTTTGAACTCGGAGCTCCCATCACAAGAGCTTGGGCCCAACCTCTGGCCTGGGAACCAAGGTCCCACAAGCTTCATGGTATGGTTAAAAAAAGAAAAGGAAGAAAGGAAAAAGGAGCAGTACAATATCAAATAATAAAATACAAAATAAAAGTAGAAAGATAGGGCTTCCCTGGTGGCACAGTGGTTGAGAGTCCACCTGCCGATGCAGGGGACACAGGTTCGTGCCCCAGTCCGGGAAGATCCCATGTGCCACGGAGCAGCTAGGCCTGTGAGCCATGGCCGCTGGACCTGCATGTCCAGAGCCTGTGCTCTGCAATGGGAGAGGCCACAACAGTGAGAGGCCTGCGTACCACACACAAAAAAATAAAACTATAACTGAACAACTGCAACAAGGTAAAATAAAACCACAACAGAAAACAGAAAGAAAAACAAAAACAAGTGTAGGTCACGGAACAAGCCAAAAGGAGAGAACAATAACAAAGTATAAAAAATAAAATAAAATTAGAAAATTAAAAGATTTATTGGGAAAAATAAAAATATAAAAGAATCAACAACAATGAATCAACAAGGTAAAAGAGAACCCCAATCTGAAAGAGGAAAAAGGAAAAAAAAAACAGCCTTGGCTATGGGGGTGGAGTTTAGGTGGGGTTTGAACTTAGACAGGGGCAGTGTTTTGGGTGGGGCAGGGCCTAGGCAGGGTGATGTTCAAGCTTGGGGTGGGGCCTCTGCTTAGGACCTGCACAGAAGGGGAAAGGCAGCAGGTCCAGAGAGGGCCTCTGGAGTGTGGAATTCTGGAGTTTGGAGGTAAGGCACTGAGTGAGGCTGTGTAGGTGAGGTTTAGGCCCAGCACATTGTTTCGGGTCTCCGAGTGTAGAGATAGGGCCCTGGCTGTGGGTGTGTGGGTGGGGTTTAGGCCCAGCTCACTGTAGAGGGTCTCCAAGTGTAGAGGTAGGGTCCTGGATGGGGGTGTAGGGGCGGGGCTTGGGTTCTGTGCAGCAGGAAAGAGGCTTTGAGGGCAGAGATTTAGGCCCAGGAGCCCAACAGGCTCCCTGCTGCCTAAGTGGACAGGGAAAGCACTGGCTGCATTCCCTTCTCTTCCTTTGCACCCCTCCCACACCATCTCCCCCAGGGTCTCTCCCATCACTGCTGGACCCCCTAACCATGGGTGGGTCCCGCTGGGTGTAGGAACTCCTCCACTCCCCCAGCCACCCCTCAGGGTGCCAGTCCCGGAGGTCTGGGCTTTACTTTTGCTCCCCTTCCCTCCCTCCCACTCCCTCAGGACCCACGTGACTGGAGGGGGCCTCAGTGGGCAGAGGATCTGGCCCGGGATCTCAGCAGGTTCCTGGGGCCCCAAGTGGCAGGGGAAACCTGGCCATGCCCACTTTTGATACTCTACCCTCCCAATGGTTCCTCAATTTCCCCCTTCGGGCATAGGATCCCTGCCCCTGTGATGCCAGTCACATCCTGCCTCCACTTCTCCTCCCCCTTCACTCCCCCCACCTCTTACCCAGTCACTGGGTGTTCCTCCCATCCTCTTAGGTGTCTGTGGTCCCCCACCAGTACTTGGTAGGTGCCTTAGTTGTGAGGAGACGCGAATTCCGCATCCTCCTAGTACACCATCTTGACTCTGCCCCAGCCGTTATTTCTTCAAATAAGTCTTCTGTCCCTTCCTTTCTGTCTTCTCCTTCTATGACCCCTATAATGTGAATGTTAGTATGCTTGATGTTGTCCCAGTGGTCCCTTAAACTCACCTCACTTTAAAAATTCTTTCTTTTTCTTTGCTTTTCTTTTCTTTTTTTTTCTGTTCTTATTGGGTGATTTCCACTATTGTATCTTCTTGATTGCTTATCCATTCTTCTGTATCATGTAATCTGCTGTTGATTGCCTCTAGAGTATATTTTATTTCAGTTACTAAATTCTTCAGTTCTGGTTGGTTCTTTCCTATATTTTTTAAGTCTTTGTTGAAGTTCTGAGTTCCTCCACTCTTCTGAGTTCATTGAGTATCTCTATGATTGTTTCTTTGAACTCTTTTTTTTTTTTTTGCGGTACGCGGGCCTCTCACCGTTGCGGCCCCTCCCACTGTGGAGAACAGGCTCCGGAGGTGGGCCCAGCCGCTCAGCGGCATGTGGGATCCTCCCAGGCCGGGGCACGAACCCGTGTCCCTGCATCGGCAGGAGGACTCTCAACCACTGTGCCACCAAGGAAGCCCTGAACCCTTTATTTTTTAACATTTTTATTGGAGTATAATTGCTTTACAATGGTGTGTTAGTTTCTGCTTTATAACAAAGTGAATCAGTTATACATATACATATGTTCCCATATCTCTTCCCTCTTGCATCTCCCTCCCTCCCACCCTCCCTATCCCACCCCTCTAGGTGATCACAAAGCACTGAGCTGATCTCCCTGTGCTATGCGGCTGCTTCCCACGAGCTATCTATTTTACGTTTGGTAGTGTATATATGTCCATGCCTCTCTCTCGCTTTGTCACAGCTTACCCTTCCCCCTCCTCATATCCTCAAGTCCATTCTCTAGTAGGTCTGTGTCTTTATTTCCGTCTTACCTCTAGGTTCTTCATGACCATTTTTTTTTCTTAGATTCCATGTATATGTGTTAGCATATGGTATTTGTTTTTCTCTTTCTGACTTTCTTCACTCTGTATGACAGACTCTAGGTCCATCCACCTCACTACAAATAACTCAATTTCGTTTCTTTTTATGGCTGAGTAATATTCCATTGTATATATGTGCCACATCTTCTTTAGCCATTCATCTGATGATGGACACTTAGGTTGCTTCCATCTCTTGGCTATTGTAAATAGATGCACAGCCTGCCAAGACTGAACCAGGAAGAAATAGAAAATATGAAGAGACCAATCACAAGCACTGAAATTGAGACTGTGATTAAAAATCTTCCAACAAACCAAAGCCCAGGACCAGATGGCTTCACAGGCGAATTCTATCAAACATTTAGAGAAGAGCTAACACCTATCCTTCTCAAACTCTTCCAAAATATAGCAGAGGGAGGAACACTCCCAAACTCATTCTACGAGGCCACCATCACCCTGATACCAAAACCAGACAAAGATGTCTTTGAACTCTTTATCAGGTAAGTTACTTATCTCCATTTCATTAGAGATTTTTTTCTGGGATTTTTTTTTTTGTTCCTCCATTTAGAACATATTCCTATGACACTCCTCATTTTGTGTGACTTTTGTCTTTGCTTCTATGAATTAGGTGAAACAGCTACCTTTCTTGGTCTTGAAGGAGTGGCCTTGTGTGGGAGCATCCCTCATGTAGACTTGTTGCACCTGGAAACTTTGGCCAACTGTTAGAACTGGAATGGGCATGAGCCAGGAGAAGTCCCTGGGGAGTGCTGAACTGAGGCAGCCTTGACAGGGTGGCTTGAGCTGAAGTGGGCCTGGGCTGGTGGTGGTCCCCAGAGACTGCTGTTCCTGAGACCACCTTGGTGGGAAGGCTGGAGATGGAGTGGGCCTGGGCCAGGGTAATTCCCTGGGGAGTGCCACATTGGGGCCACCTTGGCAGGACAGCTAGGGCTGGGGTGGGCCTTGGCTGGGGGCAGTCTCAGGAAATTTTACACCAAGGCCTCCATGGCAGAACAGCTGGAGCTGGATCAGGCACAGGCCTGGGAGTGTCTGGGGGCATACTTCACCTGAGGCTGCCTTGGTGGGATGGCTGGAGCTGGAGTGGGCATGGGCCTGGGGGAGTGCCTATGGAACTCAAACAATGCCATTCACTGATACCTCCAACCCTGGAGAGGGTTCCAACTGTTCCCTGCCCATTCAGCCAAAGTTCTAGGGTTAATGCATAGATTTCCTTCCCTTATAGTCTAGGTACCCTTTAAATTGCTGTTTTTTCACTGTGTCCCAAGGTGGGTGAGTCTGTGCCCAGGCCTCTCAGCAATATCCCTCCCTATTTCAGGTCTCTACATCAGGGATGGGTCCTCATGGATACTATATTCCCATCTCTCCTACCCATTTCTATGTGATCCTTCTCTATGCAGTAGCTGCTCAATCATTCAGTTGTTCTTCAGGAGGAATTGCTCTATATGTGAAGAAGTGACCTCAGGGTCTTCCTATGCTATCATCTTGGACCCCTCTTTCAGAAGTGTTGCACTTTTTTGTTAAATTGATTCCTAAGTATTTTATTCTTTTTTATGCCATTGTAAATAGAATTTTCTATCAGATTTTATTACTAGTGTATAGAAATAAAATTGATTTTTATATGTTGACTTTTGTATCTTGTAACTTTGCTGAAATTGTTTATTACTTCTAATATGTTTTTATTAGATTCCATATGATATTCTAAATATAAGATCATGTCATCTACAAATACAGTTTTACCCCTTCTTTTCTAATCTGGATACCTTTAAATTCTTTTTCTTACCTAACTGCCTTGCCTAGAACCTACAGTAAAAAGTTGAATAAAAGTAGCAATGGTATATATCCTTGTTCCTAGTTGTAGCTAGAACACATTCAGTCTTTCAGCAGTGAATATGATATAAGCTGTGGATTTTTCATTGACATCCTTTGTCAGGTCGAGGAAGTTCACCTCGCTATAGTTTGTTGAGTGTGTGTGTGTGTGTGTGTGTGTGTGTGTGTGTGTGTGTGTGTTTTAATCATGAAAGAATGCTAGATTTTATCAAATGCTTTTTCTGCATCAATTGAGATGATCATGTAGTTTTTTTTCCTTCATTCGATTAGTGTGTTGTATTACCGTGATTGCTTTTTCATACAATAAACCAACATTACATTCCTGGAATAAATCCCCATTGGTCATAGTTTATTATCTTTTTTAATGTTGTTGGATTCAGCTTGTTACTACTGTTTCACAAATGTTTACCTTTGTATTCATATGGAATATTCGTCTACAGTTTTCCTTTGCTTGAGATCCCTTTGTTTTGTTTTGGTATCAGGGTAACGATGGCCTCATAGAATGAGTTTGGAAGTGTTAACTCTTTTATATTTTTGAAGAGTTTGTAAAGATTGATACTAGTTCCACTTTAAGGGTTTGGTGGAATTCACCAGAGAAGTCATGGACATGGGCTTTTCTTTGTGGATAGTTTTCAATTTCTAATTCAATCTCTTTAGTTTTTATGAGTCTATTTCTACTTTCCCTTGAGTCAGTTTTGGTACATTCTTTCTAGTAATTTTTCCACTTCATATAAGTTATTAACTTGTTGAAATACAGTTTATAATATTCCCTTATAATCATTTTATTTCTGTATTATTGGTAGTAACATTTTCCATTTTATTACTGATTTTGTTATCTCCTTTAATTGCTAAGTCTAGCTAAAAATTTGTCAATTAAGTTGATCTTTTCGAAGAACCAACTTTTGGTGTCATTGATGTTCCCTATTAATTTTCTACATTAATTTTCCCTAAAATCTTTATTATTTTCTTTCTTCTGCTTGCTTTAGGCTATTTTGCTCTTCTTTCCAGTGTCTTAAATTGGAAGGTTAGGTTACTGGCTTGAAATCTTTCTTCTTTTATAATACAGGTATTTTCAGTTACAAATTTTCCTCTAATTACTGCTTTCATTGAATTCCATTAGTTTTGTTACATTGTGTATTCATTTTCACTCATCTCAAAGTATCTTCTAATTTCCTTTCTGATTTCTTCTTTGGTCCATTGGTTATTTGGGAATGTGTTGTTTAGAACCCACATAGTTGTGGATTTCCAAATTTTCTGTTGTTGATTTCTAATTTCATACAATTGTGGTTGAAGAACATACATTGTATGATTTCAGTTCCTTAAAAATCACTGAGATTTATTTTATGCCCTACTTTGTGGTCTTGGAGAATGTTCCATGTGCACTTGAGAAGAAGGGTTTTTCTACCATTGTTGAGTAGAGTTCTGTTGTTCTGTAGATATCTGTTATGTCTAGTTGATTTACATTGTTGTTCAAGTCTTCTATTTCCTTGTTGATATTCTGCCTAATTGTTCTATCCATTTTTGAAAGTGCAGTATTGAAAACCCCAAATATTATCATTAAATTGTCCATTTTTTCCTTCATTTTTGTCACTGGTTTCTTCATGTATTTTGTAGCTCTCTTGTTAAGTGTATATAGGTTTATAATACCTTCCTGATGTATTGACCTGTTTATCATTATAGAATGTCCCTCTTTATCATAGTAGTAGTTTTTTTGTTTGTTTTAAAGCCACTCCAGGTTTCTTATGGTTGCTGTTTGCATGATATGGCTTTTTCTGTCCTTTATCTTCAACCTATTTGCATCCTTGAATCTATTGTGTCTACTGTAGACAGTATATAGTAGGTTCTTGTTTTATTTTTATCAACCTGACAATCTCCTTTGATTGGATTGTTTAATCTACTTGCATTTAATGTTAAGTTTGATATAGTTGGATTCACTTCTGCCATTTTACTTTTTGTTTTCTATATGCCCCATGTCTTTTCTTGTTCCTCTTTCTGCTTTACTTCTTTACCTATTTTGTATTATGTAAATATTTTCTAGTGTAATATTTAAATTGCTTTAACATTTTATGCACTGTATTTTTGACTCATTTTCTCAGTGTTTGCTTTGGGGCTTATACATCTGAAATTATGGAAATCTATTTTATATTTATATTAACTTAATTCCAGTGAGATACACAAATGATACTCTTATGCAACTCAGCTCTTGTCTCTTTTTGTGTCCTATTATTGTTATACATATTGCATCTGTGTATTTTATAAAAAACAACAATATTTTGTTATAACTTGTATCATATACTTTTATGTCTTTTAAAAAGCTGAGGATAGACCGAAGTGTATATTGATACTTTCTTATATTAACTTTTTTATTTATCATTTCTTGTTCTCTTCATTTGTTCCTCTGGATTTGAGTTACAATCTGGTATCATTTAGCTACTCAAATGAAACTTTGTCCTTAATCACCTCCCTTACATTGTTATTGCCAAATATATTTCTATATAGAATCATCAATACAATTATATAACAATTATTTTATTCAATTGCTGTTTAAATCACTTAAGAGAAGAACGGAGTGGAAATATTTACACTGTCTTTTGGAATTGCTAACATAATTACTTTTACTGCACTCTTTTTTTTTAATGTGAATTTGAATTGTGTCTGTGTTTATGTGTTTTGTTAGTTTCCTATTGCTGCTGTAACAAATTACCACAAATTTAGTGACTTAAAACAACGCAAATTTGTTCTCATATTTCTGGAGATCAGAATTCTAAAATCAAGGTTCAGGGGGCTCTGTTCCTTCTGGAATTCAGGAGAGAATCCTTTATTTTATCTTCTAAAGGCTGCTTGTATCCTTGATTCTTTACTCCTTCCTCATATTACTGCAGCTTCTTGCTTCCACTGTCACATTTCTTATTATGTTTGACTTTCTTGACTTCCTTTTACAAGGACTCTTGTGATTATACCTGGCTTACCCATATATTCCTGAATAATCTCCCCAACTCAAGATCATTAACTTAATCACACAAAGTATCTTACCATGTAAGGTAACATATTAACAGATTCTGGGAATTAGGACATGGACATATTTGGGGAGCCCATTATTCAGCCTATCACACTTGCTCTCTCAGCTTGAAGAATTTCCTTTATTATTTCTTATAAGGAGGATCTGTTGTCAGTGAATTCTCTCAGTCTTTGTTTTCTAGGACTGTCTTTATTTCACCTTCACTTCTAAGAGATAGTTTTGAGAGATAAACATTACTGTTTGATGGGTTTTTTTCTTTCAGCACTTTGAGTATGTCATCCCACTGCCTCCTGGCCTCCATTGTTTCTGATTACTAGAGAGTTATGAATGTTACTGGGGTTACACATTGTACATGACAAGTTGTTTTTCTCTTGCTCTGTTCAAAATTTTCTCTTTGTTTTAGGATTTTGACATTTCTCTATGATGTGTCTGGATATATGTTACTTTGTGTTTATCCTACTTAGGATGATGAATATAGAGTATCCTATATATTAATTTTTGATCTATCAGCTAAACAAAACCAAACTACTTTTCTGTTAATTGCAGGAATACTCAGTGCATTTGTTTATTTAAGTAAACTTTATATAACATAAATGTCACCATTTTTACCATTTTAAAGTCAACAAATCAGTGGTTTTTAGAACATTTACATTGTTGTACAATTATCACCACAGTCTAATTTCAGAGCATTTTCATCACTGCCCCCCCAAAATACCTCATACTCATTAAGCAGTCACTACCTATTTCCCCTTCCCCCCAGTCTCTGGCAACCATTAATCTACTTTGTCTTTATTAATTTGACCTATTCTGAACATTTCATATATAAATGAAATCATATATGGACTTTTGTGTCTGGCTTCTTTCACTCACCATAAAGTATTTGAGGTTCATCTTTGTTGTACCATATATCAGTATTTCATTCCTTTTATGGGTGAATAATATTCCACTGTATGGATTTACATTTTGTTTATCCATTCATTAGTGGATGGACATATGGATTGTTTTCAATTTTTGCTAATGTGAATAGTGCTACTATGAACATATGTCTACAACTATTTCTTTGAACACCAGTTTTCAATTCCGGGTACGTACATAGGAGTGGAATTGCTGAGTCATATGACCATGCTATGTTTAACTTTTTGAGGGACAGCTAAAAGGTTTTCCACAAGACCTACAGTATTTAACATACATACCAGCAATATATGAGTGTATCAGTTCTTCCATATCCTTGTCAACACTTGCTTTCTTCTGTTTTCTTTATTATAGCCATCCTACTGTGTGTGAAGTAGCATCTCATTGTGGTTTCGATTTGCATTTCCCTAATGACTAATGATGTGGAACATGTTTTCATGTGCTTATTTGCCATTTGTATATCTTCTTTAGAGAAATGTTTATTCAATTCCTTTGCTCACTTTTTTTTTTTTTTTTTGCAGTACGTGGGCCTCTAGCTGTAGTGGCCTCTCTCCCGTTGCGGAGCACAGGCTCCGGACGCGCAGGCTCAGCGGCCATGGCTCGCGGGCCCAGCCGCTCCGCGGCATGTGGGATCTTCCCAGACCGGGGCACGAACCCATGTCCCCTCCATTGGCAGGCGGACTCTCATCCACTGTGCCACCAGGGAAGCCCCTTTGCTCACTTTTTAATTGGGTTGTTGTCTTTTATTTTCTGAGTTGTAAGTGTTTATTATATATACCAAATACTAAACCCTTGTCAAATGTAGGGTTTGCAAATATTTCCACTCATTCTATAGGTCTTATTTTTTCTTGACAGCATCCTTTGATACAAAAACATTCTTTTTTCTTTTTTTACTGTTTATTTTTTATTTTTATATATTTTTAAAGATTACACTCCATTTACAATTATTACAAAATATTGACTATATTCCCTGTGTTGTACAATACATCATTGTAGCCTATCTTACCCCCAATAGTTTGTACCTCCCAATCCTCCACCCCTATATTGCCCCTCCCCCCTCCCCACTGGTGACCACTGGTTTGTTCTCTATATCTGTGAGTCTGCTTCTTTTTTTGTTGTATTCACTAGTTTGTTGTATTTTTTTAGATTCCACATATAAGTGATATCATACAGTATTTGTCTGTCTCTAATTTATTTCACTTAGCATAATGCCATCCAAGTCTATCTATGTTGCTGCAAATGGGGAATCTTTCATCTTTTTATGGCTGAGTAGTATTCCATTGCATATATATACCACATCTTCTTTATCCATTCATCTGTTGATGGACACTTGGGTTGCTTCTATATCTTGGCAATTATAAATTCTGCTACTATGAATATTGGGGTGCATGTATCGTTCTGAATTAGTGTTTTTGTTTTTTTCAGATATATACCCAGGAGTGGGTATATCATTTGCTATATGATATATCATATGGTAGATCTATTTTTAGTTTTTTGAGAAACTGTAGTGGCTGCACCAATTTACATTCCCAACCAACAGTGTACAAGGGTTCCCTTTTTTCCACATCCTCACCAACTTCTGTTATCTGGATATACAAACATTCTTAATTTTGCTGAACTCCAATTTATCTGTTTTTCTTTTGTTGCTTGTCCTTTTGGTGTCAGATCTAAGAATCCACTGCCAAATCCAAGTTCATTAAGATTTACCTGGACATCTTCTTCTAAATTTTGTTATACTTTTAGCTCTTTTATTTAAGTCTTTGGTCCATTTTGAGTTAATTTTGAATAGGGTGTGAAGTAAGAGTCCAGTTCCATCGTTTTCAAGGGTATATCCAGTTATCCCAACACCATTTGTTGATGGTTCGATGGTTTAATGGTCTTGGCACCGTGTCAAAACTCAATTGACCACAGATGCATGGGTTTTTTTCTGGATTCTCAATTCTATTCCATTGATCTACATGTCTATTCTTATGCCTATATCACCGAGATTTGATTACTGAGCTTTGTAGTAAGTTTTAAAATCAAGAATTATGGGTACTCTAACTACATTCTATTTCAGCATTCTGTTGACTGTTTGGGGTCCCTGATAATTCCATATGAATTTTAGGATCAGCTTGTCCTTTTTTGTAAAAATGACAGTAGAGATTTTTATACAGATTGCATTGAATCTGTAGATAACTTTGGGAAGTAGTACCATCTACAATGTTAACTCTTACAATCCATAATCATTGGATGTCCTTCCATTTATTTAGACCTTATTTAATTTCTTTCACTGTTATGTAGTATCCAATTTACAAGTCTTGCATATCCTTGATTAAATTTATTCCTAAATATTGTATTCTTTTTCATGCTATTATTAACGGACGAATTTCCTCAATTCAGTTTTGGATTAATCATTTCTAGTGTATAGAAATACAACTGAGTTTTATATGTAGATCTTGTATCCTGCAACATTGCTGAATGTGTTTATAATCTGAAATAATTTTTGTGGATTTTTAAAACTTTTCTCTGTATAAGAATATGTCATCTGTTGTACCCCAATGTTCATTGAAGCACTATTTACAATAGCCAAGACATGGGAGCAACCTAACTGTCCATCAACAGAGGAGTGAATAAAGAAGATGTGGTACATATATATATAATGGAATATTACTCAGCCATAAAAAAGAATGAAATAATGTCATTTGCAGCAACATGGATGGACCTAGAAATTGTCATGCTGAGTGAAGTAAGTCAGACAGAGAAACACAAATATATGATATCGCTTATATGTGGAATTTAAAAAATGGTACAAAAGAACTTATTTACAAAACGGAAATAGAGTCACAGATGTAGAAGACAAATTTATGGTTACCGGGGGGGTGGGGGGGAAGAGGGGGAGGGATACATTGGGAGATTGGGATTGACAAATACACACTACTATATGTAAAATAGATAACTAATCAGGACTTATTGTATAGCACAGGGAACTCTTCTCAGTACTCTGTAATGACCTATACTGGAAAAGAATCTAAAAAAGAGTGGATATACATGTATGTATAATGGATTCACTTTGCTGTACAGCAGAAACTAACACAACACATTAAATGAACTATACTACAATAAAAGTTCAAAAAATTAAAAATTAAAATGCAAAAACAGAATATGTCAACTGTGAATAAAGATAGTTTTACATTCTCCTTTTCAAATCTGGATGTTTTTTATTTCTTTTTTGGCTAATTTCTCTGGCTATATCTTATAGAACAATATTGAATAGAAGTGGTAAAAATGAACATCCTCATCTAATGGAATTAGGCTGTTAGTCTTTCACCATTGAGTGTGTTAGCTGTGGTAGATGTACTTTATCAGGTTGTGTAAGTTCCCTTCTGTTAAATTATGTAGTCCCCAAATTCATATGTCATAACCCTAACCCCCCAGTACATCAGAATGGGACTATATTTGATGATAAGACCTTTAAAGAGGTAGACAACTTAAAATGAGACCATTAGAGTGGATCTTAATCCAATCTGACTGGTGTCCTTATAAGAAGAGGAAATTTGTACACACAAAGACACACCAGGGTTGTGCGTGCACATGACCATATGTAGATACAGTGAGAAGTTCAACCAGCTACAAGCCAAGGAAAGGGCACATACCAAAAAAAACACCTGCCAACATTTTAAATTGGGACTTCTAGCTCCCAGAACTGTGAGAATATAAATTTCTGTTCTTTAAGCCACTCAGTCTGTGACATTTTGTTGTAACAGCCCTGGCAAACTAATATACCTTCTATTCTTTGTTTATTAAGTGACTGTTATCATGAAAGTGTGTTGAATATAGTGAAATGCTGTTTCTGCATCAATAGAGATGGGTTTTTCCCTTCATTCTGTTTATGTGGTATATTACTCATTGATTTTTGTATATTGAGCCACCTTGCATTCCTAGGATAAATTCTACTTGTTCATGGTGAATAATTCTTTCAACATACTGTTAGATTCCATTTACTGGAATTGCATTGAAGATTTTTGCATCTATATTCATAAAGGGTATTTGTCTATAGTTTTCTTGTGATGCCATTGTTTAGCTTTGGTATCAGATAAATACTGGCTTCATAGAACAAGTTAGTGTTCCAATCACTTCTGTTATTTGAAATTGAGAAGGATTGAGGTTAATTCTTTACTAAACAATTGATAAGCCAATATTGATTTGTGTTTTTTGATTTCTTACATTAGAGTTTTGTAGTTTTTCTCATAAAATTTTTCCCATAAGATTTTGTTAGATTTATACCTAAGTATTTCACTTTGTTGTTGCTAATGTAAATGACATTGTACTTATAGTTTAAAATTCCAGTTGTTCATAGCTGGTCTATAAGAAAGGAACTGACAGTTGTATATTAACCTTCTATCTGAAACCTTCCTGTGATGGCTTATTAGTTCCGGAAGATATTTTGTTATTAGTTCTGGAAGATTTTTGGTTCTGTGGGTTAGTGTATTTCATTCTTTAGGGAAAAAAAATTAACCATATGTTTAACGGTTTTACTTTGTTCCACAACTTTAGGGTGCATGTTTCTGTGGATTTTTTTGTTGTTTTTGTTGTTGTTGTTACATTTTCTATTTGTTTCAGTTTTTGTCATTTTCTGCTTACTTATATTCAAGTTCCCTGAATGTTTCTTTTTCTTTTTGTCTTTGTCTAGTCTATTGATGAGCTCATAAAAAGCATTCTTAATCTCTGTTCCCATGTTTGTTTCCAGCATTATTAGAAGCTTTCTGATAATTTCCAACTGTATCCTAAAATTCTCCTTTTGTTCACACTATCTTCCTTTTCCACCAGACCCTTTAACATATTAATTTTAGTACTTTTTAGATTCTGGGCAATCTCTGAGTCAGGTTCTGTTGAGAGATTTGTCTCTTGAGTTGTTTCTCTTGCTTTTTTATTTCCTGCATGTTGTAATTTAAATTGATTGCTGTACATAGTATATAGAACAATAGAGATAGAAGTAAAGATTATCTAGAAACTGAAATGACCCTTCTGTTAGGCCTTTAGTACGACATGTTGACTCAATTTAAATTGGGAGTTGAGTTAGTTTTGTTACTGTTTTAATCACTGTCAGTTCACCATCAGCTGCAAATTTCTCTAGCATCACATTGTACCTAGGGTGGTAATTGGTTTACCTGAAGATTTTTCTCAGTGCTCCTACTCCTTTAAAGCTTTAAGGCTTTAAGTCTTTCCCTGAGTATGCCTTTCCCTATGTGAGATCTCTTCTGTATACTTGCCCCTCCACCAGTATAGGTTGCAGTTTCTTGCTGCTCAATGTTTCCTATCCTGTTGAGGTTAGGGAATGAGAGATATTCCACTTTCCTGGTTCAGGCATAGTTTTAACATTAACAGATACTATAACCCTTTTTCACAAAGGTGGTACCTTCATGGTAATCTCCAGTGTTAGGAAAAACCTCTAGTGCTTTGGTCCTAGTAGCATTTCTTGGCCCTCTTCAAGAGTAGAAAATCTTTCTTCCTGCAGTTGCAGTGAGTGACCTAAGAGCAATAGTTTACTCTCCTTCCCCAGTGTCATAAAGACGTTTCTTTCTTATTGGAAAAGATTTTTGGTGGAGCTTCATACCTTTCTCATAAACATGTCTGCTACTCTCCTCCAATCCTTTACCCAAGGGTGATTATTTCCACTCTCTTGTCTATCCCCCAATTCTTCTCATAAGCTCTCAATGATGTCTACAGAGGAGAACTTGCAAGGGTATGAATTCGCCTTCTATCTGTGGTTCCCAGGGGCTCTATGTTTTCATACTAACCCACACTTGACCTTTAGAAATTTGTTGAAACTTGTAGTCAAATACTTATAACCTGCTTATTTGAAGGCCACATCTTCTTCCCATTGCCAGAGGTCAACCAGTGCTCATGTTTATTAAAAATATTTATTTATTTTTGGCTGTGTCGGGTCTTTGTTACAGCAGGTGGGATCTTCCGTTGTGGCACGTGGGCTTCTCTTTAGTTGTGGCATGCAGGCTCCAGAGCACGTGGGCTCTGTAGTTGTGGCACGTGGGCTTACTTGCCCCACGGCATGTGGGATCTTAGTACCCCAACCAGGGATTGAACCCCCTGTTCCCTACATTGGAAGGCAGATTCTTAACCACTGGACCACTAGGGAAGTCCCTCATATTCTGTCTTGAAAGCACACATCTTTCCTCACAATTCAGGTTAGTTGGTTGCCCTGTAATCTCAGCTCTCTAATGGATTCAAGTTATGATTTTATAGTTTATCTGGCTTTTTCTTGTTGTTGTAGGAGTGATGCTTTTTCCAGCCTTCTATGTCTTATGTGGAATCTAGAAATTCCTGAATTCTGTTTGTATCTTATTTGTTTAGGTTTTTTCTATAGTTGTTATAATGGGAATGATGATATTTCACTATCTTCTACATTATGATTTAAAATCAAGTGTCCTAATAATCTTCCTAAAATGTAGATTGGATCATGACACTCCTTTGCTTCCTATCTCTCTGTGGTTTCACATCATATAGCAAATTTTTTAAAGTAATACATTTTAAACTAATTCATTCATCCTCTCTCTCTCTCTCTCTCTCTCTCTCTCATTTCTTTTTCCTATAAGATCTTGCATGATCTTGTTCTTTCCTATCTTTACAACCTTATTTCATGCCATTATCCTTACTTTCTATAGTCTAGCCCAGGGGCTGGCAAACATTCTTTGTAAAAAGCCAGATAGTAATTATTTTAAACTTGGGCCGTATGGTTTCGGTTACAAGTATTCAACTATGCTGTTGTAATATCAAGCAGCTATAGACAACACTAATTAGTTTGGCTATATATATTCAAAAAAACTTTATATATGGACACTGATACTTGAATTTCATATAATTTTGATGTCATGAAATATTATTCATTTTTAGTTTTTTTACTTCTAACTAAAAGTGTACAAACCACTCTTAGGATTCAGGCCATACTATATATATATATATATATATATATATATATATATATATATATATATATATATATATATATATAGCAGGTCAGATTTGGCCCATGAGCTGTAGTTTGCTGGCCACAATTTACTTACATTACACGGCAAGTACAATCCATTCCCTTTGGATTGACTTCTTTATCCTTAGGTTTGTCTTTAAATATGACCTTTGCACAGATTCCTTCTCTTAACCACACTTTCTAAAGTAAATATGTCTCTCTCCCTTGTCACTGCATCCTATTTCCTTTTAATGTTCTTATCAAATTGTATAACTATAAGTTCATGTTTCCTTGGTTATTGTCTGTCTCCTCTAATAGATTTTAAGTTATTTGGTCAAGGACAATGTCTGTTGGGGTTTTATTCACCAATACCTAAAACTATCATTTAGTAAGGATTAAATAAATATTTCTTAAATGTACTACTCAATCTCCTTCTGCCCTTTTCGCTTTAATTGCTTATTTGAAGGTGTTGATCCATCTGACTGCTTTAATTATGGATTTACTGAAGACACTTGGAAGGCTTAATTATGTCAAGCAGTACCAAGTCTATGGCTTGATGAACCTAGATTCATTTGCTTCCTCTTTGCACATCATGGACGACAACTTGACGGTAGATCTATAACCTATAAGTTACCATAACCTATAAGTTACCATAGCTGAGTTCTAAAATTCCCCTCATTTTGTTGGGAAACAAAGTAGAAAACTTAGCAGTTGGCCTCAACAGCACAGCTAAAATCTTGCATATCTTAAAGAAAGTAGGATGAGGAACAAAGGAAAGACTTTTTTATGAGGTCATAACTGAAAGTTTATTGATTAGTAGTAGCTAATCTGAAATGCTGTATAAAGGATTGTGGGGCAGCATCCAGTTGTTTTTAGTTATGGGAAAAAGAATAGGCTACTGTAAGAATAAAATTCAGTGGTTTAAAGAAATATTATTTCTTCCTTACATGACAGTCTCAATGTAAAAAGTTCAGAGCAGAAGGGCATCTCTGTTTCTTAGAGTTGTTCAGGGACGTGATTTCTTTCCAAGTCACTGTTCTTCCATCTCATAAGGAAGGGTCTGTCATCTGTAAGGTTGAAGGTGGATAGCCATTGTCTAGGTTGCAGCTGGTGGGAAGGGATAAGAGAGTGGAGAGGTGATCATACCCTAAGCCAGGCCCATAACTGGCACCCATCACTTCCCATTCACATTTTGTTGATTATAATCATCTAGCTATGCATAACTGCAAAGGAAGCTGAGAAATGTAGTCTAGCTGGACAGCCACATGTTAAACAAGGGAGAACATATTTTGGTGGGAAACTAGCAGTTTCTAGGGACTAGGCTTAGCAGGAATAAATGTTAGGACTGTTTAATACCATCTGCCATGGATTGAAAGAAACTGTGATGTATTAGCTGTTCTTGCCTTAGGTGTGGAATGTCATGTTTTCTCTCCTGGAGGGTCCTGAAGTTTAAGTATAATTCAACAGGTATTTGTTGAGCATCTCCTATGGGCAAGGCACTGTTGTTATAACGTTTCTGTGCAGGTACAAAAATAAACAGTCCTGCTTTATCACATATTGAAGAATCAGAGACTCAACTCCAGATAATGGAATATCAGACATCAGCTACGAAGAAGGGGAGACACAAACTTGAGAAATAAGGCCTTCTTGTACCTTGGAAATCACATCACACAGGTACTATACAGCTCTACCTATATATAAGTCTAGCTTTATAAAAGTGAGAATGTGGTTTCAGAGATATTAGGAAATGGGCAGAGAGCACTTGGCAGGATAATAGCTGCAAACACTAAGGTGAGAAAGGATCAGAATATAGGCAAGGGTTATAGAAGCTACTAAATGGCATTGTTACCTGGTTAATCAGCCTATCAAGTAAATGTGCAGACTGTCCTCCCCACTAAATTAACATGTTTTGGGACTCTAGGATATGAGAGCCCTTGCTTAATAATGGGTCCTTCTGTGCCTTGCTATCCTAAATCCTTCTGCCTCTTCTATGACTTCCCTTATAGGTTTATTTCCTCTAATACTAGCCATTACTCCAGCATGTCTTATTCCAAAGATGGACAGGTGAAAACAAAAACAAAACTTTGTTGGGGAAAAAATGCATAGGGATTGGCATTGGAAAGAGGAAGTTGAGCACTGTCTCTGGCTCAATTAAGAATGGCATTGGGCTTCCCTGGTGGCGCAGTGGTTGAGAGTCTGCCTGCTGATGCAGGGGACACGGGTTCGTGCCCCGGTCCGGGAAGATCCCGCGTGCCACGGAGCGGCTGGGCCTGTGAGCCATGGCCGCTGAGCCTGCGCATCCGGAGCCTGTGCTCCGCAACGGGAGAGGCCACAACAGTGAGAGGCCCGCGTACCGCAAAAAAAAGGCATTTAAGAGGGACTTCCCTGCTGGTCCACTGGTCCACGGGTTAAGAGTCCACACTCCCAATGCAGGGGGCCCAGGTTCGATCTCTGGTCAGGGAACTAGATCCCACAAGCCACACCTAAAAGATCCCACATGCCGTAACTAAAGATCCCACATGCGGCAACTAATACCCAGTGCAGCCAAATAAATAAATAGTAAAAAAAAAAAAAAAAAAAAGAATGATGTAAGATGCCAACAACGGAGTAGAAGCTCTTGCCTATAAACACTGGGGTCATGTGCCTGTGAAGTCACCAATCTAACATTCAGGTATTTAAGTAAAGGAACACCAAAGATCCCTTCACCTACTCAAGGATTGGACCTGTTACCTTCTTTAATTACAGTGATTACCTTCCTGAATACATTCTATTTCCCACAGCCTTAAAAATATTTTTATGCACTATTCCTATCCCAGCCCTCTTCTTCAATAATTTTTGCTTCTCACATTTTTAAAACTGGGTTTGTGCTTCTCAGTATTCCTGACCAAAGCAACTGAAGCTAGAAAAAAAAAAATTAGACCTCAAAGACTTACCCAAACTGGGTGATTAAGATAATTTTTTTAAAAAATTGAGGTAACTAATGTGGTTAGGAAGGGACAGTGAGGTAGAACTTGTTACATTGAAATACAAAGTTTTCAAAACAGTACATTTTTATTTGGCATTAAACAACAAACTCCCCAATTTGTCTCAGTTGTGACATACAGACAGCTCTAGATCGCTTTTTTGCTGGTCACCCATGCTGAACAAGACTTTTCGATCTTCAAAACAACCATGGCTCAGAGATTCTGCGTTTCACTTCAGTTCACAAGTCCAAGTGTGCCTTCCATTCATCGGAGCATTTTGGCATAGATTCCCTTTGAGGCAGAAGGATAAAGATGAAGCCATTTCCTTTGTAAAAAAAGATTTTTTCACAACTTCATTTATGCCACAAAAATCAGATGATAACATGTTCTCTTATTCTTTTTTAGCAGTAGTGGTAGTCTTGGGATGCCAGAAACTGTGAAAGGAAGGCTCTTAATTACTTTCTCCTTTCTACTTTCCAATAATGCACCCCCCACCCCCATCTGAAGAAGGGGGAGTTACTGAATCCAGCTAATAGCACATATTAAACACCAAACATTATTAACATGTCAGATATACCTGAAGATTAAATTAAAATGTACAAAGCAAAAACTAGAAACATCACCTTCAAATCCTCTTCAAATTTGCTCCCTCCAGCAACTATCTTTTGCCATTCATCTATTTCCTTCTCCATTTACTTATGTTATTGTTGGCTTGCCATGTAAACTAAAGTTTAGATGGTTTGAAAGTATGTAAGAATTATAGTGAACAATAAAGTCCTGTTCCTCTGCAGTGAATTTTGACTTTAGCTTTAAGACTACCTTATGATGGAGAGGTAACATAGATTTAATTAATAAATTCCATAATTATCTAACCCAAGGTTTAATCAATAACCATTAAACAAAAAATTGTTTCTCAAAAACTTACAGAAATGAGTGGGGACAAAGGACTTTGTCCTCATCTCAACAGTGACCAGTTACTGGAATTGCATTAAACTAAAAACAGCAATCCCCAAGTTAGATTCGGAGGTAGTAATGCTTTTAAGACCAACCCTTTTTAGAATCAGGTTTGACCTTTTCTTTCACTCTTCCTCCTATCCCACCCTCTGTGAGTGATTTAAAAAATAGAAAAGGCCAAAACCCATTTGGGCCTAGATATAGAAGATTTTTTTTTTTTTGTAATTTTTCCCTCCAATTTTTGCCAATTCTTCCAATTTTTATCATTCTTAAAACTTAAGCATGGTAAATTGTTAAGCTATTTTCATTCACTGCATTATTTAATTATAATAAGTCTTTTCTTAAGCAGGTTTTGCTGGTAAAAAGGAAACGATTTCCAAGTTGTAAGTTGAGAAGCTGTTGCAAAACAGAAATCATGTCTCCATCTCCAAACTTGCTAAGTACTACCAGAGGATTGTTTTTTAAAGAGATCTATTTA
This sequence comes from Tursiops truncatus, assembly GCF_011762595.2. Taxonomy (NCBI): domain Eukaryota; kingdom Metazoa; phylum Chordata; class Mammalia; order Artiodactyla; family Delphinidae; genus Tursiops; species Tursiops truncatus. Next base: position 68,039,974 of record NC_047055.1, on the reverse strand, counting down.
GGCAGTGTATATTTGTTAGAATGTACAAGGTAAAGAATTGAAAATAGACGAAACCTGTGTTGTTTCAAAACCAATTGTGGCTTAAGTATGAGTGGTTCCCCAAGGCTGGTACCAATGAGACTGAGGTTTGTACCAATGAGACTGAGGTTTGTACCAATGAGACTGAGGTTTGGGAATCAGTTGTTTTTCATCCCTCTTTCTGCCCACCAACAGTCACAGCCATTTTTCATGAGGGATGGGTTAGGAAAACTGAAGTGTTTATTATAAGGAAGGTTCCTGCAACTTAAGGAGCAAGCTCAGTAGAAACCCTTGCTTATTGTAGTGGCCAGAGTGGTAGAAGAAATATGGAGTAGGAATTAAACCACACATTATTATTGAGGAAATAAGCCATACCCCTAACCAGAAAACAGACCAAAAGGCAAGTTTTAAAAGTTCTCTGGGAAGGTATTCATTTTTTCATGTCTCTGGGGCCAACTGAGAACCTAGCTAAGGAGCTTATACACAATAGGCACTCAAACATACTTGTAGAGTGAATGAATAAATGAAAAAAATGAATGAACAGTAACCTCTCCTCTTATATTCCAATTTCCAAGCCAAGCAAGTGTCTTTCAGTCAAGATCTGAAATAGAATAGACACTTCTATTCAATGAAGAGTTTCACTCAATTTCTTGTTTTTTTAATTGCATCTCCAAGTGCATTTTGTACCAGATCAATTTCATTTAGCATCACCTTCTTCAATGTTTGTATGAATGAATAACTAAAAAGCTCTCTTATTCCTACTCTACAAAACATGCCAAAGAGAAGGTGATATAATTAATCATTCCATCTCAGTGTCTTACTATCACAGCTGCTCAATGAAGTTTTTTCAACTAATGAAAGAACTGCAGTCTCTTATTAAATTTGCTCTTGTGTTTCCTCCATAAGCTAGTTAGATTAAAGTGTATTTTGGTCTAGGTCTTTTAAATCTCTTCATTCTCCTCAGCAGAACAGTATTTCATTCAAGTGAATAATTTACAAAATATGGAAAATTTAGGAAGAATCTTTTTTGTTAAGTGGCTTCCTGACTCTATGCCAGGCCAATGAGCAAATACTTTTAAAACTAGTTGTTTCATCTTAATTCTCATCTTAATTTAACTATAATAAAAGCAGAATGTTAAAGAATTAAAGGACAAACCCTAAGGCCTTTTATCAGTCTTCTGGCTTCAAGCTAGGTCAATGAGCAAGTGACATTGGGACTTTCTAGAGCCAGGAAAAATGTCTTCATTTTATATTGAAAGAACCATATCTTTTTTTTTTCCTATTTTTTCAATCTCCAAGACAAGTCAATAGGTTTTCTGGACCAGACTTAATCTACTAATTCATCCAGAGAACAGGAACTCAAGTATTTACTCAAAAATCAAAGGTGTTTCTGGATCTTCAGCTATGATCTGTGATCTAATGCCCTTTAGACTAGGCCCATTTCAATTCTGTTATGTTCAGGACATAGAATGATGTATTCCACATAAAAGATGCTCTGTTAATCAAATTAATCTAAAAGCCAACCTGAGCCATTTTTTACTCCTTTAATGTCTCTAAGCCAGGCCAGGGTGGATCTAATTCACCTCCATCTTCAGCATTTAAAAGACCAATGGAGAACCATAACACCTTGCTTTAAAAAAAAAATTCCCATTTCTTTGGTCAGGTCAGGGAGCAAGTAGCCTTCTGGTATAGATTTTATCTTTCCACCTAGCTCAGCATTCAGCATACTGCCTTGCACAATTCCATTTTGCCCATGTTTTTAAATTTCATCAAATAGGCTTGGCAGTGGTTAAGTAACTTTCAGTCTGGATTCCCACACCTGTTACCTCATTTCCTCCTGTGACCATCTGATAAGGATAACATCATTTTTATATCCTAGTGCATGTGCAGTTCTGAGCCTCATAGAAAGGAATCAGTAATCATTCATTAAGCCAACAGTTAATTCCTTATATCTGTATAGAACAGTAGGCTTTGTAAAATTTACACACAGATCTCTGTTGCAGGTTCAATAATAATGACAATGAATTTTTGCATCCCCAGTTGCTATCTCTGGGAATAAGAGAAAGTAATCAGTGTCCATTCAGCAGATATGGCTTATATATTTATATATGCTAGTTTAAGACTTACAAATTGATTTTATACATTACCTTCTGCTGCCCAGAACACAATAAAGATGGACTATCTTCACATCCCTGATGCTTATCAAGGAGACTGGCACATAATAGATAATTATTATCCAGTCTTGCATTCATAGATACCTAATCCTTTACATATAAAAATGTTCAATAGTTAACAATCCTTCCTCAAATTTTTTGACTTTTTTTCATGGTATAGTAACTGTGATATAATTTTGTAAACCTAGTACTAGGCACACCAAATGAAAAAATCAATAGTTACATTTATATGGTGCTTTAGAGTCCACAAAATGCTAACATTGCCTTATTCTCAGCTTTAGGCACAATAAAATGATAAATTTGTATATCTCTTTATGCCTATAACAGTGAGTTCACATAGTAGGCAACTGATATTAATAATCCATTCATTTAACAAGCATTTAAACCCTCAGTTTGTATAACTATTTATACTACCTTTCTCATATGGGTCAAGCACACAATGAGAATTTTGTAGAGACCATGCCTGTCTCACATAAGTTTGTTCACATAGAAAACATCTAATGTCTTATATTTATACAGCACGTTATAGTTAGAAAGCTCAATCTCATTCATTACATTTTCCTGCTACCAGGGAAAATATACTGGTAATAATTTAATTTGATATCACCAGTAAAGTCTTTATTGATTAAAATAAGCAAGATCTAATTCTTACATCCAAATAGTATAGGACATAAACCTCCCTCTTATTACTTGGGAGCATTATCTTGGATTTCATAGTACCTGAAACAATAGCTGGTACATATCAGGCACTTAATACTTATTCATTCATTATAAACATATAGCCCATTGGTATTTATACAGTGCTTTAGTACAAAGCACTTTAATATGTATTGCCTATCTAAAATTTTTAATTGTTCTATAATGAGAACATTTTTTTCCCTTTGACATCTGTAGTGCCTAGCATGGTATCTGGCACATTATAAGTGATCACAATAGCTTAAATCCCTTGTATTTCCAGTGTATTTTATGGTTTAAAAGCAGTTTTTATGTTTTCTCTTCTGCGACTTGGAATACTGTATTTTTACTCAAAATCACCATAGCCACAGAAACACAATGGCCAGAAATACATGAATTATTCATTTATCAAACACTTAATTCCTAATATCTGTACAGTATTACATACTTTTGACAAAGCACTTTATTCATGCTTCTTTTATTCCTTGTATCTACAGTGCCTAGAATGTATATACTATGTAATCAATGTTCATTCATCAACTCTGAAACTTGTAAGTCTTTAAAGTGCTTTATAGTTTACAACTCACATTCACTTATTTTTCTTCAGATCACCTAGATATAATCATAGTCATTGCATCTTTAGTGTCTAACACAGGGACAGGCACACAGAAGGAAATTAATATTGTTCAGCACACAGTCCCTGGCAATTACATCAGGGGTGATAAACTGTGGCCCACAGGCCAAATTCACTTGCTTTTTTTAAAAAAAGCAACAGAGACCAAATGGCCCGTAAAACCTACAATATTTACCATCCGACCCTTTCAGAAAGGGTGTGATGACCTCGACTTACATAATGCTTCACAACTGACAGTGCATTTTCAAATGTTAGCTGTGCATGGATGCCAATATACCATTAATGAGAATGCCTTGCTTTTTTTCTGTTTTACAGTGTTTTCATATATATTCTCAATCATTAAAATTATCTTTCCTCATGGTAAGAGGAAAAATATCAAGGAAGGGATTAATCCTCCTAAATATTCCCAACTTCTCTCATCTTTATGCCTAGAGGTAGGTATTAAACCCAGGGGCAGGATTGGTACAGTTTACCACATTATTAGGCCACTACTATGAGCAGGGAGTTCAGGCTGCCTCCTTGGGGCCTCACTCTTTCCCAGGCCCAATCCTCCTTTTTCATAACTATCAGTAGGAACCCCAAACCTCAGGAATCCTGCTCACCCAAGCTCAAAGAAGTAATATGTTGCTGGCTGGTGCTTCTCAGCAAGCTGGCACATCTGTGTATTTCTTGTCTAGTTCTTCTCATTGGCCTGGAGCATCTCTTCACATTTTCTCTAGATAGCCTGGCACTTATTTTCCACTCAGTAACCTGATGCTTTACTTCTCTCATCAGCCTAGAGCTTCTGAGGAAAGAAGGGACTGAAATATAAAGTCACCTATGTGTCCCTCTCAAGTGGAGAGGAGGTGAAGAGAAATGGAACTTTGCAAAACACCAAAACCTTAATAAATGGCTTAAAAGTGCGATAAAAACTGGCTTAAGACTGGCCCAGGCATAATATTACTGATCTAAAGGTGTGTTTCTTTAAAGTAGCAGCAACATCAAAAATGACATCTCAAAAGAGGTGGGTTTAAATGGAGATATGAGAACAGGGAAGGGAGAACTGAAAATGTCCAAGAGTAGGGAGGAGAACAATAGAAAAGAGCTGCGGTTTAGGGTTCTCATCTTGGAATTTCCTTTGGTCTTGGGGCTTCTATCCTTCCTGGATTCTGGGTCATGGGCCTCCAGCTTCCCGCCTAATTTAGTCTGGAGATATCTGTCTCTCTTGGGCCTTCTGTCTATATAGACAGGCTTGAGTTCTGGGTCTTTATGTGTGCTTGGGCCCTTCCATTTTTGGGTCATAGGTCTTCAAGCGAAGGCTTTTCATCCCATCCTGGGTCTTTGGCCTTCTGTCTCACCGAGACTTGAGTCTTCCGTCCAACTCCAGTCTAGACCTTTGGGCCTTTTATTGGTCTTGGATCATCTCACAGGCGGCCTGGCATAAGGAACAGCTCTTCAATGCTTATATTTTGATAGCTGACACTCTGCACCTATTAGGAAGGGGTTAGGAGACCCCTTTGTTACAAACACACACACACACAAAAGCATGCACACACACATGCACAAAAAGTATGCAAGGAGAGAGGACTGCATGAAATCAACGTGGGGGAGACATAGACTCAAGAAGAGACTGAAATACTCAAAGGTAAGTAGAAAGGCAAAAGCAGAGAAGAAATAAGAGAACACAGAGATGAATGCTGACATGGAAAATCACAAAGAACAAAGAGACACTGGGGCACACAAAGCAGGAAGAAAAGAGAAAATGGCCCAAGAGAGGCAGAAAGAATATGTAGAAAAGAGCAATGCAAGATAAAGAGTAGAAACAGCAGAAGGGTGGCCAGTATCAGAAAAGGTGAAATGTCAAACCATCAAGGGGAGGGGGTGACAAACAGTTCACAAAGAGAAAAAGAAGAGAGGTAGGCATAGCAAGAAGTGAGCAAAAGGCACACAGCATGTGACTCAAGAGACGCAAAGAGACAAACAGTGAAAGAAGAGCCAGATCTAGGAGAGCAAGGAGAATCAGTAACAAAATGGAAACACTAGAGAGAGACATCTAAGACAAGACACAGACCACTCTTGGGTACAAGAAAGAAAATGAGACAAAGATATACAGAGAAGAAACTAGTAAGAGAATCATGGAAATGGGTAAGACACACTTTTGTTAGAGGAGAAAGACCAAAGACATTCAAGGAAGAAATAGATAAGCAAACAAAGACACACTTATGAGTTTAAAAGATAAGCAAAGGCAGACATTCAGTGGAAGAGGATAAGAAATAGAAGAGACAAAATACAGTGACGAGCATGGTAGGCACAAGAAGCATCACAAAGAGAAGACAACAAAAGAAAACAAAAAAGTGCATTAATAATTGCAATAATCTATTATAAGTGCCAATACTATTTATATTACCACGAACAATAATAATTATAATAACAGTATAAGAACAACAACAATCACCAACAACACAGATACTCTTCTACTTAAACTTTTAACTTAGGAATTTCTTACATAGGACCAAACCACACCAACTCTGTGCCACTAGATGGTATTAGTGGTCACTTGTATTGTGTCAAATGAACTTATGAAACTTCTTAGGTTACCTTTTACCTTTAACCTACTATGTGCTAGGCACTGTACTAAGCTCTTTATATACATGATTTCATTTAACCTTCACAGACAAGTCTAATCAGAATCTAAATTGCCAAAGGCTGTTCACCTAATGAGTGGCAGAGGATTTAAACACAGTATGTGCCTCTTAACATTCTGTTACAACTGTTTCCTAGGATTTCCAGGACAGCCAAATGAGGTGCCACAGGTGAGTGAATATTATAATAAAGGGCCCTTAGAGAGCACCTAGTTAACCCTCTCATTTTATAACTTCACCTTTCCCCATCCCTTATAAAACTGACTTGATTTTCACACCCTTCACAATTATAATGGCAGCTTCAGGGACTGGGTTTTCCTTAACACTAAACCTTAACTGCAGATTCTCTCACAAAAAGAGGTGAGAAAGGCCCACCCTTTCAGCAAAAAACAAAAACTTTTTTGGTTTAAATTTCTATATGTTTAGGCCTCTAAGGGTGGCAAAGGATTTATGCAGTAAAGATAAAGAACAGACAAGGTAAAACTAAATTACCCTGTGACACAACTGGTAGACAGACTATATCATCTTTGAGTTGCTTCAGGGAAACCAATTAGTAAGTAGATTACTGGTCATCCTCCCATCTCACATTCAGCTCCCCTTGCACATTAGATCACCATACCCCATCCCATACAAACCTCCAACAAACAGCTATTAGCTCTAAAGTGATCCTCACAGGATTACGCCACCACCAACTTACTTCATTCTGCTATTCTAAAATTCTAGAGTGCCAGGCATGTTGATCTTCCTTTGGTGTGTTCAAATGTCTTGCTCTTTGCACTGCTTCTGGGAAAGATAATGATTGGACAGATATGAAGGGAACAATCAGGAGCTACAAAAAACGAGAAGAAAACCATGTAAACGCCATAAAGAAGTATTAACTGAGTACTGTGCTAGAGTTATGGGAAGATTCAAATTAATGTGCTATAGAAAGTATCTCTATGGAGCTTAGAGAAGTATAAAGTTGAAGCTTTTATGTCTTTAGAGATAAAACTAACACAACTGCCTCATTCAACAGAATAGGAAACTATGGCATAAATAGGAAAACGTCTTGCCTAATAACACTTGGTGAGCCACTGGAAACAACACCATCAATCACAGCCTTATTCCTTTAGTTGGATAGTAATCTGTATAAAGCCTGTACAATCAGGACTTACTACACTGAACAGTTACCTCTATCTCCCAACCTACATCCCCCTAACCACCCTCTCTCATCACTGACCTAGAATACGCAGGGTGCTAGTTCTTTAGATCCAGCCTGATGATAGATAACTTTGTGCCACTTCTAGTCACATTCCCACTCATAGCTGTGAAGTTTCTGTCAATTAGCAGGCACAGCATAAAAAGACACAGCTCTGTTTTATCTTCTCAAACAGCTTGTTTTTTCTTTTGTCCAACAGCTATCCCAAGGCATCCTGAAGTACGTAAATGATTGGCAAAGTTCTCCAACAGGGCCTCAAGGGAGACTTTGGAGACCAGAGGGTCCAGAATGATGATCTGCCCATGATCAATGTCACAGATGTGGCAGTTGTTGTCCATGTTCTCCTAAAAGAAAAAAAATTTAGCTGAAAGGCTCTACCACATGCTACAGTCCCACCCTAAACACCCTAACTCATACAGCCTGCTATTCTCTTCACATCATCATTTTCACCCATGTCACGCCCAGTTGCTTCCCAGGTTAATTAGAAGCAGTTTTTACCAAAGCAGACATAGTTGACAATGATGAAAATAATCTAAATGGAAAGCTAAGTGCAATGAATACTGAAAAACAAGAAATTAAAGACTATTTATTATGCTTTTAGGGACAGCTTACCCACCTCTGGATGTGTGGTGGTTGTCTTGAGATTTCATCCTCCTAACTGGGCCCAGGAAAGAATCTTGGTAGAACCTCCTGGCCTAGGGTTGTTGCTCAGTGATAGTGAGTTTTTCCCTTGGAGGATCCTCATGCCCCATCTCCACCTAGGGATCGTCAAAGGGAATGGGTCATTAACACTGTAAAGCAACAAGCCTATTCTTCTGAGGAAGATCTGGAGAAGAGATAAAAGAAAAATAAATTACTTAAATGCAGTACACTGGGAAAGTCTGTCCCAATGAGTAACTAGGGGTTAAATTAAACTATGTCTACCATTTTCTTCAGATGGATTGAGGACTGGAGATTTAGAACTATGTAGAACTCTATTTTCTAGCTACCAGTCTAACAACATGCAAATTCTTCTACTCATTCAAGCTCCATTCCTTGTACCTCCCCTCATCTCCAAGACAATTTAGAGCTGAATAATTACCAAATTCCTGTATTGTGTTTTAGTCGCCAGTCTCCACTGATGAACAGTCCTCTAGAGAGTGTGGATTTTTAATGTCCTGGTATTCTCATAAAATACAATGGAGGTCAAGAAATTAAGGGGCTGAAAATAATAAAAGGAGAAGCTAAAGCTTTCTCAACCAAGAGAGCCATCAAGACACTTTAGAAAAGCTCCAATGTGGTCTGACTGTATGAGTTCTGTAAGAATTCTTCTTCACATTGCCTCAGGCTTCTTTTATAAAGTACTATCTATCTTAAGAACTGAGCAATCTATCTCAACCAAAGTGCCTCTCTCTCACCTAGTTTTGTAGCATTCCCCTCTTTTAATTTGTGTATTAAGTAGTAAGATGCTGCAGCATTGCCAAGGTAAACAGAACTGTTTTCTACTCAGTCTACATGGTACATTTCTTGAACAGCTTATAAAAATGAGGCACCACCAAAGTGCCAAGATATTCAGAAAAATCAAGAATGGCTACAGGTGTACAAAACCCCAGTTATTACAACAACTAAGCAAATCTATGCAAAAGGAAAAACAAGGTACAGAAGGCTAGGGGTCCAATAAGTAGCTTACACAGGCCCTTGGGTCTCTGTTATTCTACCCTTATGCCCAAAAAGAAAAAAAATAAAAAACTGTGTAGAAATTGATGAAAACTGGTCCATGTTCTGTTTTAAAAAGGAGAAGTGCAGGAAGTTAAAGCCCTTAAACCCATAGACAGAATTCACACAATAATAAGCTCCTTACACTACCTTTTTCTCCAGGGAGCCGGCAAGCCATCCTCTTAGATTGGTTGGAGCTTATCCAGATTCTTAAAAGGAAAGACTTGTTGAATGTAGAGCTTCTTAAAGCTGCTTGCAGTTCCTCAGGTCTCACATGCTCAGAATGTCCTTGAGAAGAAAGACAGGGCTCAGTAAGATACAAAACTGCTGAGGAAACCTCAACAACAATCAAACAAAACAAAACAAAACAAAAGCCATTAAGAAGCATTAACCTGAAGCATTAGATATAGGTGTCTCCTGTCTCTCCTCTCTAGCCTGTTGTCTCCTTAAGGTCCTGTAATGGCAAGCACTGGCAGTATCACAGAAGGACTAGGCAAGTATAGAAAAAGAACTAAATGAAAATATGGGTCAAACCAATAGCCACCTTAAGGGCTGACTAAATTTGTGGCCTAAAGATGCTGAAAATACTTCAAGATACAAGGTAGCAGAGCAATTTCTACTACTGCCTGGAAGTACAATTGCCTTGACCATTTTTAATAATTGGCTACCTGCCCTTACTATAGGATAGGAGCTCACTGAAACAGATCTAAGTCAGGTTTGCAATCTTGAAAGCACTTTTTATGTTATGGTATGGTGTGGAAAGCACAAGGTATGGCTTCCAGATCCCTGATCAAGAATTACCATATTATAAGGACATTTGTGTCAATATCAAACAAATCCTAGTCTGTGAAAGATCACTTATTCAACTCTATTCTCTAGATAAGATGTCCAATAAAGCTAAACTGGTATTCTATGATGTTCCCAATATGAGAACAAGCTTCAAAGTCTTTTGGTAACATCCTTCCCCATCCTTACTTAACCTAAGATTAGATACTTCATTGCTAAGTAAAACCTTCTAGTTAAACATGGCAGTTCATACATATTTATACATATCTACTCAGGCTCCTTCTTGAAACTCCATTAATGATAGTTGAGTGGACAATCCATATGCAATCAAATTTACCCAGAGAACGTTAAAATTAATGAATCCAAGCTCAAATTGATTTATACACTGCTTAGTTAAGGTACCTAAAAGGAAACAACTGCTCAGTCTCTCCAGGTCTTCTGAGCCACTCTGAAACATATTTACTGAGTATGGCTACTTTAGCATCAAAGCCCTCTAGTTTTGTTAAATTTAGCATGTCAGCTAAGTTTCATACAAATACTTGAGATCCAACTTGAGTTAGATTTTGAAAGACACCAGTGTTAAGTGCTAATTGTCTGTAGCCAAAAATATGTTAGCGGGAAAATAGTTTTCTTCCAAATGAGTCCTTAAGACTTGAGGCAGAAGAAGGCATTAACTCTGTTTAACCATACACAACTATACTCTTTGCCATCAGAGCTTATAAGGTTTGGTGGAACAGTTAGTTAAGTTCAGATATCAGTTTCCTTCTCTTTAAGCTGCTAAAAAATTTCCCCAGGACGCTTTCACATATAATATTTTAGCAGCCACTACAGATCAACTTTTAATTCTTTACTTCAAGTCACAAACTCCCATCCAGGTGTACATTTGATGATCAGGGCCCAGCTACCCTGAAAAGAAATTATATCATAGCAGCCCTGGGTCTTAAGATCTTCTATAATTTAGGGAGGTGGTTAGAGAAATGTATAAATAAGCTACAGAAAGATAGTAGAAAAGCTCAAGGTGGTTATAGGAAAAGACACACAAAACCAGGGTCAGAAAACTCTCTCCAATCCTATATATTAAGGTTCTATAAGGAGGAAAATCAGAAATCACAATAACCATTTAGAGAAATGCCAAAACAATTTTAGTGCTTCCTTTCTTGATCCTTTGAAAATGATAAAATGTAATTTTCAGGGGTTGAGGTATTTAATTCAAGTCCCTGTCTTAATTCATCAGCAGTCCTTGACACTGAAGTTGAGATGGATGGTGATTTGATCCAAAGTCAGAGCCAGGACCAAAAGCTGTGTTCTTATTCCCGGTTCAGAACTTTTTCATAATTTTGCCAGCATCTCACTCCTTCTACCCCCAAACCCATGAAAAAGAATAGTGATTCACTCCATCCAAGAAAACTAGTGCTTCATTAAAATGCATTTGTAAAAAGCAAGGAATACTGGAGTAGTGCCTGTAAGCCCTCAGTTTACACAGCTCCTGACCCAACTGATCAAGGTGCTCCCTAGGCACACCTTGCATTTTCCCCTTGCTATCACTTTGCTTAGTAAGAGTGTTTTTCCCCTACTCTTCTTCCTCTATGCCCCACAGAATTTCCCAAACTTTTTATGGTACTCATCAAATTGCCCAACACCATAATAATTTGTCCATTTCTGCATCCTCCATGAGATAGCAAATTCCTGGACAGGAACTATGTCTTTGGTATTACTATTTATTCCAGTGCCTGGTCCAATAAATATTTGTTGCATAAGGATTATCGCAAGTTTGAAGATGCCCACATTCCCAGAGCATCCCTTTCTACAACTGCTAGAGATTTTATTTCAAGCAATGAACTGAAATACAACTCCAAGATTAACCTTTGGATGCTGTCTAGGGCAGGCTTCAATCCACCTAAAATCGATCCATCCTTCCTCTTGAGTGGGGGTACCAGCTCAGAATTCATCCCTTTAAAACAAATTCCAATAAATATAGTTGTATATTAATATTGAATGATAATTTGATTAGCAGCAATAACAGATTTCATAAGCATAGACCAGTGTTTCTCAAATTGGGGTGATAAGATCCCTGGGGGTTTATGGATATATTCTCATGGATCCCCAAGTTCTACATAAATTATTTTAAAAATTATATATCTTTGACAAAGATATCTTGAAATTGGAAAACATGTTTATATTGCAAATAACTTTAAGTCAGTGTTCCTCAAAACACATATTCTTTAGGATCTCAAAAAAAATTTGTTTCTTTAAAAGGTGTTGCATCCTGACAAGTTACTTCAGTTTGAGAAACAATGGCATAGACCACGTTTCCAAGAAGGCTCAGGACCATCCGTATATTACCTCCAATCGGTCAGACAAATAATGTCTTTAGGCATTGGTAGGGGGGAAAACAAGCTGTTAGGAAATACGGATATGAATTAAAATGGGCAGTAAGAAAAGCCCAACTCATTAGTATGATTCTTCTTGCTCCTGCTGGGATACATGTATATGCACAGAAAAGTGCTTCAAATTTGATGTTAATATTTTTCAGCTGGATCTTTGTGTTTGTTTAACATCAAAGAGGCTAAGTTTTTTCGCTTACCAAAGTATCTGTTGAAAAAGGTGAGGGGAAAGAACGTATCAACTTCATCATAAAGTAGGTGAGGTCATGGTTTTCTTATAAAACATACTTCTCCATTGCCCTCTTGCCAAACAGGTTCCACAAATATCTCAAACTAAAAAGACACTGCTACTCTCATCTGTTCTTGGGCAGAGATCTAACAAATCGGATTTATACCCCCAATCCCTAGAGCTTGAAAAGCATAAGCTTCAAACAATTAACAATCAACAATTTGTCAGCCTTGGCATATAGCCAAACACACTGGCTAGGCCTTATCTCTAATCACTTTCCATGGCTCCAAAAGAGGTAAAAACCAAATGACATTAAAATAAACCAATTGTACTACCCAGATGGCTGCAATATTAATCACGTCCTAGACCAAAGACAAAAAGTTAACCCACCTCCTTTAAGTTTATCCTATTAACTTCAAACCCTAGTGTGCTCCCTTTTTAAATCTCTATAACTTATAATTCACACAAGACAGCACTTGATTATCATATCCTAGAGTTATTTCAAGTGTGCTTATATTAGCGCCTTTAACAAGACAACCATCTTGGGGATGAGATTATATAGGACTATATCATTTCTACCCCTCACTTCAGTGTAACCGAGCATAGGGCCAGATACACAATACTAACTCTGTTATTTTGTTTGTTAACTCATATGGTGATATATAAATTGCAGATGAGGTAGAAACATGGAAGGAGACTTATAGGACCCTCTGACTTTTCTATGGGTAGCATCTAAAAGAAAGAAAACAGAACAGGGAAAAGATTACTTAATAACTGCAAAGTAGTACTTACAGTATTCTAAAGAGCCAGAGACTTCTTACAGCTGTCCAAGGAGCTAGTAGTGCAAACAGCACCCTGAGCTGGGCGAATCTTTTGACATCCTTCTCAGAGAAGAGTATCCTTTCTCAGTGATTACAAAGAACTGCTGTAGTGATAACTAGTTATTTGCTCCAGCAGTTCCATATTAAATACTTCTCTGCCACCAAACACCCTGTACACTAGAGCTGGAACACTATTCATTTTTACCAGGCAGCTACCTCACTGTTGAAATTTATATCCGAAAGAATGATTAGACCTTGGCTTATTTTTCTTTTCATATGAAATGGGGAAACTGGTTCCATCATTTCTAAGTCCTCACTTCAGTGTGGTGCTTTAGGCTACTTTAAATTAGCAGAATTAAACAGGGGGCATTTTATGTAATAGATTAATCAAATAAATTGATCTATGGTTTTCAAAAGCACCTCAGCATATGTTCTCTCATTTTTATCCTTTTACAGCAATCTTCTTGAAATAAGTAGGGGCTGGTTGGAGCTCCAGATGAAAAAATTTAAGGATTAGGAGGTTTAGGTAGTTTTTCTAAAAGTGAAAATTGTTAAAGCCCAAACAAGGAATGGTTTGAAAATGGTGGTAGAGCCCAAAGATACTGGTCTTAAGAGTTCCACTCTAGAACTCCTTTGATCATACTAAAATATCAAAGTCACAGTGGTCTATCCACAGACCCACCACCCTTAGTAAAATGAGAGACACTGGTCATCTGGTACATGGTATAAATAGGTTTTTAGACTTCAAAATTTCAATGACCAGGTTATCAATTCTAACTTGCAATCTTCCTTACAACATAAAAACTTAACAGCAACTTTTTGGTTGTATCTTGGCAGTTGACACTATACAATGGCAATATACAAGAAGAGAGGAGAGAGTCTTAGCCAGGCAATCTGCTTTGAAAGGAAGAATGCACAGATAGTGCTAAACTTCCTTCCTGGGGAGACAATTTTCAATTGATACTTATGTATAATGAAAACCCAAAATAAAGGATAGCAATCCAGTTCCCTTGGGTCTGACTTGCCTTGGGCATTTTGCCTAGTAAAGCAGTAAGAGGGGGGTAGGAATGGTTCCTGTCCCCAGAATGTGAAAAGAATTGGAACTGGGATCATTGACAAATGCAGGAAAAGGAGTGAAGGCCCAGCCACCTAGTTCAGGCTTGCTTTTGGTAGTCAATACTGCACAAACACAACATCAAAGTGGTAGGGAGATCTTGGGCTGATGGGCTAAAAAATGGGACAATTAATACTGTGTTAATAACACCGAAGGGGTTGTGGGAGGTCAGCACTACTCAGAAGTAATGCAAAGAAGGAAGTGGAAGGGTCCATGTCTAACGGGCCGGACCAAAGAAAGTGCAACCAAGGTATTACAGAAATTCAAAATGGGCAAAACAATGACATCTGAGATTGTTAACGTTTTAAGTCCAAGAGAAAAGCATTTTGCTCAGTCAACATTTCCCATCAACTATGCAAAAGGGGCAGGGCAGGAGCAGGAGGGGCAAGAGAGCACAATCTTATCTGGATACATGGACACCTGAAATTGTGAGCATTAATATTCCATAAGAAGGGTCCAAGGGCAGGCAAGTGGTCTGGAGAGGGAAGATAATGGCAAGACTATGACTACTTGGAATTTGATACACTGGAGCCAATGCAAAAGGAGTGGGAGTATGGGTCGTTGTTTGATGGACAAGTTCACAGCATACTGCAGTGTTTATACTTTATTATGCCATGGGAAGCTGGAGCTGGGAATGCTTGCCTAACAAAGCCAGGGAGGAAAAACCCATTGCTAAATGCCATTGTGCTCATCAGCAGTCCCAGTAGAAGTTTTGTGTCATTAGCAGCCCCTGCAGTAATGCAAAGGGGGTGCAAAGGGATGCTATCCGACTCTAAAAAGAAGAGAGAATAGATAATTGCAAATATTCACATTATCAGTCCAAAAAAGGGGCCTTAGTCAGTACCTCTGATGTATACAGTGAGGGTACAGGGGTCCTATCTAATGATCGTACTTTTGATATGTTATTGGTGCATATTAATTGTCCAAGAGCTGAGGTCATGATAGTTAGCTGAGGGGATATGACATTAGTCTACTGATAAAGACAACAATTTCAATTATGTATAT
This sequence comes from Tursiops truncatus, assembly GCF_011762595.2. Classification (NCBI taxonomy): domain Eukaryota; kingdom Metazoa; phylum Chordata; class Mammalia; order Artiodactyla; family Delphinidae; genus Tursiops; species Tursiops truncatus. The sequence goes on along the minus strand of NC_047055.1, from coordinate 68,024,620 downwards.
TAACGGTCCACTAGAAGGGACCTTGGGGGAAAACAGTATCCCCTGCAGTATTACAAAGGAGATAAAATAGTCCTAGAAGTAACAGGGTTGTGAAAAACTGCAATTCTGCACATTAACTGTCCAAATAGAAAGGTCTTGGTGGTGGGCACAACCTACTGGAAGGCATAGGAAATGTGGGGGAGGAGGGGATCCTTGTCTACTGCCCAAGAACCAAATGCAATTATGCACATTAACAGGCCAAGGAATGGGGATATATGGGTCAGCAACCCTGATATACTGCAAATGGAGGGCAACAGGATAAGATGAACTAAGTTGCAGTTATGTACATTAATGTCGAAGGGACATGGTGTGGTCAATTAAAATCGTATACCTTGTACAAATATAAGGATCTTAAAGTAGCAGGCACTCCCTGCTAAAAGACAAAGGGAGTGGGGAGATAGGTGCCCCCATCAACTGTACAGGAACATGCACAAATGCAATTATGCACAATAACAAGCCATAAAAAGAGGCCTTAGTGATCATTACCCCTGCTGTACTACAAAAGGGGTCTGAGAGGATAGGATCTTATCCATATGGGATGAGCCATGTGCAGTTATGCACATTAATGTCCAAGGTGACTGGTTGTGGTCAGTTACAATTGTGCACCTTGACTGTCCAAATTTAACAGTCCTGTGGAGGGGGCACTTCCTGCTGGAAGGACAGGGAATGGAGAGGTGTCCTTGTCTAGTGCACAGGAACCCAGACAAATACAATAACAGGACAAGAAATGGGACTTAGGGGTCAAAATCTTTGTGGTACTTCTAAGGGGTTTGAAGGGGAAGGATCCTAATGTAATTGTCATTACACGTATTTGAGAAAGGGGCCTTAAGTGGACAGTACCCCATGCAGTAAAGCAAAGGGAGTGTGAAAAGAGTCAGGGACACAAGTTAACTCAAAGGACCATGGACAATTTTAATTACACATAGTCACAGTCCCAAAACAAGGGCTTTAAGGTAGTAAGTAACCTGTGCTTCAATAAGTGGAGTCCTGATCTAAAAAGCACAGTTGTGGACAACTGAGAATGTATACAAGACAACTAAGATTGTGCACATTAACTGCAGTAGTGTGTAAGATCTTGAGTAGTAGGCACCTCCTGTTGGAATATAAATAGAATGGGGAGGGTCCTTACCTGGTGTACAGGTACAGGAGCAAATGTAAGTATACACATTAACAGTCCAAGAAAACTTATCTTAGCTAGCCAGAAGCCCCCGCAGTAACGTAAATGGGGCAAGGAAATGGGATCCTAATCTAACATAAGGGAGCATGGGTTACTGAAATTATGCACGTTTAAACTCTAGAGGAAAAGCAGCCACAGTTGATCAGGACCCCTGATGCAAAGGAGGTGAAATGTGATGGGATCCTAGTGTAATTTTGCACATTAACTGTCCAAAAGAGAAACTAGTCAGTAGTCCCTCCTATAATACTAAGAACTCAAGATATTAGCTTGTCACGAGGGCACATGCACAATGAGTCCCAAGAGAAGGACTCTGAGTCACTAACATCCCCTGATATAATACAGAAAGGGAGGGATATTAAAGACAGGGGCCTTGAACACTGGAATTTTGCATGTAAATACTCCCAGAAAAAGTAACGGAGGTAATTAATACATCTTCTTATAAAACAAAGAGTACAAGGGACTTAAGTGAAAGATATATTTGTGGTCAATTACCATGGTTCACTTTATTCTAGTACAAAGGTCTTGAGTAAAGGGCATCCACCACTGAATACAAGGGAAGTTAGTGAGGTCTTTATATACTGCAGAGGAAGAAGGACAAATGCAATTGTGCATTAACAGTGAAAAGAAGGGGCCTTGGTGTTCAGGACCCTATGCTGTAATGCTGACAGGGTGTGAGAGGATGGGATGCACCACAACAGTCCCAAGTACCCTCTGTGGTAAGGGTACTGGAGTAGAAAGGGACTGGAAACTAGACTGACAGAAAGGACCATAGTTGCAGTTAAGCATCTTAAGAGTCCCAAAAACGCTCCCATGTAATGCAAAGGGAGTAGGAGGTAACGGGATTCTAGACCAACAGAAGGGAACACAGGTGCAATTACCATCATGACAGTCCCAAATGCCCTCCCAGGTAATGTAAAGGGGGTCATGGGATCCAAAACTAACAAAAGGGACCATATCTGCATTTAAACACATTCACAGATCCAAGTACCTTGTGTGGTAATGCAAACAAAGCTGGAGGGGATGGACCTCAGACTGAGAAGGGACCACAGCTGCAATTAAACACTTTAATAGTCCCAAGTGCACTCTGCTGTAATGCAAAGGGAGTAAGAGGGCATGGGAAGTGAGACTAACAGAAGGGACCACAGATGCAATTAAGCACTTCAACAGTCCCAAATACACTCCTAGGTAATGTTAAGGGAGTTAAGAGGGCATGGAATCCTAGATTAACAAAACAGATTACAGCTGCATTTAAGCACCTTTCTGTCCCAATACCAACAAGTAATACAAATGAGTAGAAAGGGATGAGATCCTAGAATTACAAAGGGACCACAGCCAAAAACGAGCACAGTGACAGTCCGAAATATGTTCCCAAGTTACGTGAGGGAATTGGAGTGCTTGAGAAAGTACACTTAACAGATGGGACTACAGCTGCCACTAACCACTTTAAAGGTCTCAAATACCTCTGCAGTCATGCAAAAGGAGATAGGTGGGAATGGGATCCTAGGTTAACATAAGGGATTGTACCTGCATTTAATAAGCACATTAACAGTCCCTTGTAGCCTCTGTGGAAACGCAAATCAAGTAGGAGGGGATGGGATCCCAGACTAACAGAAGGGACAGGAGTCCAATTAAAATAGTCCCAAGTGCCCTCTGCAGAAATGCAAAGGGAGTTAGGTGGGAATGGGATCCTAGGTTTAAAAAAAAAAGGACTGTACCTGCATTCAAGCACAGTAACAGTCCATTGTACACTGTGGTAATGCAAATCAAGGAGGGAAAGGGAATCTAGACCAACAGAAGGGACAGCAGCTTCAATGAAGCCCATTAAGAGTCCCAAGTACCCTTTGCAGTGATGTAAAGGGAGTTAGGTGGGAATATAGTTCAAGGTTAACATAAGAAACTGTACCTGCATTTAAGCACATTGAAAGTCCCTTGTAACCTCTGGGATGATGCAAAGGGAGTTACATGGGAATGGGATCCCACCTTACAAAGGGACTGTAACTGCATTTAAGCACATTAACAGTCCTTTGTACCCTCTTTTATAATGCAAATTTAGTAGGAGGGCATGGGAATCTAGACGGACAGATGAGACTGTATAGGCAGGTAAACGCATTAACAGTCCCAAGTACGCTCTGCAGTCATGCAAAGGGAATTAGGTGGGAATGGGATCATAGGTAACATAAGGGACTGTAGTGCCATTTAAGCACATTAAAAATCCCTTGTACACTCTGTGGTAATGTAAATCAAGTAGGAGGGAATGGGATTCTAGACTAAGAGGGAAACCGTAGCTGTATTAAAGCTTGTTAACAGTCCCAATTACCATCTGCAGTCATGAAAAGGGAGTTAGGTGGGATTTCGGGGTTAACTCAAGGCACTGTACCTGCATTTAAACACATTAGCAGTCCCTGGTAGCCTCTTTGGTAATGCAAATGGAGGCAGGTGGAAATGGGATCCTTGAACTCTACCTGCATTTAAGCACCATAACAGTCCCTTGTACCCTCCGTGGTAATGTAAATCCTGTAGGAGGGGATGGGATCCTAGACTAAGGGACTGTGGCTTCAGTAAAGCCCATTAATAGTCCCAAATACCCTCTGCAGTCATGCAAAGGGAGTTAGGTGGGAACAAGATCCTAGGTTAACATAAGGGACTGTAGCTGCATTTAAGCACTTCAACAGTACTTTGTAGCCTCTGTGGTAGTGCAAAAGGAGTTAGGTGGAAATGGGATCCTGGTTATCAAAAGGGACTGTAGATCCATTTAAGTATATTAACCATCCCTTGTACCCTCTCTGGTAATGCAAATCAAGAAGGAAGGGAACAGATCCTAGACTAACAGAAAGGACTGTAGCTGCAATCAATCGCATTTAAAGTCCCAAGTATTCTCTGCAGTCATACAAAGTGAGTTAGTTGGGGGTGGTATCCAAGATTACCATAAGGGACTATAATTGCATTTAAGCATGTTAACAGTCCCTTGTACAGTCAGTGGTAATGCAAAGGGGGTTAGTTGGGAATGGGATCCTAGGTGAAACAATAAAGGGGACTATACCTGCATTTAAGCACATTAACAGTCCCTTGTATCCTCTGTGGTAATGTAAATCTGTAGGAGGGGATGGGAATCTAGACTAAGAGAAGGGACTGTAGCTGTGATTAAGCCCGTTAACAGTCCCAAGTACCCTCTGCAGTCATAAAAAGGGAGTTAGGTAGGAATGGGTTCCTAGGTTAAAAAAAAAAAAAGGGACTGTAGCTGCATTTAAGCACATTAACAGTCCATTATACCCCCTTTGGTAATGCAAATCGAGGACAGCCTGGGAATCTAGACTAATAGAAGGGAGGGCAGTGCAATTAAGCCCATTAACAAGTCCCATGTAGGCTCTGCATTAATGAAAAGGGAGTTAGGTGGGAATGGGATCCTAGGTTAACATAAGGGACTGTAGTTGCATTTAAGCACATTAATAGTTATACAGTTTGTGGTAATGCAAACCGTGTAAGAGAGGATGGGAATGTACACTAACAGAAGGGAACGCAGCTACAGTAAGCTCGGTAACAGTCCCAAGTACCCTCTGCAGTCAGGAAAGGGAGTTAGGTGGAAATGGAATCTTAGGTTACAAAAGGGACTGTAGCTCCATTTAAGCACATAAACAATCCATTGTACTCCCTTTGGTAATGCAGATTGAGTAGGAGGGCATGGGAATCTGGACTAACAGAAGGGGCTATAGCTCTAATTGAGTCCATTAACAGTCCCAAGTACCCTCTGCAGTTGTGAAAAGAGAGGTTAGGTGGGGATGGGATCCTAGGTTAACATAAGGAGCTGTAGCTGTTTTTAAGCCCATTAACAGTCCCTTGTAGAGCCTGTGGTAACGATGGGAATCTAGGGTAACAGAAGGGACTGTAGCTGCAATAAAGCCCAATAACAATCCCAAGTACCCTCTGCAGTCATGAAAAGAGAGTGAGGTGGGAATGGAATCCTAGGTTAAAAGGCGGGGGGGGGGGGGGGGGGGGGGGGGAGATTGCACTTGCATTTAAAAGCACATTAACAGTCCCTTGTGTCCTCTCTGGTAATCTAAAGGGAATTAGGAGGTAATTAGCTCTAATGGGATCCTAGGCTAAGATAAGGGACAGCAGTACAATTAAGCCCATTAGCAAGTTCTATGTAGGCTCTGCAGTAATGAAGAGGGAGATAGTTGGGGATGGGATCCTAGGTTAATATAAGTGACTGTAGCTGCTTTTAAGCACAGTAACAGTCCCTTGTACCCTCTGTGGTAATGCAAAGGGAGTTAGGTGAAAATAGGATCCTACCTAAAAAAAGCGATTGTTTCTACATTTAAGCATATTAACAGTCCCTTGTATCCTCTTTGGTAACCTAAAAGGAATTAGGTAGAGATGGGATCCTAGACTAACGGAAGGGACAGTAGTGCAACTAAGGCCATTAACAAGTCCTATGTAGGCTCTGCAGTAATGGAAGGGAGATAATTAGGGATGGGATCCTAGGTTAAGACAGGGGACTATAGCTGCATTTAAGCCCATTAAAAGTCCCAAGTACCTTCTGCAGTCATTAAAAGGGAGTTAAGTGGGAATAGGGTCCTAGATAAACATAAGGGACTGTAGCTGCTTTTAAGCACAGTAACAGTCCCTTGTACCCTCTGTGGTAGTGCAAGGGAGTTAGGTGGGAATGGGATCACAGGTAAACATAAGAGACTGTAGATGCATTTAACCACAGTAACAGTCTCTCGTGTACTCTGGGGTAATGCAAACTGAGTACAGGGATGGGATTCTAGACGAACAGAAGGGACAGCAGTGTAATAAAGCCCATTAACAAGTCCATGTAGGCTCTGCAGTAATGCAAAGGGAGTTAGGTGGCAATGGGATCCTAGAGTAACATAAAGGACTGTAGCTCTATTTAAGCACATTAGCAGTCCCTGTACTCTCTGTGTTAATGCAAATGGAGTAGGATGGAACGGATTCTAGATAACAGAAGGGACTGTGCCTGCAACAAAGCCCGTTAACAGTCCCGAGTACTCTCTGCAATCACGAAAAGGGAGTTAGGTGGAGAGGGGATCCTAGGTAATTGCATTTAAGCACATTAACATTCCCTTGTATCCCCTTTGGTAATGCAAATGGAGTAGGAGGGCATGGGAATCTAGACTAACAGAAGGGATTATGGCTCTAATTGAGCCCATTAACTCCCCCAAGTACCCTCTGCAGTCATTCAAAGAGCTTTAAATGGGAATGGGATCATAGGTAAACATGAGAGAGTGTAGATGCATTTAAGGATATTAGTCTCTACACTCTAGGGTAATGCAAATCAAGTAAGAGGAATGGGCTTCTAGACTAATAGGAGGGACAGCAGTGCAATTAAGCCCGTTAACAAGTCCCATATAGGCTCTGCATTAATGAAAAGGAAGTTAGGTGGGGATGGGATCCTAGGTTAACATAAGAGACTATAGCTCCATTTAAGCACATTAACAGTCCCAGTTACCCTATGTGGTAATGCAAATCCAGTAAGAAGGAAACTGATTCTAGATTTACAGAAGGGACTGTAGCTGCAGTAAAGCCCATTAACAGTCCCAAGTACCCTCTGCAGTCATTAAAAGGGAGTCAGGCGGGAATAGGGTCCTAGATAAACATAAGGGACTGTAGCTGCTTTTAAGCACAGTAACAGTCCATTGTACCCTCTGTGGTAGTGCAAGGGGGTTAGGTGGGAATGGGGTCATAGGTAAACGTAAGAGACTATAGATGCATTTAAGCACAGTAACAGTCTCTTGTACATTCTGGGATAATGCAAATTGAGTAGGTGGGATGGACTCCTAGATTAACAGAAGGGACAGCAGTGCCATTAAGCCCATTAACAAGTCCATGTAGGCTCTGCAGTAATGAAAAGGGAGTTAGGTGGCAATGGGATCCTAGATTAACATAAAGGACTGTAGCTCTATTTAAGCACATTAGCAGTCCTTTGTGCCTTCTATGTTAATGTAAATCGTGTAGGAGTGAATGGGAGTCTAGACTAACAGAAGGGACTGTAGCTGCAATAAACCCATTAACAGTCCCAAGTAACCTCTGCAGTCATTCAAACAGGTTTAAATGGGAATGGGATCATAGGTAAACATGAGAGACTGTAGATGCATTTAAGGATGTTAACAGTCTCTACACTCTGGGGTAATGCAAATCAAGTTAAGAGGGATGGGCTCCTAGACTAATAGGAGGGACAGCAGTGCAATTAAGCCCATTAACAAGTCCCATATAGGCTCTGCATTAATGAAAAGGAAGTTAGGTGGGAATGGGATCCTAGGTTAACATAAGGGACTATAGCTCCATTTAAGCACATTAACAGTCCCTTGTGCCCTTTGTGGTAATGCAAATCCAGTAAGAAGGAAACTGATTCTAGATTAACAGAGGGACTGTAGCTGCAGTAAAGCCTATTAACAGTCCCAAGGACCCTCTGCAGTCATTAAAAGGGAGTCAGGCGGGAATAGGGTCCTAGATAAACATAAGGGACTGTAGCTGCTTTTAAGCACAGTAACAGTCCATTGTACCCTCTGTGGTAGTGCAAGGGAGTTAGGTGGGAATGGGGTCATAGGTAAACATAAGAGACTGTAGATGCATTTAAGCACAGTAACAGTCTCTTGTACACTCTGGGATAATGCAAATTGAGTAGGTGGGATGGACTCCTAGATTAACAGAAGGGACAGCAGTGCCATTAAGCCCATTAACAAGTCCATGTAGGCTCTGCAGTAATGAAAAGGGAGTTAGGTGGCAATGGGATCCTAGATTAACATAAAGGACTGTAGCTCTAAGCACATTAGCAGTCCTTTGTGCCTTCTGCGTTAATGTAAATCGTGTAGGAGTGAATGGGAATCTAGACTAACAGAAGGGACTGTAGCTGCAATAAAACCCATTAACAGTCCCAAGTACCCTCTGCAGTCATGAAAAGAGATTTAAATGGGAATGGGATCATAGGTAAACATGAGAGACTGTAGATGCATTTAAGGATGTTAACAGTCTCTACACTCTGGGGTAATGCAAATCAAGTAAGAGGGATGGGCTCCTAGACTAATAGGAGGGACAGCAGTGCAATTAAGCCCGTTAACAAGTCCCATATAGGCTCTGCATTAATGAAAAGGAAGTTAGGTGGGAATGGGATCCTAGGTTAACATAAGGGACTATAGCTCCATTTAAGCACATTAACAGTCCCAGTTACCCTATGTGGTAATGCAAATCCAGTAAGAAGGAAACTGATTCTAGATTTACAGAAGGGACTGTAGCTGCAGTAAAGCCCATTAACAGTCCCAAGTACCCTCTGCAGTCATTAAAAGGGAGTCAGGCGGGAATAGGGTCCTAGATAAACATAAGGGACTGTAGCTGCTTTTAAGCACAGTAACAGTCCATTGTACCCTCTGTGGTAGTGCAAGGGAGTTAGGTGGGAATGGGGTCATAGGTAAACATAAGAGACTGTAGATGCATTTAAGCACAGTAACAGTCTCTTGTACACTCTGGGATAATGCAAATTGAGTAGGTGGGATGGACTCCTAGATTAACAGAAGGGACAGCAGTGCCATTAAGCCCATTAACAAGTCCATGTAGGCTCTGCAGTAATGAAAAGGGAGTTAGGTGGCAATGGGATCCTAGATTAACATAAAGGACTGTAGCTCTATTTAAGCACATTAGCAGTCCTTTGTGCCTTCTGTGTTAATGTAAATCGTGTAGGAGTGAATGGGAATCTAGCCTAACAGAAGGGACTGTAGCTGCAATAAAACCCATTAACAGTCCCAAGTACCCTCTGCAGTCATGAAAAGAGAGTGAGGTGGGAATGGAATCCTAGGTTAAAAAACGGGGGGAGGGGGATTGTACATGCATTTAAAAGCACATTAACAGTCCCTTGTGTCCTCTTTGGTAATCTAAAGGGAATTAGGAGGGGATGGGATCGTAGGCTAAGATAAGGGACAGTAGTACAATTAAGCCCATTAGCAAGTTCTATGTAGGCTCTGCAGTAATGAAAAGGGAGATAGTTGGGATGGGATCCTAGGTTAACATAAGGGACTACAGCTGCATTTAAGGACATTAACAGTCCCTTGTACCCTCTGTGGTAATGCAAATCCAACAAGAAGGAAACTGATTCTAGATTAACAGAAGGGACTGTATCTGCAATAAAGCCCATTAACAGTCCGTTGTCCCCCTTTTGGTAATACAAATAGAGTAGGAGGGCATGGGACTCTGCTAACAGAAGGGACTGTAGCTCTAATTGAGCCTATTAACAGTCCCAAGTACCCTCTGCAGTCATGCAAAGAGATTTAGACAGGAATGGGATCATAGGTAAACGTAAGAGACTATAGATGCATTTAAGCACAGTAACAGCCTCTCATACATTCTGGGGTAACACAAATTGAGTAGGAGGGATGGGATTCTAGACTAACAGAAGGGACAGCAGTACAATTAAGCCCATTAACAAGTCCATGTAGGCTCTGCATTAATGCAAAAGGAGTTGGGGGGGATGGGGTCCTAGGTTAACATAAGGGACTGTAGCTCCACTTAAGCACATTAACAGTCCCTTGTGCCCTTTGTGGTAATGCAAATCGAGTAGGAAGGGAATGGATTCTAGAGTGACAAAAGGAACTGTAGCTGCAATAAAGGTCATTAACAGTTCCAAGTACCCTCCGCAGTACCCTCCTCACTCAAAGGGAGTTAGGTGGGGATGGGTTCCTAGGTTAACATAAGGGACTGTAGCTGTCTAAGTCCATTATCAGTCCCTTGTACTGCCTGTAGTAATGCAAATCATCTAGGAGGGGAATGGGTGCTAGACTAACAGAGGGGTCTGTAGCTGCAATCAAGCCCATTAACTGCCGGAAGTATCCTCTGCTGTAATGCAAAGGCAGTTAGTTGGGGATGGGATTCTAGTTTAAAGAAAGGAGTCATTGGGACTGCAATTTTGCACATGAACAGTGTCAGGAAATGGCCTTAGATAATTAGCACCTTTCAGAAGTAAAGATGGTGCAGGGTTCCTGATACAAAAGGCTCAGGTGTAATCAATTAGGTTTGTGCACATAAAATGTCCTAGTGCAGAGTTCTTAAGTAGTAAGGGTCCTCTGCCAGAATACAAAGTGGGTGGGTGTGACTAATTCACAGGACATTGACAAATGCAACTATGAACATTATCAATTCAAGAGAAGGTTCCTTGAGAGTCTGACCCATATAGCATGCAAATGGGATACAGTGGCCCATTAAAATGGACAGGACTCTGGACAACTGCAACTGTGCAAATTAACTGTCCAAAAGCTGAGTTCTTGAATAATCTGCATGACCTAGCAGTATTCCACCGAGTGTGGGATTTCATTTTTTATTGCATGGGACCATAGATGTATGTAATTATGCACATCAATTGTTTAATAAGAGAAGGGACTTTGGGTAATCAGAACTCCTCAGAAGAAATGGCACAGAGGTAAGGGATATCCTAGACTAATGGATGGGACCATGGGAAATGAGGATTTTACATATTAATGCAAAGTGATAGGTAGTCTGAACTGCCTAGGAGCAATGAAGAGCATGGGCGGGTCTTACCTGTTAAGCAGGACCATGACTAACAGTTATTGTACCCATTAATATACCAAAGTAAAGGACTTTGAGGATGAGCACTTCTGCTGTAGTGCAAAAAAGTTGCAGAGGACTTGTGTAATGAACAATTGGGATTCTTCTCATTAATAATTCAAGGAAGATGGTCTCAGGTAGTCAGTAGTGCCTAATAGCAATGCGAATGGGATGGAGGGTCATTGATTAATGGGGAAGACGATGTACAGTTTGGTACTTTAATTGTCCAAGAACAGCAGGACTCCCGAAAAGCAGAGCAAAATTGGTAGGATGCCTTTGTTTAATGGACAAGGCTATGACAATTGGGACTGAGCACATTAACTGTGGAACAAAAAATCTGGGTTTTCTGTGCCCCCTGCTGAATGCAAAAGGGTTTTTGACTGGGATCTAATCCAATGGGCAGGATTATGAACAATTAGAATTTCACTCAGTGCGAAGAGTTTAGGTGGTCAGCACAGTATATATGCACTGTCCAGAAAACTGGGATTGTGACTACTGCATCAATGACAGAGGAATGGTTTCTCCTTCCTTAAGGACAGGGGATTGAGAAGATTGAGTAACTAGACTTATGAAAGCTCTCAATTAATTAACATTTCCTAACATTAATGCAAAGGGTGTGTGGATTCTTTGTTCTAACATGGGACAATGGACAAAAGGGATTCTGTACATTAATTGAAAATGGTGACTCAGGTAGTCAGCATTCAATATCTGCAATGCTAGAGGCAGACAGGGTATCCCAGTCTACTGGGTGAGCAACGTGGACAACTTATTTTTAGCACTGAATCAATGCAAATTTCACGGGCTTTAGGGAGAAACAGGACTGAGGCTGGGCTGGGGCTGGGGCTGGGGCTGGGGTTGGGGCAGGGGCTGGGGCAGGGCCAGGGGCTGGGGCTGGGGCTGGGGCTGGGGCTGGGGCCGGGGCTGGGGCCGGGGCCGGGGCTGGGGCCGGGACTGGGGCCAGAGCTGGGGCTGGGGCTGGGGCTAGGGCCAGGGCTGGGGCCATTAAGGGGGTTGCTGGGAAAAGGGCTGGGGTGGAGCTAGAGGCTGTGGAGTCAAGGAACCACAGAAAACTGAAATTATGAGCAATAATACTCCAATATAATAAGTTCGAATAGAAGAAGCAAGTCCACAGCAATTCAAGTTTCCTGCAGATAGGTGGGTCATTAGTCAATTAGTGCAGCATTAAGGGTGAGAACAAAGCAAGGCCTGGACCGGAGTGGACCTTCAAATATTCCTTTTTACATTCAGTCATAAAGTTAAATTTTTAATTAACTACTTCTGTGCTATAAGACTCTTCAAAAATCCAAAGGGAAGTAGTTTATTAAGTCAGCCCCAAAGTAAAAAATAGTAAAAACTTTAAAATGGCTTATTATTTTACTTTGAACATCTAAAGACAAAAAAAGTTTAAGCAATTTGTAGAAAAAGAAACTGAAAACTTTAAGGAATTTTAAAGGAACCCAAACATGAAAACCAATTAAATGTAACTGAAATGAAGTCTACAAATAAAGCCCCTAAATACATTTCCATAGTAGTCCCTTAAGGCTTAAATCGAACACTAGCAAACCACATAATCAAACTATGTATGACTAACATCCAAGAAACAAATAGAAATCAAAATCCGACCCCAGCATTAGCCATGGGGTAGGTGTTCCTCTTGAGGAAGGCAGGGATTCCTCTTCTGCCACCTGTCGGCCAACGATCATCTGCGATCCATTCTGGTTCTTGCCACGACTCACCGCCATTTTCACACTTGGCAGGCATGGAGCACTGCCCCTGGCCAAAGTGCAGAAGAGCAGAGGCGGGGTTGGCGGGGGCGGGTAGTACACTAGCCTTAGGCCACGGCACCAATGCAGAGGAATGGCGTGAAGTTCAGCCCGCACAGCCTAATATCCTGCACTGCAAGTGGCAATGCCGGAGGGGAGGGAGCAAGTGAAAGGGGAGGGAGGTGGAAAGGCCAAATGTCCTTGGAAAGACCTTGGTACCACCCACTGGGAGTAGTACAAACGTGGCCCGTCCTGACTGGCTGAATAGAGACGGTAGCGAGGTGCTATTCTAACTCGGTCTAATTCCATCCTCCACTAACTGGCTGCGACCAATTCCACCATCCTTTCTGATTGGGTGGGTCATGCGGCAATCCAACATTGCCAATCCCTCCTTTCACTTTTTCGCGGCAAAGCCCGCCATCTTTAACAATGCGGCAGGCCCTCCTGGTGCAAAGCCCGCCAAGAATGTAACGGTCGCTCACCCCTGCCATGACATCCACGTGACAAACTGCCATGATATCCACATGACAAGGTCAGCCATATTGTCCCTGCAGCAAAACCTGTCAGGAAATGCACACGGCAAAGACAAAGGCCCGCCATGTTTTAGACTGCGGCAAGTACTTAAGCCGCCATCTTTTACTATGTAACAGAATATTTCCACCGCCATGCTGCACACTAGAACAAAGACACCCATGATGTGGCTTCCCGCCACTGGAACACTGCGGCAAAATGGATCCGCCATTTTGAACACTCTAACAAAGCAGAGAGCCATGCTAAGCAATGCTGCAAAGTCAAAATCGCCATTTTGAACCCTGCGCCTAGGTCCTCTCCCTCTCATTTTCGATTAGCCTTTTGTAATGTGACACAGGATGATCCTGTTTTTCCACCTCATGATACCACAATTCATGCAAAACTCCTAACATGACCCAAATCAGCTCATTCAAAACACTTAACTCATGCAATGCATATCATTTCCTCTGCCTGTCCCACTATTCATCTTACCTTCCTGGTTTATATTTAGCACAAACAACTAGCTCTCAGCCAAGCTGGGCGGCAATTCTAAAGTGGCCGCCATCTTTCCTCCCCAGCCTAACCAACCCCCTAGCCTAACTGCAAAGTCATCTCCCAGCCAAAGCCGTAGGTCCACTCACACAACACCAAACGATTAGCAGCAACATTTTGTAGACATTCCAGATAGTACAACGAACCACAAAACCCAACACTTTTCCATCCATAAAAAGCCCCGATGGGCGATGAAAAAAAAAAATCTAAGCAGGTATCCGCGGCCCCGATGGGCAAGGAAAAAAAAAATTAAAGCAGGTATCCGAGGCCCCGATGGGCAAAGGAAAAAAAGAAAAATCAAAGCAGGTATCCAAGGCCCCGATGGGCCAAAAAATAAATTTAAAAAAAAAAAAAAAGGCAGGTATCCATTGCCCCGTTGGGCCAGAGGGTTGGGGAGAGAGGGGGTACACAGCAGGTATCCGAGGCCCCGATGGGCTAAGGGAAAAAAAAATTAAAAGCAGGTATCCGCGGCCCCGATGGGCAAAAAAATAACAATATTAAAACCAGGTATCCACAGCCCCGATGGGCAAAATATAGAAAAGGGGGAGAAAAAGAAGACTAAACCACAAAAAACCAGAGGAGTCAACCAAAAATCATTCCAAAGAAAAATTCCTTTAAAATTGAAAACTGCCTAAAAATATCCCAAATATCTGTAAAATAGCGAGGTGTCAAGAAAATACTAGGAGAAATTTCAGATTTTTAAAAATATTTTATGAATTTTTGGTGAATTTTTTAAAAGAAATACGCCATAAGGCATGGTTGGGGGCTGGAAAATGTTCCAGAAAGAACCACAAGGGCAAAGAGATCCAATATGAGCAAGCTTCTACCCCGGGAAAAGAAGAAATATGGCGGTCGCAGCAAAGTGCAGCGCTTTAAGAAGTGAGAGGGAGGGGACTGAGGGCGGAGGGAGTAGAAGAGGAGTGGCCTAGAAGATTGAAAGCCAGACATATTTGTAGTTTAGCCAGCTCAAAAATTTACCCAGTAACAAGAAAAAGAGAGATTTCAAAAAAACACAGCAACATACTAAAAAGAACATTAGACTGGAGGTAGGCTTCATTTCTAGTCTAGGAGCCACGACTTCAAAGGGTTTTCAATGGGTTCGCATCTGTAAAATAGGGACGTTGAGTAAATCAAATTAGATAACTGATGTTAAAATTCTCCACAAACAGTATAGCAAATGAAAAGGTTTTAGTTTAATTTGGTTTTGAAATAGGAGGAAAGGGGAAGTAGAGCTTTGATATGTTAATAAAGTATCCAAATACCTCATTTAGCCAGAATGTATAACTGCCCCACCAAACGTTTGAACCAAAGAAGCTAGGAAGGGGCAATACATTAAGGTTAGAACCCTCTTCAAGGGACTTTCCCTTCCGTTATCTAATGTGATAGTGAAGGTTTACTAGAAAAAGAGACCCATAAAGGTTACACGATGTGCTCAAAGTCACACACCATGATTCTGATTCAGTGTATTTTCTACTCCAGCACTCTGCCTGTGTGGCCCCTGATAATAGAAGACTGGAAGTGCTTCTAAGTGAACAAGAGAGGAAGGAAAAGACATTTCACAGAATGCCGATTTAGCCCCTAAATAATCTATATTATTTTTAATCTTTAAACTGTGAAACCTTAATCTTTAGTATTTTCTACTTCCTCCGTGAATCTGATGACCCCAACAATGAAGCAGTCATAAGTGTAGAGTAGCGAAGTTCACCCGCTGCCAGTAACTGGTAGGAAAATGTTCATATAAAAGCCAAAGCTTCCCCCAGAAAGCTGGCTATTTAGGTGAGAAGCAATTAATCTCCTAAACCATCCTATACGGTTTATCAGAGAAACAATAGAGAAGCTGAGGGAGACGATGGAAACTAAGTATTACACACAACTCCTAGAAAATCAAAGGATACATTGCCTTCCCAGTGGCTGAACTGGAAAGTGTAACTATTAACCCAAATAGTATCAGGTAAGGATGCCCTCCAGTCTCCAAATAAGTAATAAGGTATGCAAAATTTTCTTCCTTAAAGGACACACTCCATCTTCTAAGTGCTCTTGGTTCACACAAAAAGGTAATCTGACTTATACCAAATGAAGGATATTGCATTGTAAAAGTAGTATAATTTTCCATAGGACCTTTCCTCAACACTCAAAACTTAAACTATGAAGCAAATGCCTACAAACAAATTTGTTATGCTTTCCAGATTTGGGGAAGGAAATGGGATTCATATATATATATATATATTTATATATATATATATATTTCTGAAAGTCTTTAAAATTTCACCCTAATTTAGTCTTTCACAAGTTTCTAATGAGACAAATAGAGGAAAAGGAGTCTTTCGTTGCATAGAGTGGTAAACTGAGATTGAGGGATGTTGTTTTCTTTGCTTTTGGTTTAAAAACTAGTGGCGGCAAGAGGATCCCACAGTAGAGGTCCTTGGACTCAGATAATTTTGGTTGCACTTTAGTGAAATATCTCTCTTGAGAAGACTGCCTTGCATGTCAAATCTCTCTAGTGAGAATTGTGGAATTTAAATGGAGTTTAAAATTACTGTAGTGATCACGGTATATTTGAAAAATAACCATACCTGTAAAAGGCAGTAAATAGTGACAAACATTTTGATATCGTTTCAGTCAGCAGAAAAAAAATGATTATATAAGTGGTTGTTATGTAACAACTACTGTGATCTCAGCCTAGACTAACCAGCATGACCTAAAAAGCAAGTCAACTATCACCAGTAGCAACACTATCAGGTCCTAAGCTCCTTCTCTATAGGCCACAAACTAATAGTATCACCAGGAATCTGATCCCATTATAGAATTTAACCTGTTTCAGCTTATTTTGTCTTCAGCACAGGGTACCAATTATTAGGGTAACTAGGCCTGTCCAATAGAATTTTCTACAATCGTGGAAATGTTCTATACATTTTAGACTTTGGGTTAGGAAAAATTTTCTAAAACAAGACTCAAAGTGCATCCACTACTAAAAAATTGATAAAGTTGAATTTTTGAAATCAAAATCTTTTGTTTCACAAAAACACTTTAAAAGGTGAAAAGACAAGTTATAAACTGGTTGTCCCGGGGTTCTACAGGCAG
Organism: Tursiops truncatus; assembly: GCF_011762595.2. Taxonomy (NCBI): domain Eukaryota; kingdom Metazoa; phylum Chordata; class Mammalia; order Artiodactyla; family Delphinidae; genus Tursiops; species Tursiops truncatus. The sequence goes on along the minus strand of NC_047055.1, from coordinate 68,007,928 downwards.
GCTCTGGTTCCGGGAGGGTGGCCAGACTAGCAGATTACTCCCATTGGCTGTCATAGTAATCTTTCATGGGATCGGGTGAGATTAGGCCGCCAAAATGGTGTTGACATGTTGATTTGGGGTGACTCTCACTCACATCAGACACAGGATATTTTAAGGCTCTAGGCTACCAAGGTCCACTGCCAAGACTTGGGCTAAAAGAACTGCAGAGGATACAAACAGATTCCAAAGAGCCGTTGCATTGGAAATGGTAACAGCTTTGCTACTTTTTCTAGTAATGGAAGACATGAAATTAGCCAGGTATGGTGCATTTGACAATAAAGAACATGAAGAAATGCTTTCTAGACCTAAAAATGAAAAGATAGTACTCAGACAAAAAAAAAAAAAAAAGAGATAGTACTCAGACATTATGGAGAATTTCCACATGAACTGTTAAATAAACAAGTGTTTAAGTACCTATTCTCTACCCATCATTCTAAATCTTCATTGTTAAATCACTACACCTTTCATGGGTCCATGACATTTATAGAAAGGGACTACTTATATAGAAAGGCACGCCCCCGAAATATGAGCCTAGGACCCAGCATGTCCTGTAGCAGCCCTGCAGCAGCCCTTCATTCTCCTGCTGTTTATCATGTTCAGGCTTTACTTATCCCTTTCCTGCTGCCCCCTCCCCCACCTTCAGCCCTCAATTCTCCACTTCACATTCCTCCTTTCACAACCTGGCTTTGCCTTCACTTCTGCTTGGCTTCATTTTATAAATATGTTGGGATCAAGGTGTGGAAACTGAGACACTAGAAGGAAAAGTGACTTGCTCAAAATTAATTAGTCAGATTTGGACCGAAATGGCATGTTCCGGACATACTTTCTGTGGCCATAACCTAGCTGTGTCCACGCCCTCTACTTTGGGCTCCCAAAGTATGTATGCATGACATACAGCAGGAATTATATGAGGGGAAGGAATCAAGTCCTTTTCTTAAAAGACTCCGCTTATTTTACTTCTTAACCTATAGCTCCTCTCCCCTGTTCCAATAGTTTAAAAAAAAAAAAAAGGCATGAACTATCTGATCTAGCCACCAGATGGCAGCATGGAATAATCAAAGAAACACTGAGTCGCCTGGGGGAAAAGAGTCAACGTCTTATACTAAGCTCGACTAGGGTCTGAGTCAAAGGGGCAAACGTCTTATAGACGTTCAGCATCAGAGGAAAGAGTGAAAGAAAAGTACTCAACTCCCTCTAATTTGAACAGCCCACCTTAGTGGGAGTTTGTCCTTGGCTTCGACACAGTGCCATTTAAAGAAGACTGATACAGCATTCCAAGTCTAATTAGCAGGCTGGTGGGTACAGTGAAAAGCAGTTAAAGGAACCAGGACATACTATGGAGAAGGGAATACTTGGGGAAGGGCTCTTTACAGCTCATAAGGACTGTCTGCAGTGGGAGAAATATGATTAATCTTGTTGTGTGTGGCTCTAGGATGTCTGAATAAAGATGTCTGAATACTCTGAGCTGTCCAAAGATGGAACAGACTACTTCCAGAATTGGTGAGATGCCAATCCCTGAAGGTATAGAAGCCAATAGTGGATTTTGTGGGGATGCTATGGAGAGAATCATCAGATAGAAAAGTTGGGCCACATGCCCTGATGATCTTTTAACTAGCTCAAGATCCTACTAACCTCATCAGAGTATTTGGGACATTCCTCAAATATCAAAGCTACACATGTCAAATCTCAGTGAATGTATACTTAATAATTGTGTATTTTATCGTAGGTATACTTTACATCAGAGTTTAAAATACTAAAAGGAATATTGAACTCTGTTGATGATATACATATGGAAGTGTCAGAGGGTTTATGGAAGTCTGCAATTTATTTTGAAATGCATCAAAGCATAAGATGAGTTAATGGATTGATAGAGGGATTCATAGATAAATGGTTATATGATTAAAAACAAGTATAAAACATGTCTGTGGTAGAATCTATGTGGTAGGTCTTCACTGTACTATTCTTTTATCTTTGCTGTGTGATTGAAAGTTTTCATAATCAAAATGAAATGTTGAGGGGAGGGATGACATCACTAAGAATGAAAGAGAGGAAGCTCCAGGGATTCATCCATCCACTAAAGCTACCACCATTAGGCTGGGAAAAACGGTCAGAATCAACTTTTTCAGAACTCTGATATTTAATAAAAAAACAACTAAGAGCAACTAGAGGAGTGCTTAATGAAGAAAGACTGCTAAAAAAAAATACAGTAAGAGAGCATTATGGCATCTTTGGTTACCCACCTACCACTCCCCATTTCTCAGCTGGGCATCTTCTGTGGGGGTGGCAGCATTCACAACTATTGTGTCAGAAGGGAGAAAATAGACCTTGTTTTATAATTTTTAAAAACCTTATAGACATTGCTACAGCCTAACAGAAATAAAAAGACCTTACTTTTTATGTTTGTAAGGTTATAATGTGATCACTATTATCATATAATAATGCGATCACTATGGTTACATAGTAATAAGTGATTATTATGAACAACTGAAGACCAAAAATGTAGATAACCCAGATGAAATGGGCAAATTCCAAGAAACACACAAGCTACAAAATCTGGCTCAAGAGGAGATAGAAAACCTTAACAAACCTATACCAAGTAAGGCAATTAAATCAGTAATGCCAAATCTTCCAACAAAGCAAACTCCAGGACCAAATGGCTTCACTAGTGAAATCTACCAAAAGTTTGAAGAAGAATTAACACCAGTTAAAAGAGAAGGAAATACCTCCTGTCTCATTCCGTGACACCAAAGCTAGACAGACACTACAAAAGGCTACAGACCAATATTCCTTATGTACAAAAATGCAAAAATTCTCAACAAAATACTAACAAACTGAATCCAGCAACATATTAAAAGGATCACAACCAATCAGAATTTATCCCAGGAATGCAAGAGCAGTTCAACATAGGAATATCAATCTATGTAATACACCACATTGATGGAATGAAGGAAACAACATGATCATCTTAATTGATGCAGAAAAAGCATTTGATAAAATCCAATGCTTTATCATTATAAAAATTCAGCAAACTAAGAATAGAAAGGAACTTCCTCAACATCATAAAGAGCATTTATTTATTTTTTTAACTCAGCTAATATCAGACTCAGTGGTGAAATTCTGAAAGATTTTGCCCTAAGATCAAGAACAAGACAAGGATGCTCACTTCCACCTCTGCTATTCAACATTGTCCTGGAAGTTCTAACCAGAGCAAGCAGGCAAGAAAAAGATATAAGGGACATCCAAACTGGAAAAGTAGAAGTAAGCTTATTTCTATTCATAGGTGATACAATCTTTTATACATATATATACATAAAGTCATAAAGCATTCAGAAAAATAATGTTAGTACTAATAAAAGACTTCAGCAATAGTGCAGGATACAAAATCAGTTGTGTTTCTATACACTGACAATGAACAATTTCAGAAGGAAATGAAAAATATTATTCATGGTAGCCAAAAGGCAGAACTCTCCATACTGTTTTCCATAGTGGCTGCACCAATTTACATTCCCACCAACAGTGTACTAGGGTTCCCTTTTCTCCATATCCTCGCCAACACTTGTCATTTGTTGTCTTTCTGATAATAGCCATTCTGACAGTTGTGAGGTGATATCTCATTGTTGTTTTGATTTGCATTTCCCTGGTGATTAGCCACATTGAGCATCTTTTCATGTGCCTGTTGACCATCTGTATGTTTTCTTTGGAAAAATGTCTATTTGAGTCTTCTGCCCTTTTTTTTTTTTTTTTTTTTTTTTTTTTTTTTTTGTGGGCCTCTCACTATTGTGGCCTCTCCCATTGCGGAGCACAGGCTCCGGACGCGCAGGCTCAGCGGCCATGGCTCACAGGCCCAGCCGCTCCACGGCATGTGGTATCTTCCCGGACCGGGGCACGAACCCGTGTCCCCTGCCTCAGCAGGCGGACTCTCAAGCACTGCGCCACCAGGGAAGCCCCTTCTGCCCATTTTTGATATGGTTGTTTGTTTTTTTGATATTGAGTTGTATGAGCTGTTTATTTATTTTTGATATTAACCCATTATCAGACATATGATTTGCAAATATTTTCTCCCATTTAGTAGGTTGTCTTTTTGATTTGCTGATGTTTTCCTTTGCTGTGCAAAAGCCTGTAAATTTAGTTAGGTGTCATTTGTTTACTTTTGCTTTTATTTCCTTTGCCTAAGGAGGTAGATACAAAAAATATATTGTTAAGACTTCTGTCAAAGAGTCTACTGCCTATGTTTTCTTCTAGGAGTTTTATGGTTTCCAGCCTTACATTTAAGTCTTTAATCCATTTTGAGTTCTTTCTTGTATATGGTATGAGGAAAATGTTCTAATTTCATTCTTTTACATGTAGCTGTTCAATCCCTGGGATCATCTTGAGGAAAAGAAGAGGAACCCAAACAAAATCTCAGGAGCAAGATCATTTATTTGACTTTAAAAGTAAATGAATAAGATGGAGAGGAGGAAAAAAAGACCTAAAGACCAATAACGGGGTAATCCTTATATTACTAAGCAACAGTGACAATTTCAGGGAACCCAATTCTACCTTTTCTGAGCTAAGGGCAGATGTAGTCTGATGAAGAGGCATCCGGTGGTATGAAGGGATGGATCTTCTCAGAAAGTTTCTGCTTCCATAAGAAATAATCAATGAGAGCAGAAAATCACAAACTTCGAAATCAAGAAGTTCAGTAATATAGGAAGAGAAAGAAAAAAAATGCTCCAATTCTCAGCCCACTACTTCTGACTCTTCAAGTATGGGTAGTAGATGCCCTGCTCTTAGAGGTCAGTGCCTGCTTGTATGTTGGGAGACTTGAGGTGAGAAAGGAACCAACAGGAACCAATGTTTTTCTGCATTGCCCTCATTGCTGCTGTTCACACTGTTATTACTGCCTCCTGATCCCCACTGACCTGAGCACTGTGGTTGGCCCTGTCACCAAGCTGAATATGCCTGTGGTCCTCTTCCTGACATAGCTTCTGGAAGGTATGATACATACTCCCTGGCAGAGAGCTTGCTATCCAAGTTACTGGAAACCTGCACAATGTCTTCTGATGACAGGAGGTGGTTCCATAGCAGGTCATCCTTGTTGGCTACCAGCAGCATGGGGATGTTGAGACTCATGTCAATCAAGGAACAGGAGGTACATGAGGTGGTAGCTTTTATAGTCAGTGACAGAGTAGACACAAACAAAGCCACCAGCCTATGAGAAGGAACAATTGATTTGCTCCAGGAAGATGACACCGTTACTGTTCTCCTGCATAAATAGAAGGAGGTGAGAGTGAGAAGTAGAATGAAATATGGTTGAGCTCCAGATAATTTGGTTTGTACGGGGAAACCCGAGGGCAGCACAATACTGGCCTGGAGCTCTTATAGGCAAAAGTGTCCAAATACCTGAGTTGGAAAAATTCAGCTGAAGGTAGGGGCAACCTGGGTGGCAATAGTGAGGGGAATAAAATCTGTTGATAGGACAAAGCTGAGTTTACCCTTACCACATTGAAGAAGAAAAACATCTTACAGGTCCATATTCATGTTCCTGCTTACTCTCCACTTCCAAATTCCTTGGCTGAGGAAGATTAGAGGTTGCTGCTCTGAACAAACACTGAACAACTTCTCTGAAAAGTCCTTAAGGCTACATTTGCTAATGGAGTATTTTCCACCACTAATACCCTGATCAGCTGTGCATCGTTTGGAATTTCTTGGGGCCAATGTGAAATGTAAATCTCTATTCAAAAACTGCAAATATCCGTCTAACTCATTTTCTCTTGTTTGGTTCTTGGGAAAACAGGTGAATAGAGATTTATTTTTTTTAATTTTTATTTTATTTATTTTTTATACAGAAGGGAGATTCATTTTTGAGTGTGCCATCAAGCACAGAATTCTGAGATGCCAGCTCTTAAGCACACGCACACACGCACACACACGAACACACATACTTCTGAGCTGCAGTAGCTCAAATCTGCAGTGCTTGGGACTAAAACCTTAGGGCTTCTCCTTCAACACTTATCTCTCCTTGCTCCCCACCTCCCTTCCTACTCCTTGACACTCACCTCAGCACTTGCTTCTATCATTCTACCCTGATACTTGGATCCTGCTCACTCTCCACACTTGCACCCACACTCACCTACCCCTTATGTTCACTCACTCCTCTTTTCTTTCCTATCTTTTTTCTCTCATCCCTTACTTTCCCCCACTGCATAATCCCAAATCTCTAGCCTTATGTGGGAGCTGAACTGAGTAGCAATTTTCTTCTTCATCAGAAAAAGATCAATCCAAGAAGAAGGATAAACACAATTCAAACTCAGTCTCCTTTCCTTTTATCTTCTCTCCTCTGCATTCCTTCTCCAGGTCTCATTTACAAGTGGCGTTATTTGTTAAAATCAAGGTTGTGGCATTAAAGACTAAGGAACAAGGAATTCCCTGGCGGTCCGGTGGTTAGAACTCCGTGCTTTCACTGCCAAGGGTGCAGGTTCGATCCCTGCTTGGGAAACTAAATCCCACAAGCCCACAAGCCGTAGGGTGCAGCCAAAAAAAAAGACTAAGGAACACTCAAAGGTTGTTTGATGAAAATTATGACCCATCCACTCAAGCCAAGTGAAGAAATAGCTGGAGAAATAGAAGTTAACGGTAGTAGAACAAACACTCAGACATGCATCTCAGCCTTTTTTTTTTTTTTTTGCGGTACGCGGGCCTCTCACCGTTGTGGCCTCTCCCGTTGCGGAGCACAGGCTCCGGATGCGCAGGCTCAGCAGCCATGGCTCACGGGCCCAGCCGCTCCGAGGCATGTGGGATCTTCCCGGATCGGGGCACGAACCCGCGTCCCCTGCATCGGCAGGCGGACTCTCAACCACTGCACCACCAGGGAAGCCCTTCAGACTTTTTTTTTTTTTTTTTTTTGGTTAATGAGTAATAAATAAATTTTTTAACGAGTAAATTAGTAAGTAAGCCTGGAGGGAAGTGTGATGTGAATTGCGATTCAGTAGGAATTGCAATCTCATCCTGTATCTATAGACAATATACTGAAACTTTCTGGGAGGTTATTTTGTCTTTCATAAAATGAGGTGTACCATTTTAAAAAATAGATTTCAGATATTTAATGACTAAAGGCTTTCAGAGCAGCCTCAGAACTAATTATAAAATGAACAAGCTATTATTCATTTTCCTAGATGTTTCTGAAATATCTTTGAATATTTAGCATTGTTTTGAGCAGGATGCTGTGTATTAGTTTTATACATTTGACAAGAAATTACATTTATTAATCAAATATATTTACATTCATTTTTTCCACTAAATCTTACCTACAGTGATTCAACTCTAGAAGAATTATCTAAAGGAATTTTCTCAAGATGACTGAGACATTATGAGTCTCTGAAATACGATGTCTTGAAAGTCTTAGTGTTAAATATAATACCATTCTCATAGCAAATGCCCGAGAAATAGATGCTTTAATTATTATATAACATTGGTGGGACAACTGGCCATGAGTTTAATTGGATGGTGTAAACAGAATTTGTTTTCATAGGCAGTTGGTTGATCAATGTGGAGATAAACACTAAAATACTTGAATGAAAAGAACCCATCTGATTTTCTTGGCATTACATGGATTCTATGTGGTTTTGGAGGTCTCTCAAAGTTTTCTGATTTTGTTTTATTTTTCCAAGTAATGGAGAAACTGACTTCTTGGAGTGAAAATACACACACAAATCTGAAGGCCTTATTCAGAAATGTGGGAGGTGTACCATTTTTACACTTTGTGAGATAGGCATAATGAATAAACAATGCCAAGGAAGTTTCAAACAGGAAATATCTCCTGTTCTCCATCTAGAATCTCTGGACTTCCTGCTCAGTACTCAGCCTTAATATTGAGGTATCTGGCCCTATATATGTGGCTTTCGACTCACTATCTCTCTTTTAGTAGTTTCAGAAACAATTGTTCTTTCAGGGACCAGTCCATTAAATACCTAGGGAATCAAACCATGGCAGAGTCCTCCTCCCAGGTTGCCACTGGGAAGCGCTTCTCTTTCATTGTATCGGGCACTTGGGACGTTGACAGGGAAATGACTCTATCTTCTCTCTTTCATTTAAAACATCAGATTGGACCCATTTCTGAAAGTTACTATGATAGCAGCACAAGTTTAAAATTTCTATTAAAGTTATTTTCTTTCTAGATATAAGCTTTTTAAGATCTAGGTTTCATCTTTCCTGATGGATGGAAGTGGGGAGTCAAGAAATGACATGGCCTTAAGCAAGTATAGCCTCCTCAGGACAGCCTGTACAAATGTACTATAGAGACAGGCTTATTCTTCTGAGAGAAAAATTTGATCCTGCTGTGGTTTTTCTATCTAAAGTAGCTACCTAGACTGAGTATTTCATGAGCAGTGGGTATATTCTTCTCTAAGAGGCCTCAGGGTCCTTTAGAAAGTCATTTCTGGGACTTCCCTGTGGTCCAGTGGTAAAGAATCTGCCTTCCAATGCAGGGGACATGGGTTCCATCCCTGGTGGGGGAACTAAGATCCCACATGCCGCGGGGCAACTAAGCACACATGCCACAATTACTGAGCTTGTGTGCCTCAACAAGAGAGCCCGCATGCCGCAAACTACAGAGTCCATGCACTCTGGAGCCTGCGCACCACAACTAGAGAAGAGAAAATCCACAAGCTACAGCTAGAGAGAAGCCCGTGCACTGCAACGAAGAGCCTGCGTGTCGCACTGAAATATCCCACATGCCTCAGCATAGATCCCGCATGTCGCAACTAAGACCCAATGCAGCCAAAAAAAATAATAAAACAAAATAAAATAAAAAAGTCATTTCCCACCACTCTCACTCCCTCTCCTGACTCTGATCAGTAGATTAACCAAGTTTTAACTGAGTACTGAGCCAGGCTACGTTATGAGAAATACAGAGATTTAAAAATTTAGGCTCAATCCCCTTAGGATCTTATGGGGAGAAAAGACTAAAGCGAATATAAAAAAAGAGGTTCCATGAAAAGCAGTTGTATTCCAAGGGTGAAATGAGTGGTACTGATCATCAATGCTACAGTTCAGAGAAGGGAAAGACTGCTGTGGTCACAAACTTTTCAAGATGCAAGTCTTGAAGGATGGGTAAAATTTAGAGTGGTGAAGAATGAGTGGGAGGCAAGGACAGCCCAGGCAAAAGTAAGATACATAGAATAGGTATGACAGGATACTGTGTAAACTGGTTTTGGTGAAGTGGAGAGAGAGTAAAAAGAGATGAGACTGGAACACACATAGGTACACAGAGGTGGTTTGACCTCTAGGCTAAAGAGCTTAGACTTTATGCCGGGAAGCAATGGCAGCTGTTTGGTATTTACAGCCTAGATTGCACTATTGCTTCTATTGATATATGTTCTGGCTCCTCTACTGAACTCTAAGCTACTTTAAAGTGAGAATGGTATCCTATCTAACTCCAGAGTGCTTAGCAGTGTAAATAAAAGTACGAGAAATATGAAGGAGGAGTTGGTAGTTGGTTTATGAGTTGAATTCCTGATTTTGCTTGTGCCATATGTTAAATTAGGTATGTGAAACAGAAATACGTCCTACTATCTGCTCAAAAATTCAGGGTAAGTGAAAAACAACTGAAAAATTGAGTTGAACTTTGAGTGAGAGCAAGAGCAAGAGCAAGAGCAAGAGAGAGACAGAGAGAGAGATCCTTTGCCTTCGTATGAAATCAAAGCCTCTTCAGGGAATGACAAGTATCCTTAAGGAATTCAAACTTTGCTCTCAAGGCCCTAACTAAAGGTTTTATGACTTGTTATTCTTGGGCATTTGTGAACTGTTATGTGAAGCCATTGTAGGGCAAGGAGCCTTCCTGCAACCTCTGAAATCATATTTTGTACAGTCTCTAACTTACAAATGCTTGATTCACAAGTGACACTTTCATGAAGTCATCTACTGCCATCTCTGCCCTTCCTTTCTTTTATCTCTCTCCCTTTTCTCCAAGGCTCCTGATGCCACTGGCAGTTGAGCCATAAAGAAGAAAATAAAGTGAATTTACAGAAAATCTGTGGGAGGAGGGAACAAAGCTGTGATAAATAAGAACAACTTAGGGGACATGAAGAGGGTAGGAGTAAGTTCCCAAATAGGTCTTACCTGACTTCATGATGGCCCTCTGCCCCAAAATACCTTTCACCAAATGGCCTGAATTTTTCTCATAAATTTGTTATACTGCCTGAAAATAAACTATATGGGAATGTGTTTAGATTAATAAGCACCTTCTTTCTATGTATACAAATGTCTCTAGGAGGATTAGGACAGCCACTTGACCTTTACTTATTAGTATTGCTATGACAAATAAAGGCCCATTGCATACAAGCTAATAATCAGCTTACTTTTCCCCATGACATGTAAATATTAGGATCTAAGGGACTGGGACTTTGGCTTCTGGTAGAGAGGGTAGGTCACTCTGTGAGGCCTAGCTGACTTCAGTGGCATGATAGAGAGAATTCTAAGATGGCCTCCTAAGATTCCTGGTTTCCTGGTGTACACACACCTTCTGCCAGTTATTCAATCAAATACTAATCTAGGTACTGCTGTGAATGGATTTTGTAGATGAAATTAAGGTCCTAAATCACTTGACCATAAAATAGAGAGATTATCTAGTTGGGCCTGATTTAATCAATGGGTTCTTTAAAAGTAGAATATCTTTTCCACCTAGTGGCAGAACAAGAAGTCAGAGAACTGAAGTACTAGTGGGATTTGATGCATTGAGAAGTTTTCTGCTGTTGGTTTGAAAATGGAAGAGGATATGTGGAAAGGATTGTGAACAGTCTCTTGGAGCCGAGAGTGGCCCCTGCTTGATGGCTTGCAAGAAAACAGGGACCTCAGTCTTACATATGCAAGGCATTGAATTTTGTCAACAATCTGAGTAAGTTTGCAAGAAGACCCTGAGCTCCCCATGAGAACTGCAGCCCTGGGCAATAACATAATTTTTTTTTTTTTTTTTTTTTTTTTTTTTTTAGCGGTACGCGGGCCTCTCACTGTTGTGGCCTCTCCCGTTGCCGAGCACAGGCTCCGGACGCGCAGTCTCAGCGGCCATGGCTCACGGGTCCAGCCGCTCCGTGGCATGTGGGATCTTCCCAGACCAGGGCACAAACCCGTGTCCCCTGCATCGGCAGGCAGACTCTCAAAATAACTTCATTTTAACCTTGTGAGCCCTGAGTAGAGGATCCAGCTAAGCTATAACAGACTCCTGACCCACAGGAACTGTGAGCTAATAAATGGCTGTAATTAATATTTTAAGCCACTATGTTTGTGTTATTTTGTTGTGTGGTAAAAGTACATATGTGATCTCCTAGGATGAGCCTGAGGGTTTTGGCACTCAAGAATCTGGAGGGAGGGGCTCTATAAAGCAAGGGGCTACAAAAAGCAACCTATTTGAATATTTTGCCAATGGACTGGCTCTCTGCTCAAGAAAGGGAAGGTAACTCTCTTCCTTTCCTCCCCCTACACTCCATCCCATGAACAACAGGACCTTCTTCTTCTAATACCTAAGGCTCAGATTGGTTATATTATTTTTCAGTTTTCCAAAAGTTAAATAGATTTCTACAGTCTGGCCTGAGAACTTAACTATTATGTATAACGTTGTTTCTATGGGAAAATGCATTCTGAGTTCCCAAGAACTTAAAAGCAAGCCTTTGAAGCAAAACCCATTCATTCTGAAAACAGACTGTACTCCTTTTAATAGAATATAAAGCCTTAAGCTAAAAGAAGATATCTATATCTATATCTATCTGTAGAGTTCCAGGTACCTGAGAGCTGGTATTTGGGAGGGTGAGGGGACCAGTTTCTTAGCAAAGCCATATATATCATAGCATATCATGCATCTAGATCCTAGTTGCCTGTGTTTAAACCCTATCTCTGTCACTTGTTAGTCGTGTGACCTTGGGGCAAGTTGCTTAACCTCTGGTTTCCATCTATAAAATGTGATTATAGTACTAATCTCATAGGATTGCTGCACAAATAAAAGAGCAGATATATGTAAAGCTCTTAAACTAATACCTGGCGTACTACATAAGCGTTAGTTATTACTGTTATAAATCCTCAGAAACTTTTTTTATAGTCTCTTTTGCCCCTCAGCTTCCTTAGCCTTACCAGCTAATGTAATTCAGTTAATCTCTAAAACTTTAGCTATTTTAGCATCAGTCTTGGAATATAAGGGGCATCCTTATACCATACCAGCCAAAGTTTCTCTAGTCTAAGGCCAAATTCTATATAACTCAATAGAAGCTCAACATCTTTTTGTGTGGTCACCGAGGAAGAACAATTCTTGTGTGTTTGTTTGTTTTAAGTAGAAGAGTGTGAAGTTGAGGAGAGTGAACCTGGAGGTGAGTTTTAAAATCTCAGTCTCGAGGGTATGCCTAGAATCTAAGTTCAAAATATGAAGGTGATCTGATTGGGAAGCCTGAGATCTGAGTGAGGTTATTATGACTAAACTTCGAATTTTGCTTTTCAATCTTTGGTCAAAGCTTTTGAAACTAAAATTCAAATTGCATAGCCTATTTGAGTCATACTGCAGCATTCCGGCGTATCAAAAACAAATAGCCATCCTTGGCACAGAAGGGTCCAGTTTTAAGAATAGCAAAAGATAACTTAGGCTTATTAAGAAGCCAAAAAAGCTATTGGGGCAGCACATAGCTATTTATTTATTTATTTATTTATTTATTTATTTATTTATTTATGGATGCATTGGGTCTTCATTGTTGCACGTGGCCTTTCTCTAGTTGCTGAGAGTTGGGGCCACTTTTCGTTGCAGTGCATGTGCTTCTCATTGCGGTGGCTTCTCTTGCTGTGGAGCATGGGCTCTAGGTGCATGGGCTTCAGTAGTTGTGGCATGTGGGCTCAGTAGTTGTGGCTCGAGGGCTCTAGAGCACGGGCTTAGTAGTTGTGGTGTACGGGCTTAGTTGCTCTGTGACATGTGGGATCTTCCCAAATCAGGGATTGAACCTGTGTCCTCTGCACTGGCAGGCGGATCCTTAACCACTACGCCACCAGGGAAGTCCAGCACATAGCTCTTTCTATAAACATTTTTATGAGGTAAATGCAAATAAACCAGAAACATGTTTTGGATTTCCTTGAAATTACATAGAGTGTAACAGGCAGAGAGATTCAGTTCACATTTGCATAGAGATGATCAATTATGCCATTTATTAGTCTACTTGGTAAAGAGCAAGAGGCTGGCACAAAATTCATGAAGGGGAACTCTAGTATATCCAAGTACGATGTGTATGTATCTTTTGGCTAGGGACCTCTTCATTCCTGCCTCCCTCATCCTTTTCTAGTGTTGGGTAAGGCTTTGGGAATATCTGTGAGAGCAGATTTTGAGGGTGTGAAGGAAGATAGAAAATTAAACTCATTCAGTCACTCCTCTTATAGCTCCAGTACAATGACCTGAGGAGAGTAGACAGGCCTCTGTGTGCAAGAATTGCAGGATATAGTGAAAAGATCATGAAACCTGGATCCTAGTCTTGACTACCATTCAGCTTAACCTCATTTTTTTCATGTGTAAAATGAGAATACCAATCTCTGTTCTGAAAAACTCAGAGGGTGGTTGTGAAGATCAAGCAAGATCATGGGTGAGAAGGTGCTTTGTAAACTATAAAGCACTGTGCAAACCCTAATACTTTCCTTCCTCTGTGCACTATCTCATGCCTTTATCACAGTACTTGGCACTATACAAAATCAAGTCTTTACTGGTCTATCTCACCTACCAGACTGTGAAGTCATTGAAAGCATGGAACCTATCTGTTTTGTTCACTGCTGTACTCCTGTACATACCCCAGAGCCTGACACAGAGTAGGTATTCAATAAATACTAGATAAGTTAATCATAGGAAATTTATATTAAAAAGGCACAATTTGCTTCTGTTGCCCTCAATTTTTTTTTCTGGACTTCTCTCATCCCCAGTTCCCTCTTTGTTTCAGAGCCCTAATGTCTCACATTTTCCAATTAAAAAATGTTCTGTGGAAAAGAACCAATAACTTCACTTACAAGATGCGAATGGTGAACACTACTTACTGGCATATTCTCTGCTCCTCTTTCTCTTGGGAAATTACATTCTAATAGGAATGAAAGCCTCAGGGTAAAGTAACAATTTCTAATGGTTGGAACTTCAGGGATCAGTAGCTTGTGGCAATGCATGATTTAATGCAAGAATGTCAGAGCCAGCAACATCATTAATCATTAGGGAAATGCAAATCAAAACTACAATGAGATATCATCTCACACCAGTCAGAATGGCCATCATCAAAAACTCTAGAAACAATAAATGCTGGAGGGGGTGTGGAGAAAAGGGAACACTCCTGCATTGCTGGTGGGAATGTGAATTGGTACAGCCAATTCACATTTTAAGGAGGTTCCTTAAAAAACTACAAATAGAACTACCATATGACCCAGCAATACCACTACTGGGCATATACCCTGAGAAAACCATAATTCAAAGAGTCGTGTACCAAAATGTTCATTGCAGCTCTATTTATAATAGCCTGGAGATGGAAACAACCTAAGTGCCCATCATCGGATGAATGGATAAAGAAGATGTGGCACATATATACAATGGAATATTACTCAGCCATAAAAAGAAACGAAATTGAGCTATTTGTAATGAGGTGGATAGAGCTAGAGTCTGTCATACAGAGTGAAGTAAGTCAGAAAGAGAAAGACAAACACCATATGCTAACACATATATATGGAATTTAAGAAAAAAAAATGTCATGAAGAACCTAGGGGTAAGACAGGAATAAAGACACAGACCTACTGGAGAACAGATTTGAGGATATGGGGAGGGGGAAGGGTGAGCTGTGACAAAGCGAGAGAGTGGCATGGACATATATATACACTACCAAACGTAAGGTAGATAGCTAGTGGGAAGCAGCCGCATAGCACAGGGAGATCAGCTCAGTGCTTTGTGACTGCCTGGAGGGGTGGGATAGGGAGGGTGGGAGGGAGGGAGATGCAAGAGGGAAGACATATGGGAACATATGTATATGTATAACTGATTCACTTTGTTATAAAGCAGAAACTAACACACCATTGTAAAGCAATTATACCCCAATAAAGATGTTAAATAAAATAAAATAAAATAAAATGACCAAAAAAAAAAAAGAATGTCAGAGCCAGGATTAGGATAAGGTATGGCACTTGCCTTGGATGCAAAATTTAAGAAAGCATCAAAAACTGAGTAATAAAGATAAATAATATTTTAATGTATTTGTTTACTTTTTTACAGCTTTATTTTAAATTTAAAATTTAAAGTGCACAATAAAATGGTTTTTAATATATTTACAGAGTTGTGCAACCACCACCATAATATATTTTTATGACATTTTCATCACCCCAAAAAGAAACCTTGTACCCATTAGGAGTCAGTCCCCACTCCCCTCAACTTCAACCCCTTTCCTCCCAGTTTTAGGCAACCACAAAGTTATTTTCTGTCGCTATGGATTTGTCTATTCTAGACACCTCATGTGAGTAAAATTATACAATATGTGTATTTTTGTGATTGGCTTCTTTAGTATAATGTTTTCAAGGTTCATCCATTCTATTGATATACTACATTCCATTTATCCATTCATGAGTTGATGGACATTTGAGTTATTTCTACTTTTTGGCTGTTATGAATAATGCAGTTATGAACAAGTTTTTGTGTGGACATGTGTTTTGTCTTGGGCATATACTTAGGAGTGGAACTGTTGAGTTATATGGTAACCCTAGGTTTAACTTTTTGAGGAACTGCCAAACTATCCCTCACTGTACATTCCCACCAACAATATATGAGAGTTCCAATTTTTCTACAATCTTACAAATGCTTGTCTTTTTTATTACAGTCATCCTTAGTGGACATGAAGTTGTAAATGCAATATTTAAAAAAAATTAAAGTTAGTGCAGTAGATCCATGATGAACAGAATACTGAAATTTTAAGTAAAGACAGAAACTGGCAGTGCTGTGCTGAGCCATATTAGAGCCTGAAGCAAAAGAAAATATGTGTGATCACATATACATATTTCTATATATTTTTAATGCTAATGAAAGAAATCAACTTTGAAAGTATGTTTTATGAATGTAAAACTTTATAAACAGATATGAATATTCTTCCTGAATTTGAAAATAAATGTAAAAAAAGGAAATAAATTGTAAATGTTCATATCACCAGATGAGAGCATCAATTATTGTGGAGAAAATGCATATCAAATAGAAATTGAGTAAATTATAAATGCCCTAATTTCACATTTGAAGTGGAAATATGAAAAATTAAGTGAAGTACCCTCACAATTTTCATTTTTAAGAAGAGAAAAATTATTTTCTATGAATACTTCTGACTTACAAAAAGCATCCAATGACTTGGCTCATAACTATTCTGATGACTTAAATCCTGTAGAAATTTCATCTGAAATAGTTAAGTAGCATGAAAAAGGAGAAAAACTGTCAACAACTGACTCAATAAGAAATAAAAAATCTGAATAGACCTTTAAAAGTGAAGAGAGAGAATTAGTAATCAAAGAAAAGCCCATAAAGAGAAGCCCAGGCCCAGGTGGCTTCACTGGTCAACTGTATTAAATGTTTAAAGAATTAACAGTCCTTCACAAACTCTTCCAAAAAACAGGAGAGGAAAGAACAATTTTCAGCTCATTCTCTGAGACCAGAATTACCCTGATACCAAAACCAGGTAAAAACATGTGAAATGGAAACTACTGACCAATATCTCTTAAGAATATAGACACAAAAGTCTCCAACAAAATACTACCAAACTGAACCTGGAAATATAAAAAGAATTATACGTCATGATCAAGTGGGATTTATTGCAGGAATGCTAAGTTGGTTCAACATAGGAAAATCAATCACCCTATTAATAGAAAAAGCACAAAAAACACATGATCATCTCAATAAATGTAGAAAAAAACCTTTAACAAAATCCAAACTCTTTTATGAAAGAAAACACCTAACTAGGAATAGAAGGGAACTTACCCAAACTGAAAAAGGGCATCTTTGGTAGGCTGAATAATGGTCCTTGTCCTAATTCCCAGAACCTGTAAACATGTTATCTCACATGGTAAAAGAGACTTTGCAGATGTGATTAAGATCTTGAGATGGGGAGATTATGCTGGATTATTCAGATGAGCCCAGTGTAATCATAAGGTTCCTTATAAGAGGAAGGCAGGGGATCAGAGTCAAAGAGAGAAGGTGAGAGGCAGAAAGCAGAGGTGAGAGATTAGAGATGATGTTACACTGTTGGATTTGAAGATGGAGGAAGAGACCCATAAGCCAAGGGATGCATGCAGTCTCTAGAAGCAAGAAAATGTAAGGAAACTGATTGTCCCCTATAGCCTCCAGAAGGAACACAGGCCTGCTAACACCTTGATTTTAACTAAGTGAAACTGATTTCAGATTTCTGGCCTCCAGAAGTGTAAAGAGAATAAATCTGTGTTATTTTCAGTCACTAACTTTGCGATAATTTGTTATAGTGGCAATAGGAAGCTAATACAGCACCTATGAAATCCCTTTCTTCCTTAGATCAGGAACAAGCCAAGGATGTATATTCTCAGCCTTGTAGTGGAGGTTCAGGGCAATTAGGCAAGAAAAAGAAATAAAAGCCATCCATATTAAGAAAGAAATAAAACTATATCTATTTTTAAATGACATAATCTTGTATATAGAAAATCCTAAGAAATCCATAAGAACTACTAGAACTAGAACTAATAAACCATTTTAACAAAGTCATAAAATACAATACCAATATACAACAATGAGTTGTAGCTTTATACACTTGCAATGAAAACTCTGAAAGTGAAATTAAGAAAGTTCCATTTAAAATAGCATAAAGCCAGGACTTCCCTGGTGGTCCCGTGCTAAGACTCTGCACTCCCAATGCAGGGGGCCCCAGTTTGACCCCTGGTCAGGGAACTAGATCCTACATACTGCAACTAAGAGTTCGAATGCCACAACTGAAAATCCCGCGTGGTGCAACTAAAGACCCCACATGCCACAATGAAGATCCTGCATGCCTCAACTAAGACCCAACGCGGCCAAACAAATATTTTAAAAACCAATATTTTAAAAAATAAATAAAATAGCATAAAACCACTTAGGAATAAATTTAACAAAAAAGTGCAAAGCTTGTACATAGAAAGGTTCAAAATGTCATTGAAAAAATTAAGAAGACCTATGGATCAATATACGGGGAGACATCCATTCCCTGTTCATTGGTTGGAAGACAATGCCAATATGTCCCCCAATTTTCTACACATCCAACACAATCCCTATCAAAATCCCAAAACTCCAACTTGATTATTTCAAAACTTACCAAGCTAATCCTAAAATTCATAAGGAACTGCAAGAGAGCAGAATAGCTAAAACATTTTGGGGAAAAAGAAATTTGTAGCACTCATACTTCTTAATTCTAAAACTTACTTCAAAGCTACAGCAATTAAGACTTATGGTACTGGGCTTCCCTGGTGGCGCAGTGGTTGAGAGTCCACCTGCCGATGCAGGGGACACGGGTTCATGCCCCAGTCCAGGATGATCCCACATGCTGCGGAGCGGCTGGGCCCGTGAGCCATGGCCGCTGAGCCTGTGCGTCCGGAGCCTGTGCTCCGCAAAGGGAGAGGCCACAACAGTGAGAGGCCCGCGTACCGCAAAAAAAAAAAAAAAAAAAAAAAGACTTATGGTACTGATGTAAGGTTAGACATGTATTTACATCAATGGAATAGAATTGAAAGTTCAGAAATAAGCTCTCACATTTATGTTCAACTAATTTTCAACAAAGAAAGACTAGTCTTGGGACTTCCCTGGTGGCACAGTGGTTAAGAATCCATCTGCCAATGCAGGGGACATGGGTTTGAGCCCTGGTCGGGAAGATCCCATATGCTGCAGAGCAACTAAGCCCATGTGCCACAACTACTGAGCCTGCGCTCTAGAGTCTGTGAGCCACAACTACTGAGTCTGTGCCCTATAAGGCCCGCGCTCTGCAACAAGAGAAACCGCCACAATGAGAAGCCTGTGCACTGCAACGAAGAGTAGCCCCCACTCGCCACAACTAGAGAAAGCCTGCACACAGCAACGAAGAACCAATGCAGCCCAAAAATAAATAAATAAATTTAAAAATTGCTTTAAAACAAAAGGAAAGAAGTTGGATCCTTATTTCCCACGATATACAAAAATTAACTCAAAATAGATCAAAGATCTAAGTGTAAGTGCTAAAACTGTAAAGCTCTTAGAAGAAAACTTAGGTGTAAATCTTCATGCCCTCAGGTTAGAAAATGGTTTCTTTTTTGGGGGGGGGGTATGCGGGCCTCTCACTGTTGTGGCCTCTCCCGTTGCGGAGCACAGGTTCCGGACGCGCAGGCTCAGCGGCCGTGGCTCACGGGCCTAGTTGCTCCGCGGCATGTGGGATCTGCCTGGACCGGGGCACGAACCCACGTCCCCTGCATCAGCAGGGGGACTCTCAACCACTGCGCCACCAGGGAAGCCCCAACAATGGTTTCTTAAATATGTCATCAAAAGCCCAAGGATCAATAACACATACCAAAAAAACCAGATAAATTATACTTAATCAAAATTAAAATTTTTTGTCCTCTAGAGGACATATCAAGAAATTGAAAAACCCATGGAATCAGATTAAGTATTTGCAAACCATATATCTGATAATGGACATGTATCCAGAATATATATAAAACTCTTATGACTCAATGGTAAAAGATCAATAACCTGATCGAAAAACGGGCAATGTATTTGAATAGACATTTCTCAGAAAAAGATATACAAATGACCAATAAGCACATAAAAAGATGTTCTACATTATTAGCCATCAGGGAAATGCAAATCAAAACTACAATGAGATGCTACTTCACACCTACTAGGCTGGCTATAATTAAAATGAAAAATGTTAGCGAGGATATGGAAAAACTGGAACCCCGTTCCATTGCTGGTGGGAATGTAAAATGATGCAGTACCTTGGAAAACAGTTTGGCAATTCTTCAAAGGGTTCAACATAGTGTTTCCATATTACCTAGCAGTTCCACTCCTAGGTATATTCCCTAGAGAATTGAAAATATCTATCCACACAAAAACTCATACGTGAATGTTCATAGCAGCATTATTCATAATAGCTAAGAAGTAGAAACAACTTAAATATACATATTACTATGCTAAGTAAAAGAAGTCAGGCACAAAATGTCACCTATTGTATGATTTAATTTATATGAAATATTTGGCAGGGGTAAATCCATAGAGACAGAAAAAAAATTAGTATTTGCCAGGGACTTGTTTTGGGAAAGAGGGAATAATTGATAATGGTTACGGAATTTCCTTTTGGGGTGATGAAAGTGTTTTGAAATTAGATAGTGGTAAGGATTACACAAGTCTGAGTATACTAACAACCGCTGAATCATACTCTTTGAAATGTGAATTTTATGGTGTCTGAATTATATCTCAATAATAAAAGGAGTTTCAAATCATTAATCATCAGGGAAATGCAAATCAAAATCACAGTGAGATATCCCCTCACACCTGTCAGACGGCTTTTGTCAAAAAGATAACAAATAACAAGTGCTGGCAAGGATGTGGAGAAAAGGGAACTCTAGTACACTGTTGGTGGGAATGTAAATTGGTACAACTGCCATGGAAAACAGTATGGAGATTACTCAAAAAATTAAAAATAGAACTACCATACAATCCAGCAATTCCACTCCTGGTTATTTAGCCAAAGAAAATGAAAACACTAATTCAAAAAGATACATGCACCTCTAAGTTCATAGCAGCATTATTTACAATAGCCAAGATACGGAAGCAACCAAAGTGTCCATCAACAGATGAATGGATAAAGAAGATGTGGTATATATTTACAATGGACTATCACTCAGCCATAAAAAAGAAATGAAATCTTACCATTTGTGACAACATGGATGAACTTGGAGGATATTATGATTAGTGAAATAAGTCAGACAGGGAAAGATAAATACTGTGTGTTTTCACTTATATGTGGAATCTAAAAAATAAAACAAATGAACAAAAGTAGCAAAACAGAAACAGACTCACAGATACAGAGAACAGACTGGTGGTTGCCACAAGGGAGAGAGGTGGGGGGAGGGGCAAAATGGGTGAGAGGGATTAAGAGGTACAAACTACTAGATATAAAATAGATATGTTACAAGGATGTAAAGCATAGCACAGGGAATGTAGCCAATATTTTATAATAACTTTTATGGAGTACAATCTATAAAAATATCGATTACTATGTTGTACACCTGAAACTAATATAATATTGTAAGTCAACTATATTTCAATTAAAAAAAATTTTAAAGCGCTTCAGGATAGGTCGACTTTACACATAACGTAAATAGTGTGATTTTTAGATGTCTCATGATATATTTTCCTTCTAATATATTGCCCTCATTGGTTTGCAGTATAGTCATAGATTTCTTTTTGTTGTTGTTCTTCCCATTTGCTACATCACTTAGTACAGCCTTTTGAAATGTATGACTTTATAAATCATCTTAGGTGTTGAAATGTGTGTATTAAATACTTTTCATCTCCTTGAGTCCCCTAATAAAAATATTACCCAACCTTCAGGTTTTATTTTTCCCCACGAGTCTGTATATTCCCTGAGGCTAACACACTCAAGCCTCACTTTTATTCCCACCTTGTACCTAGTATGGTTCCTGATACAAAGATACTGCTTATAATTCTTTAGAACTCCTCTTAGTTTCCCCTCCCCAACTTGAATCTAATCTCCTTGAGGACCAATACTTGGTTTCATTCATATTTGTACTCTCTACTATCCTCTTGTGTAGCCCAATTCTTTACATGTAAGTTCTTAATGAATGAACTGTTATATCTGCTCTCCCATTTGCCACAACAAATTGTACTTTTTCCCAACTCATGTTTCAAATGAATGTATTCAAATCAAATGCAGAGTCTAACTTTGCATGCATCAATTATTTTGATTGTCATTTATAGATCCATTATTCATTTATTTGCCTTAGATTATGAATGCAAAGGTAACAGAAACTATTGTCCCAGAGGTCTGTGCAATTATCTTTGTAAATTCTCCAGCTTAGAGCCCTTTATAAGTAAGTGCCTGCTAAATGTGGCTGGATGATGGTGAAACCCTAACCTTCTTTTGCCTATTTGGATTTTATATCCTTGCAGGAGACAGTTTTATTACTTTTGGAACAATTACTTATGAAAGAGGAAAATTGGCCTCTCATAGAGAATGGAACAGGTACTGACTGCACCAGTAGAGTCCAGGAAGCTAAGAGGACCAGCCTTGAGGAGCAAACGAATCTCTGTCTCTGGTGTTTTCTGGAGGAATTTTTCTTGGGTTGGAATCAAGGCAGGCAGACTAGGGGAAATGTGAGTGGGTGGAGGCAGGGGTATGAAGCTTCCACTTTGGCTGTAAATTAATAGGGCTTTTCTGCTCCTAGGTCTCTGGGTCCAGCACCTTTCAATTTGAAACACCACTAAACAAAACCAGTGCATCAGGGTTTTTTTCCTCTAAAATTGACTAGCAGTTTTACAAGCCTATTGTTCTACTAATGCTTCCTGCTGATTATTTATTTATACACATGTTTCTTTAAATCCAGTCATTTTTCCAGACAGAAAACATCCTGAGAGTCATCAGAGCAAAACTGTAATAGGTTTCACTTATTTTTCTCCACCTTTCTACTTACCATTAAATCACTGCAGAGAGCTGTTGTATATCTAGCTTAAAATAAATATATTTTGTAGTACAACCAAGAGATATGCCACTTGATGGGAAAAGATAGTTGAAGTCACAGATCTCCTGCAATACCCAGAATTGTCCCTCCATTTACCCTAGGTTGTCTGCCTGACTCCATCCTCTCTTAAAATGAATTCTTTCTCAAGAATTCAGCAGTTCTTCTTGCAATTGATTTCTGGTGTCTGCCCTACCACCCAGTTTCCAAACTGTGCTCAAACATGTCTAAACCCCAGGAAATGACATACTTTAAGCTAAGCTAAGTCCTTTTCACCTCACTACACAGATTACTGACAACACAGGTCGGCTCTATGCAGTATTTTACATAAAAATGGCCACACATCAAGGCCCAGATGTTTATACAGTTCTCTACCATTACCTCCTATTTGAGGGTGACAATATCAACATAAAGAAAGAGAAAGTAATGATGTAAATGAATAGAATAAGAGATGTTCTATGCTGGGTTCTTGTAGAAAACTAATGATAACTTTAGAATGTAGAAACTATTCCTTTGGAAAGGAATTAAGACCTCTAAATTGTCTTTTCCTTAACTGTGCAGCACGAACCTTCCCCCACTAACCTTCCACACCATTCACATGTAATTTTGCACAAACAAGTTTGAGTCTCAGTTTAAAAAAATGTTTTGGGGGCTGGCATCCAGCTAGTGTATTTTTTCTTACGGAGAGGGA
Source organism: Tursiops truncatus (assembly GCF_011762595.2). Lineage (NCBI taxonomy): Eukaryota > Metazoa > Chordata > Mammalia > Artiodactyla > Delphinidae > Tursiops > Tursiops truncatus. The sequence continues at coordinate 67,984,482 of NC_047055.1, read as the reverse complement.
CCAAAAAAGATACACGTTTTGATTAATATACAGGCTTCTTAGAGGAGTCAGAAGTTGAGCGAAGTCTAAAAGAAGGAATTTTGGGGCTGGAGAACAGCATCCCAACCACTTTTTTTTTTTTTTTTGCGGTACACGGGCCTCTCACTGTTGTGGCCTCTCCCGCTGCGGAGCACAGGCTCCGGACGCGTAGAGTCAGCGGCCATGGCCCACGAGCCCACGAACCCAGCCGCTCCGCGGCATGGGGGATCTTCCCGGACCGGGGCACGAACCCGTGTCTCCTGCGTTGGCAAGCAGACGCTCAACCACTGCGCCACGAGGGAAGTCCCCCCCCCCCCCCCCCCAGCCACGTTTTAAAGACGCTTTCTGTTACAGAATTAAACAAGGAAGCATCTTGTTTTGAATCCAGTTTTGTCATTGACTTATTGTATGAATTTAGGCCTAAACCCTTCCCATCTCTGTACAGTTTTCTCATCTTTTCAATTAGCTGGTTGAAGTAGACCATGATCTATAGGAGCACGGAGCTCAGTGGAATGAAAAGAATTAGGTTTTGTACACTCTAACACTCACTAGCTGTTGCAGCTTTTGGAAAATTGGTTCATCTCTCTAAGCCTTAGTTTCCTCATCTATAAAACAGGGAACATCAGTTCCCAGCTTACCTTATAATGTTGTGATAATTGGTAAAATAACAGAAAGATAGGTTTGTCTATTAAAAAATGCTATACACATGTGAGGTAAATGAAAGTTGACTAGAACGAGAGATGTGGAAATGTGGAAAGGAGTCGGGGCAAAGATAAAAGCAATTTGGTATGGAAAAAGAAGAAAGAAATGAAGGGAAAGAAAATGGGAAATAACGAGGGAATTTCAGCGGAGGTAAACGCTGTAACAGGAAGCGCAATTGGGCAGGAACACTGCGGGGGGGCCGCAGGGCGCCTGGGTCACGTTGCTGGGGGAGCCATTTGGGCAGTGCACGGCGGTTGGGCGCCGGCGCTATTTGGCTGTGACGCTCAACTCAGGTTTCTATCGCCCTATCCCTTAGGGCTCATCTAAGACCTAAGATGGCGGCGTTTCCATGGCGTGTAAGCGCTGCAGGCGTACCAGATATGGAAAGGCGGCCAAAGGACGAATCTACTAAGGAGTGTCCAAGAACTCGCCGATATTTGTGTTGTGGTGAGTGCTGAACCTCACATCGGGTAGAAGAGTGACCGTTAGCAAGGTTACACACTTCGGGATCGCGTGGCCTGCCTGAGTGGGGGAGGAGCCGGCCTGCATTTCATCTTTCTCTCTCTCCTCTCTTCAAAATATCGGAGAATTTCTCTCTCCGTAATCACCTTACTGTCACGGATGAGGATAGGTGGTTGCACAAACTAGGTCCTAGGAGCGATCCTGGGTCGTTTTCCTCTTTGTTTTACTTTTTAAAATGGGTTTTTATTGACACCATGACGCCCTAAAATGAAAGATTCTGTCTCCCTCGAGCGCTTTCAGGAACTGCCTAACCTGTTGGGCCTACCCGTCCTTAATTCCTTCGGGCTGCCTTTCATGTGCAAACTTAGTAGCTTTGATAAACCAGTCAGTTTGTAAAATATTCATTGTGGGCTAGATTAAAATTTTTTTTTCTATGCCCTTTATATATACCCCAAATAAGGACTTTTGGGCATATAATACTTAACATTTGTTCTGGAAGCATGTCAGAGGTAGAGGTGTGTGTGTGTGTGTGGGTTTGTGTGTGTGTGTATAGATAATATTTGTGGGAGTTGCTACGTTATTTTGTGGATTGTTAGTTTGATTACTCACTGAGTAAGAAAAGAGCTAAATTTCCTGTGTTCAGATCTCTTGGTGAAAATAAATTTATGTTAAGCATAATATCATAACATGTTTACTATATGGGGAAGACAGTAAAACTGAATTTAATCTATTAAATGCTTATGTGGTTAAAAGAAATTTCACTCAAGAAATGCCCATATCTCACTCATACGTTGCTGGAGAGTATGAATTGCTGTAACCTTTTGAAAAAATAATCTGCCAGTGTTTAGGGAAATAAAAAATACAGGTACCACTTGACTAAATACTGGAACCTAATAGTCTGACTTTTAAGAATACATCCTACAGAAATAAATGTACCATTGTATAAGGACATATGAACAAGGATGCCTTTGTAGCTTTGTTTTTGTGACAGGTAACTGGAAACAGCCTGTATATCCATCAATAGGAGGATGTTTGAATAAATTGTGGGACATTTGTATTATGAAATATTTTGAAGCTGTGGAAACAGATTTACCTCTTTACACTCTTTTGATTTAGAGAATGCTATAATGTATTGTTATGTGAGGAAAGTAAGTTGTAGAATACTATGTCTAGTATGATTTAGTGTTTTTGTTTTTGGTGGTGGTAGTGAGTGGTGAAGGAATTGTTAGATTAACTTTCTTTGTCTTTTTTGGGGGGCTTTCTATATATGTTATGAAATACTTAAGGCATATACAAACATATAAAGAATAATACAGTGAATCTCTTTTCTCACCAACCAAACATAAAAAATTAAACATTACCATTATAGTTGATAGTCCTCTGTGTACCCATCCCTGATTGCATCTCTCACCTCTTCCCCAGAGGTAACCATTATTTTAAAGTGATTCTTTTTCCCATGCATTTCTGAAACTTTTGTGACATAATGAACTTTTTCTAGCATGGGTTATTTTTTATACATTTTGAAGAGAAAATTTTAAAAGTCAATAAAAAAGATGAATTTTTAAGTGCCTGTTATCTGGGTAACAGTAACAGGGGCCAAGTGAAATTTCTTCTAAATTGAGGACAGAGTCTAATTTATTAAAAAACCAAAACCAGGAAACAAGTGTTGGCAAGGAAATAGAGAAATTGGAACTCTCATACATTGTTGCTAGGATATAAAATGGTGCAGCCACTGTGGAAAACAGTTTGACAATTTCTCTATAAGTTAAACATAGAATTACCGTACCTCCTTGCCAACACTTGTTATCTCCTGTTTTTGTTTGTTTGTTTGCTTAATTTTAAAATTACAACCATTCTAGTGTGTTTGAGGTTATATGTCATTGTGGTTTAGATTTGCATTTTCCTAATCACTAATGATTTTGGGCATCTTCACGTACTTGTTGGCCATTTGTATATTTTCTTTGCAGAGATGTCTATTCAAGCCCTTTGCCCGTTTTTAAATTTGGGTGTTTGTTGTTGAGTTATACTTTATATATTATGGATAGTAGACTGATCATATATATAATTTGCAAATTTTTCCCCATTCTGTATACGTTTTTTACACGTTCTTGGTAATGTCCTTTGGTGTACAGATTTTTAAAGTCTGAAGTCCACTTAGTCTATTTTTTTTTCTTTTGTTGCTTGTACTTTTGGTGTCAAATCTAAGAATTCTTTGCCAAATTCAAGGTCATGAAGATTTATCCCTATTTATTCTTCTAAGTGTTCTATGGTTTTAGCTCTTATATTTATGTCATAGATCCATTTTAAGTTAATTTTTATATGTGATGTGAGGTCCAACTTCGTTCTTTTACATGTGCATAGCCAATTGTCCCAGCACCATATGTTGAAGAGACTGTTCATTCCCCCATTGAATGGTCTTGGCACCCTTGTTGAAATCAGTTGGCCATAGATGTATGGGTTTGTTTTTGGTCTTTCAGACCCCACCTGTTTCTATCCTTATTCCAGTGCCACTTTTTTTTTTTTTTTTTTTTTGTGGTACATGGGCCCCTCACCGCTGTGGCCTCTCCCGCCGCGGAGCACAGGCTCCGGATGTGCAGGCCCAGTGGCCATGGCCCACGGGCCCAGCCGCCCCGCGGCATGTGGGATCCTCCTGGACCAGGGCATGAACCCACGGACCCTCAACCACTGCGCCACCAGGGAAGCCCTCAGTGCCACTGTTTTGATTGATGTAGATTGTGCTAATTTTTAAAATTGAGAAGTGTCAGTCCTCCAACTTTGTTCTTTTTTAATATTGTTTTGGCTATTTAGGGCCTCTTGCAATTCCATATGAATTTTAGAATCAGCCTGTCCATTTGTTTTTAAATCATATAGAAAAAAATAAGAGTTACAAACCAAAAGTACAATAATACTGGCTTTTATATTTACCTATGTAGTTACCTTTACCCATGTGCTTTATTTTTTCATATACTTTTGAGTTACTGTCTATTATCCTTTCATTTTAGCCTGAAGAACTCCCTTTGGCAATTCTTGTAGGGTAAGTCTGTTAGCAGTGAACTCCCTAAGCTTTTGTTTATCTGGGAATGTCTTAATTTTTCCTTCAGTTCTCTTTTGACAGATTTATTGAAGTATAATTCATAGCATACAATCACCCATAGCATACAATCACCCATTTAAAGTATACAATTCAATAGTTTTTAGTATATGTGCAACCATCACCACAGTCAATTTTAGAACATTTTCATCACTCCAAGAGGAAGTCCATATGCTTTAGCCATAAACCCATATCCCCTTCAACCCCACCTGCCCATCCCTAGGTAACCACCAATCTACTTTTTATCTCTATAAATTTCCCAGTTTTGAGCATTTCATATGAATAGAATCATATAATAAATGGCCTTTTGTGATTGGCTTTTTTCACTTAGCATAATGCTTCAAAGTTCATCCATGTTGTAGCATGTATCAGTACTTCATCCCATTTATGGCTGAATAATGTTCCATTCATAGTATGGATATACTACATTTTGTTTATCTGTTCATCCATCTGTGGACATTTGGGTTGTTTCCACCTTTAGGCTATCAAGAATAATTCTGCTAAAACATTTGTGTACAAGTTTCTGTGTAGATACATGTTTTCATTTTTCTAGGTGTATACTTAAGAGTGTTATTGCTGGATCATATGTTAACTCTGTGTTTAATAGTTTGAGACACTGTCAGACTTTTTTCCAAAGTGGCTGCATCATTTTACACTCATACCGGCAGTACGGCAGTACGAGGGCTCTAACTTGTCCACATTCTCACCAACACCTGTCATTATCTGACTTTATCCAATTCTGGCCATCCTAGAGGGTGTGAAGTGGTATCTCATTGTAGTCTCCTTTCCCACAAGGTTAGTTCCCTGATGTTGCTCCTTGGGGAGGTGCAATTTGAATATACCCACCACCACCCTAGGATGATGGGTTTTGTTAGAGCTGACTGTCTCTGACCACACCCAGCAGCCATCCTCCACTTACTGTGAACTGATTGTTTAACTGTTTTCCATAATGCCCTAGGGCATAAACTATTCTGAAAACTAAGTCAGTCAAATAGTGGGTCATTTGAAGAAATAGTTGCTGAAGTTAGTGCTTGATATTTGTTCTGGCTGTAGGAGGGTTCCTCCCATTTGCCTTATTGCCCAGTTCTCACCTGCAAACTAGCTGACCTACAGTTTAGCCTATATTTTGAATCTTCTCCCAATTGCCTTTCTTTACAACCTCACTGTTTTTTCAGGGCTCCTCTAGGCTTGACTTTCTCCATGGTCTTGCAAATGAAGTCAGTTCAGTTCCTTTGAGAAGAGAATAGGTGCTCCGTTTTAATGTCTGCTTCTTCCCTCAAGCTAAAGCTCTGAGTCTGGTCTCTGGAGGTGGGGGTAGGGACAATGGCAAGTTTCTCTCTGAGAGACAATTCTGCTCGGTTAGCTGAGCGCTTAGTGGAGGGGAGGGTGCCACCAGAGGTCCTCTCAGTTTGCCTTTCTCTCACAGCCCAGGGCAAGGATGTTCAGGGTCCAGTATTCTCCATGTACCACACCCAATTAGAGTCTACATTCCACCACCTGGGGTTAGGTGGCAGAAGGGAACCCGTTCCTCTAAACCACACTTGCTCAGGACTCAGCCCTAGCAACAGGCAGCTGGTGGCTGGATGGGAAACTCTGATGTCCTGCTCTTCCAGGGAAGAAAGCTCTCTAAATGGGACTGGGGGAGGGTGGAGAGGGAGCCCTGTGTTCTTGGCTTCAGGAGTCTTGAGTAGAGTCTCCCGTTTCTTGAGCTGGGATGGGAGAAGAAGGGTGGGAGGGAGAAAGTAGGCTTGGTTCAAATACCGTAGGCTTACCTTTCTTAGTGAATTTTAAAAGATGTTCTTGAATAGATGTTTCTTCATTTGTTGTTTGTCCTTAGAACCATTTCCAGAGGCTTTAAATGGTTGGGTTTCTTTTTTTAACAGGTTTCGTCAGTTTCAGTGGGGAGCAGGACAGTCCGAGCTCCTCACGCTGTCATGCCATAAGTTGATTTCTTGCCCTTCTTTGTGAAAGATTGTTTTGTCAGAAATAGATTTGTTGATTCAGAGCTTTTTTTTTTTTTCTTTCTGGCTTCTTTTTTACTTTATTTATTATTATTATTTTTTTTTATTGGGGTTCAGCTGTTTTACAATGTTGTGTTGGTTTCTACTGTACAGCGAAGTGGAGTTCCCTGTGTTATACGGCAGGTTCTCATTAGTTATCTGTTTTATACATACTAGTGTATATATGTCAATCCCAATCTCCCAATTCATCCCACCGCCCCCCTCCCCTCCTTGGTGTTTGGTGTCCATACATTTGTTCTCTACATCTGTGTCTCTTATTTCTGCCTTGAAAACTGGTTCATCTGTACCATTCAGAACTTTTTTTTTTTGTTCCAGCATTTAAGATATGTCATTCCACTGCTTCTGGCCTTCATGGTTTCTGATGATGAGTTACTTCTATTTTCTTGCTTTTTTTTTTGGCTGCATCAGGTCTTAGTTGTGGCATGCGGGGTCTTTGTTGAGGCGTGCGGGATCTTTCGTTGTGGCGCGCGGGCTTCTCTCTAGTTGTGGTGTGCGGGTTTTCTCTCTCTAGTTGTGGCGCATGGGCTCCAGGGCACATGGGCTCTATAGTTGTGGCGCGCAGGCTCCAGAGTGTGTGGGCTCTGTAGTTGTGGCACACGGGCTCTCTTGTTGAGGCACGTGAGCTCAGTAGTTGTGGTGTGTGGACTTAGTTGCCCCATGGCATGTGGGATCTTAGTTCCCCGACCAGGGATCGAACCCATGTCCCCTGCGTTGGAAGGCGGATTCTTTCCCACTGGGCCACCAGGAAAGTCCAAAAAGAGAATCTTAAAAGCAAGAAAAGAGGGACTTCCAATGCAGGGGACATGTGTTCGATCCCTGGTCCGGGAAGATCCCACATGCCACGGAGCAACTAAGCCCGTGCGCCACAACTACTGAGCCTGTGCTCTAGAGCCCACGAGCCACAACTACTGAGCCCACGCACCACAACTACAGAAGCCTGCATGCCTAGAGCCTGTGCTCCAGAACAAGAGAAGCAACCACAATGAGAAGCCTGTGCACCACAGTGAAGAGTAGCTTCTGCTCGCCACAACTAGAGAAAGCCGGCATGCAGCAATGAAGACCCAGTGCAGCCAAAAATAAATAAATAAATGCATAAATTAAGAAAAAATGGGGGCTTCGCTGGTGGCGCAGTGGTTGAGAATCCACCTGCCAATGCAGGGGACACGGATTTGAGCCCTGGTCTGGGAAGATCCCACATGTAGCAGAGCAACTAAGCCTGTGTGCCACAACTACTGAGCCTGCGTTCTAGAGCCTGTGAGCCACAACTACGGAAGCCTGTGTGCCTAGAGCCTGTGCTCCGCAACAAGAGAAGCCACCACAGTGAGAAGCCCGCGCACCACAGTGAAGAGTAGCCCCTGCTTTCAGTAACGAGAGAAAGCCTGCACACAGCCGCGAAGACCCAACGCAGCCAAAAATAAATTAAAAAAAGATTCTCTCTTTTTCTTGGGTTTCAACATTTTGATTATACTACAGCTCAGTGTGGATCTTTTTTGAGTTTCTTCTATTTGGGATTCACTGAATTTCTTATGCTATGTAGATTGGGCATTCTTTCATCAAATATTCTTTTTTTGTAATTACCCTGTATTCATATTTGAAAACTGAATGGAAGGCATAGGGAATATTGCTTCCTTAGTTTTGGTCTGCATTATGGATAACAAAATAGTATACAAAATATAATTTGGGGACCTGTGAAGAATGTTGAAGGATTGGAGAGAACAGCTTTCATTAGACTAAATAAAGAGATTTCTGTTACCTTTTCACAGATTGATAGGTTGAAGACAAAGCAGACAAAGATAACTGATATTTGGAGATCACTGAGAAAATTGAGAGGGGTCAGGCTGGGCCCGTCTTTCAATAAAGAAGTCTCATGGCCCTCTGGCTTGTGCTTCTGAATTGTATTAATATGTCTTATACCTTATAATGAACACCTGAGTTGTACAGAGATGAGAGAGGTTACAACTGCAGATCCCAAGTTATATATGAAGCCTGTTTAGTCCTGCAGGATTCTGAACATTGCTTCAAGGTTCTCTGTCATTTTAATAAAAATAGATCTATCACTTCTATTTATTTAGTATTTGCTACATAGGACGTACTTTACTCATCAACTCATTGGAACTTAAAAGTTCTAAATAAGTGTTGCTTAAAAGTTCTGAATAATTGTTAAACCATTTCACAGATGAGGAACTTGAGGTTTATATGGGGACTGATCCACCCATAGTCATGGTTGAATATTGACAGCTCAAGGATATTGTTTGCTTTATGATGTATCTGTAGGTGTATTTGAAATGGATGGGGAAGACAGTTTTGTTAATATGTTCTCAAAATTTATAACCTGTCTGGAAGTGAGAATTATGACTTGATTTGAACATTTCCAGGTTATTTTACACCATACCTCATGTGATATTTCTTTTCAGTAAATGTTGTTGTTCAGAATGTGTATATATCCCTGATTATGTCTAAAGGGCACTTGGAAAGTCAGCAGAGAGACACAGATGCCTGAAACACCAAACTCTATACATATAGTCCCCTTCTCCAGCGCTATCATGTCAACTACCCTCCCTGGAACTTATCCGGGAAGCTCTCTTGGAAGCAGAGTATCCATGATGTTTTAGAAAGCAGTGACCGGGGCTTCCCTGGTGGCGCGGTGGTTGAGAGTCGCCTGCCGATGCAGGGGACACGGGTTCGTGCCCCGGTCCGGGAAGATCCCACATGCCGTGGAGTGACTAGGCCCATGAGCCATGGCTGCTGAGCCTGTGCGTCCGGAGCCTGTGCTCCGCAACGGGAGAGGCCACAGCAGTGAGAGGCCCGCGTACCGCAAAAAAAAAAAAAAAAAAAAAGGAAAATTTAAATTTAAAAATAAAAGTTCTATATGCATATAGTAGAGTTGTGTAGTTTTATGTTTGTTTTTAAAAACCCCGTGTCTTATTTCCCTTACTCCTTAATTTTCCATTCTCAAAGGTAACTAAATCACTTTGAACTTTGATTTTTCTGTTACTTAGATCCATATATTTAAATAATATGCTAGTATACCTTTTGTTTTCTTTTCTTTTTTTTTTTTTTTGCGGTACGCGGGCCTCTCACTGTTGTGGCCTCTCCTGTTGCGGAGCACAGGCTCTGGACGCGCAGGCTCTGGACGCGCAGGCTCTGGATGCGCAGCTCAGTGGCCATGGCTCACGGGCCTAGCCGCTCCGCGGCATGTGGGATCTTCCTGGACCGGGGCACAAACCCGCGTCCCCTGCATCGGCAGGCAGACTCCCAACCACTGCGCCAACAGGGAAGCCCTAGTATAGCTTTTTTATTTTTAAGTTTTAGCCATTATCTATTGATTGTTCACCCTAGATGATGAGAATTTAACTCTCCTTCGTATATATACCTTTCTCACCCCCACCCTGAATTCAGGTATGTTATATACATACTCACTGCTGGTCCTTTCCGTTATCTTAATATATCATGATTTTGATCTTCTCACTATGTAGTGTCTGGTTTTTAAAATTTTCATTTAGGTTTTTTGAAGTGTAATTTAAATAATGTAAAATTCACTTTCTTTAGTTTAAAGTTCTATGAGTTTTCACATTCCATAGTATAGACATCACTACAGTCAAAATATGGAATTGTTTCATAACCTAAAACGTTTGCCTTATGCTCTTTTGAAGTCAGCCCATTCCTTCATCCTCTAATAATTCCAATACTGTTTTGTTGAATATATGTATGGGTTTATTTCTACATACCCTGTTCTGTTCCACTGAGCCACGTGTCAGTCATTTTGCTGATACTGCATAATAAGTCTTGAAGTAAACCTTGAAAACAGGTGGTATGAGTGCTCCAGCTTTAACCTTTTTTTTTTTCCTCAAATATTCTTGTTTCTTGGTTTTTCTACAACTGCCCTAAAAATCCTCTCTGCTCTGCCAGTTCATACTTCTCTCCCCTTTAGCCTCTGGCAACCATTGATCTTTTTACTGTCTCCATGGTTTTGTCTATTCCAGAATCTTAGATGTTGGAATCATACAATATGTAGCCTCTTCATATTAGCTTCTTTCACTTAATAATATGCATTTAAGGTTCCTGCTTATCTTTTCATGTATTGATAGCTCATTTCTTTTTAGCACTGAATAAGATTCCATTGTCTTATTCATTCATTCACTTACAAAGGGGCATCTTGGTTGCTTCCAAGTTTTGGCAATTAATGAATAAAACTGCTACAAACATCTGTGTGCAGGTTTTTGTGAGTATAAGTTTTCAACTCCTTTGGGTAAATACCAAGAAATGTGATTGCTGGATCATATTGTAAGAGTATGCTTAGTTTTGTAAAAGTCTACCAAACTGTTTTGCAAAGTGGCTGTATCATTTTGCATTCCCACTAGCAGTGAATGAAAGTTGCTGTTGCTCTGCATCCTTGCTAGCATTTGGTGTTATCAGTGTTCTGGATTTTGATCATTCTAATAGGTATATAGTGGTTTTTCATCATTAATTTAATTTGCATTTCCCTAATGACAAATGATGTGGAACGTCTTTTTATATGCTTATTTGCCATCTGTATATCTTTGGTGAGGTGTGTCTGTTCGGGCATTTTGCCCATTTTTTAAATTGGGTTGTTTCCTTATTGTTGAGTTTTAAGCATATTTGTATATTTTGGATGACAATCTTTTATCATATATGTCTTTTATAAATATTTTCCTTCAGTCTGTATCTTCTTTTTGTGACAGTGTCTTTTGCAGAGCAGAAGTTTTTAATTTTAATGATGTCCAACTTACCAATTATTTTTGCATGAATCTTACCTGTGGTATTGTATCTAGGAGGTCATCACCATACCCAAGATCATCTAGATTCTCTCGTGTGTTATCTTCTAAGAATTTCATAGTTTTGTATTTTACATTTATGTCTGTGATCCATTTTGAGTTAATTTTTGTAAAGGATGTAAAGTCTGTGTCTAGATTCATTTTATTGCATGTGGGTGTCCAATTGTTCCATCACCATTTGTTGATTAAGACTGCCTTTTTTTTCCCCTATTATATTGTCTTTGCTCCTTTGTCAAAGATCAGTTGACTGTATTTATGTGGGTCTGTTTCTGGGCTTATGCTCTGTATTCTGTTCTATTGACCTGTTTGTCTATTCTTTCATCAATAGTACAGTGTCTTGATTACTATAGCTTTATAGTAAGTCTTGAAGTCAGAGAGTATCAGTCCCATGATGTTGTTCTTCAGTATTGTGCTGGCTGTTCTGGATTTTTGCCTCTCCATATAAAACTTAGAATCGGTTTTTTGATATCCACAAAATAATTTGCTGGGATTTTGATTAGGATTGCATTGAGTCTATTGATTGAGTTTGGAAGAACTGACATGTTGACAGTATTTACTCTTCCTCTCCGTAAACATGGAATATATCTCTGCTTATTTAGTTATTTGATTTCTGTCATCAGAGTTTTGTAGTTTTCCTCATATAGATCTTGTACATATTTAGATTTATATCCTCATTTTGGGAGGTGCAAATGTAAATAGTATTATGTTTTTAACTTCAAATTCCACTTGTTTATTGCTGGTATATAGGAAAGCAGTTGACTTTTGTATATTTACCTTGTATCCTGCAACCTTGGTATAATTATTAGTTCCAAGTTTTTTTTGTTTTTGTTTTTGTTTTGGGGGGTCAATTCTTTAGGATTTTCTATAATGGATGGACATGTTATCTCTGAACAGAGACAGTTATATTTCTTCCTTCCCAATCTGTATTCCGTTTACTTCCTTTTCTTTATCTTTTCTTGCATTAACTAGGACTGTCAGTGCATTGTTGAAAAGGAATGGTGAGAGGAGCCATCTTTGCCGCCTTCTTGATCATTGTGTGAATTCTTCTAGTTTCTGACATTAACTATGTTAGTTGTATTCTTTTTGGTAGATGCTCTTTGTCAAGTTGAGGAAGTTCCCCTATGTTCCTAGTTTGCTGAGAGTTTTTAGCATGAATGGGTTATTGGATTTTGTCAGATGCTTTTTCTGCATCTATTGATATGATCATGTGATTTTTCTTCTTTAGTTATTGATGCAGTGGTTAACATTTATTGATTTTCTAATGTTGAACTAGCCTTGCATACTTGGAATAAACCCCACTTTGTCATGGTGTATAATTTGTTTCTTATATTGTTGGATTCAGATTGCTAATTTGTTGAGGATTTGTGTATCTACGTTAATGAGAGGTATTGGTGTATAGTTTTCTTGTAATGTCTTTGGTTTTGGTATCAGGGTAATGTTGGCCTCATAGAATTGAGGAAGTACTCCCTCTGCTTCTGTCTTCTGGAAAATATTGTAGAGAATTGTTAAAATATCTTAAATATTTGCTAGAATTCACTAGTGAACCCATCTGTGCTTGGTGCTTTCTGTTTTGGAAGATTATTAATTATTGATTCCATTTCTTTAATAGCTATAGTTCTAATGAGATTGTCTGTTTCTCCTTGTATGAGTTTTGGTAAATTGTTTCTTTCAAGAAATTGATCTATTTCATCTAGATTATCAAGTTTGTAGGCATAGTTACTCATAGTATTCCTTTATTATCCTTTTAATGTCCATGGAATCTATAGTGCCCCCTCATTCATTTCTGATATTAGTAATTTGTGTCTTCTCTTTGTTTAATTCATAGTTATCCTTGCTAGAGGCTTATTGATTTTATTGCTATTTTGAAAGTATCTGCTTTAGATTTTACTGATTTTGTGTATTTGCTGTTTTTAATTTGACTTCTGCTGTGGTCTTATTATTTACTTTTTTCAGCTTAATTTGGATTTAATTTGCTCTTCTTTTCTAGTTTCCTAAGGTGGAAGCTTAAGTTTTTGATTTTAGACTTTTATTCTATTCTAATATATGCGTTCAATGTATAAATTTCCCTTTAAGCACTGCTTTCATTGTGTCCTGCAACTTTTGGCAAGTTGTATTTTCATTTAGCTCAAAATTTATTTTAAATTCTCTTGAGATTTCGTCTTTGATCCATGTGCTAGTTAGAAGTGTGTTATTTAAAATGCAAGTATTTCAAAATTTCCCAGTTATCTTTTTGTTGTTGATCTAGTTTAATTCCACTGTAATCTGAGAACATACAGACCTCAGGAGGGCTCTTCTATCTGTCTCTTTCTCTGGTCTCTAGTAAACTTCTAACTGGTGTTCCTTTAGTTTGTTGCTCTCGTGTAGTTACCAGTGTCCTCTTAATTGTTTACCACCAAAATTTCTGTTCTTTTTGGGAGTAGTTTTAGGATTGAACTTTCCCCAGTGTGTTCCAAATTAAGTTGGTTCCCTTGGGGATACCTCTGAGCTCTCTGTTATTACAGCCTACCTCTGCCCCTTGGCAAAACCTCTGCACTGCTGATCTGGAGCTGAGGGTAGAGGAAGTGGCTTGCATTTCTCAGAGTGACACCGCTTCTTAGTGAGCAGGGTTGCTGACCTAGGGTAGTAGCCTCTGGTTTTCCTAAATGACTATGTCACCCTCAGGTTAAGTCTTCCCTTTGTGCTGTATCTCTGGAGAAGCTCTCTTCCCATTTTATTGTCCCACTCTTATTTGCAAAAATATCTTCTAAAAATCCACAAAAAGAGGTTGCTGAGATTTTGATTGGGATGACTTTGAATCTATAGATGAGATTGGGGAGATTTAATATCTTACTGAATCTTCTGATTCATAGACATGGTATTTTTCCTATTTAGATCTTCTTTGGTTATTTCATTAATATTTTGTTGTTTCTAGCATATAGATGCTGCTTTGTTAGATTTATATATAAGAGCTTAATTTTGGGGGATGTTATTATAAATTGAATTATTTTTATTGTTTAATTTCAAGCTCCAATTATTTGTAACTCTGTATAAGAATATGGTTGACTTTTGTTTATTGACCTTATATTCTGCAACCTTGCTAAACTCACTTTTTAGTTATAAGGGTTTTTTTTTTTTTTGGTAGATTGAGATTTTCCAGATGGACAATTATGTTTTCTGCAAATAAAGGCCTTTAAAATTTATTTCTTCCCAACATGTGTGCCTTATAATTTTTTTCTTGCTTTATTGAACTGGTAGGCCTTCCAATACAGTGTTGAGTAGGGTAGAGAGGGAGGGCATACTTTCCTTCTTTCCAGTATCTGTTACCTATAGGTCTTATATAGATGCTCTGTATTAGGTTAAGCACTTCCCATTCTGTTTATAGTTTTGTGAGAGTTTTTACCATGAAAGTATGAATTTTTCAAGTTCCTTTTTCTAAATCTATTGAGATGACTGTGTGGTCTTTCTTATTTAAATTGTTGATATGGAATTTCATTGATTTTTGAATGTGGAACTAACCTTATATTCCTTAGATGAACTTGACTGTAATACAGTTTTTTAAATATTACTGGATTTGATTTGCTAACATTTTGTGACAATTTTTACATCTATTATATTCATTAGATGTATTGATTTGTAATGTTCTGGTAGTGTTTCTCTCTGGATTTGTGAGCAGGATAATACTGGTTTCATATTTGGACCATGTTCACTACTTTTCTTTTTAATGGAATTGATTGTATAGAATTGGTATTATTTCTTCCTTGATTGTTTGGTAGAATTTACCAGTGGAACCATCTAGGCTTGAAGTTTTCAGCTTTAGTAGGTTAGTAACATCCCAATCCAATTTATTTAAAAGATATAGGGCTATTTGGGTTTTCTTGAGCAAGTTTTGGTAGTTAGTCTACGTCTTTTAAATAATTATTCCATTTCATGTAATTTATCAAGTTCATAAGCATAAAGTTGTTTGTAGTATTCCTTCATTTTCCTCTTAAAGTCTTTGGCATTATTTGTGATACTGATGATTTATAGTTTCTTTCTCTTCTGTGGGTTTTTGTTGTTGTTTGTTTGCTTTGGTCAGCCAACTCTAGGCACAGTTGAAAATCCATGTATAACTAACTTATAGACGGGCTGTCTATATCCACAGGTCCTCCGTACCTGTGGATTCAACCAACCGTGGATCATGTAGTATTGTAGTATTTACTATTGAGAAAAAAAAAAAAAACTTTGTATAAGTGGAGCCATGCAGTTCAAAACTGTGTTGTTCAGTGTTTTCAATGAACCAAGTTTTGGTTTTATTGATTTTCTTGGTATTTTTTTTGTTTTGATCTCTGTTCTAGATCTTCTTATTTCCTTCCTTTTGCTTGCTTTATTTGCTCTTCTTTCTCTAGTTTCTTTAATGCAAGCTTTGGTTACTGATTTTAGGTCTTTATTATTTTCCAGTATAGTTATTTTAGTGCTATAAACTTCCCCATTAGCACTGCTTTAGCTGTATCCCACAGATTTTGATGTATTATATTTTCTTTGTCTTTTAGTTCAGTGTCTTTAATTTTAATTTCCCTTTAGACTTTCTCTTTGATCTCTGTTATTTAGACATTTGTTGTTTAATTTTCAGTTATTTGGGAATTTTCCAGATATCTCTGTTATTGATTTCTAGTTTAATTTTATATTTTAGAGTGCACTTTATATTATTATTATTTAAACTCAGTGAGATTTGTTTTATAGACCAGAACATGATCTATCTTGGTAGTGTTACACATGTGTATTTTAGAAGAATATGTATTTTATTGTTATTGTTTGGTGTGTTCTATAATTATATCAAGTTGGTTGATAGTGTTGTTCATGCCTTCCATATTTGTCCTGGTTTTCTGACTGTATTATTAACTTTTTAGAGAGCAGTGTTGAAATCTCGAACTACTTTTGAATTTGCCTATATATCCTTTCACATCTATGATTTATTTATTTCACATCTATATATCCTTTCACACCTATGATTTATTATTAACTTTTTAGAGAGCAGTGTTGAAATCTCGAACTATTTTTTAATTTGCCTATATGTCTTTTCACATCTATGATTTATTGTCTTCTGTATTTTGAGAATCTGTTGTTAGGTGCATATGCATATGGGATTATTATATCTTTTGGGGGCTGTCACCCCTTTATCTTTTCATAATGTTCCTCTTTATTCTCTGATAATACTTCTTGTTCTGTTGTTTGATTCAAATTAGTATAGATTCTCATCTTTTTTCTTTGGTTAGTATTTCATGCTATGTCTTTCTTCATGTTTTACTTTTAATCTTTTTGTATATGTAAAGTTTGTGTGGGTGTGTGTTTCACAGTAAGTAGGTTGGTGGTTGGGTTTTTAGGTCAGATAATTAGAGTAAATAGATAGGTGGGTTGGCTTGTGTTTTATCCCATATGACAATGTCTGTCTGTCTTCTTTTGGTGGTGTTTAGACCATTCCAATTTTAAAAATCAACTGTTTTTCAGATAAAACTTACATACCATTTAATTTGCTCATTTAAAGTATACAATTAAATAATTTTTAGTAAATTTAATGAGCTCTGCAACCATTACCATAATCACGTTTTATAACATTTTCACCATTCCAGTAACATCCCTCATAGTAGTTTACATTTAATCTCCGTTTCCACCTTTAACCCCAGGCAAACACTAATCTACTTTTGCTTCTACAGATTTGCCTTTTCTGGGTCTTTCATACAATTGGAATCATATAACTTGTAGTCTTTGTGTTTGATTTCTTTTACATAGGTTAATTATTTTGAAGTATTTCATTCAGTATCTCATTTGTTTGCACATAATGTTCAGTTGTACGAGTATACCAGTTTTTGTTTCTGTATTAAACACTTGAGAGTTTGGGTTGTTTCTGTTTTGTTGGCTATTATAAATTATGCTTCTGTGAACATTCACATGGAAATCTTTGTGTGAGTATCTTTTCATTTCTCTTATGTGTAAATTGTAGGATCATTTGGTAATTTATGTTTAACTTTCTAAGAAATTTCCAAATTCTCTTTCAAAGTAACTTTAGCATACTATATTCCCACCAGCAATGTAGGAGGGTTAATGATTTTTACATTTCTGTCTACATGTTACTGCATTCTATTGGAGTAAAATTGCATCTCATTGTGGTTTCAATTTGCATTTCCTTAATGACTAATGAATTAGGGAATTTTTCCTGTTTTTTTTTTTTTTTTTTGGCTGCGCCCTGTGGCTTGCAGGATATTAGTTCCCGGATCAGGGATTGAACCCACACACTCAGCAGTGAAAGCGTGGAGTCCTAACCACTGCACCGCCAGGAAATTCCCTCCATGTTTTTTTATTAGCTTTTCATGTATCTGTTTTGATGAAATGTCTATTTAAATATTTTGTCTGATTTTTAAGTGGATGTTTGCCTTCTCATTATTGAGTTATAACAGCTCTTGGTGTATTCTGGACACTAGTCTCTTACCAGATACATGATTGGCAAGTACAGTTGACCCTTAAACAGTGCAAGAGTTAGGAGCACCAATCCTCCAGGCAGTCAAAAATCCACATATTAAATTTTTGACTCCTCAAGAACTTAACCAGAAGATTTACCAATAAAATAAATAGTTGATTAATACATGTCTTATGTGATATATGTATTATATACTGTATTTTTATAATAAAGTAAGCTAGAGAAAAGAAAATGTTACTAGGAAAATCATAAGAAAAATACATTTACAGTACTCTACTGTATTTATCGAGATCATAAGCTTATGTCATCTGTTTACTAGATGTCTATCAGTACCTCCATCAGTATTATATGATACAAAGCATGTAGATGTTATACATATTACTAACACTAGATACCAAAAATGAAAAGATAATGTGAAAAAAGAAATTAACATATAGTTACAGGTGTAATCATTTATGCATTGACAATGAAGAAGCAGCAATATGATTGCTTTATGGTAGCCTAGTGTAATCAATATGATAGCCTATACAATACTGAATGAAGTGTTATAAAAATTTTATGGCATACAGTCATATTCATTATACAGTATTTTTTTCATAATACAGTATTGGAAACATCGTTCCATTAAAAAAAACACCTGTGATGACAAACTGATGCACAGTTTCTCTAATTACGAGAGAGAGGTATTCTGTACGGTGATGTAGTTCTTTAAAAGCAGAGTTAGAAAACAGTAAGAAAAGTAACCCCAAAATCTAGAACTAATAAGCAAGGATAAGAAGGATGCAGGATACATTTAGACTATACAAAAGTCAATTATTTTCTTTTTTCTCTTTATTCCTTTAAATCTTTTTTGTTTTTTTTTTTTTTTTTTTTTTTTTTTTTTTTGGTACACGGGCCTCTCACTGTTGTGGCCTCTCCCGTTGCAGAGCACAGGCTCCGGACGCGCAGGCTCAGCAGCCATGGCTCACAGGCCCAGCCACTCCGCAGCATGTGGGATCTTCCCGGATCGGGACACGAACCCGCGTCCCCTGCATCGGCAGGCGGACTCTCAACCACTGCGCCACCAGGGAAGGCCCTGTTTTGTTTTTTTAATTCTATTTTTTTAATATATAGCATGTTCTTATTAGTTATTTTATATATATTAGTGTGTATGTGTCAATCCCAAGCTCCCAATTCATCCCACCACCACCATCACCACCCCTGCTTTTCCCCCTTGGTGTCCATACATTTGTTCTCTACATCTGTGTCTCTAGCCTTGTAAACCAGTTGATCTGTACCATTTTTCTAGATTCCATATACATGCATTAATATACGATATTTGTTTTACTCTTTCTGAATTACTTCACTCTGTATGGCAGTCTCTAGGTCCATCCACTTCTCTACAAATGACCCAATTTTGTTCTTTTTTATGGCTGAGTAATATTCCATTGTATATATATACCACATCTTCTTTATCCATTCATCTGTCAATGGGCATTTAGGTTGCTTCCATGACCTGGCTATTGTAAATAGTGCTGCAGTGAACATTGGGGTGCATGTGTCTTTTTGAATTATGGCTTTCTCTGGGTATATGCCCAGGAGTGGGATTGCTGGGTCATATGGTAATTCTATTTTTAGTTTTTTAAGAAACCTCCATACTGTTCTCCATAGTGGCTGTATCAATTTACATTCCCCCCAACAGTGCAAGAGGGTTCCCTATTCTCCACATGCTCTCCAGCATTTGTTGTTTGTAGATTTTCTGATGATGCCCATTCTAACTGGTGTGAGGTGATACCTCATTGTAGTTTTGATTTGCATTTCTCTAATAATTAGTTATGTTGAGCAGCTTTTCATGTGCCTCTTACAATTATTTTCTTATATGCCAGCAATGAACAATTGGAATTTGTAATAAAAAAAAAATACCATTTCCAGTTGCACCAAAGGAAAATGAAGTACTTAGGTGTAAATTTAACAAAATAAGTACAGGGTCTGTTGATGAAATATGTACAGGGTCTGTTGAGGTCAAAGAAGATCTAAATAAATGGAGAGATACTTTCTGTTCATGGATTGGAAAGCTCAAGATTGTTAAAATGTCAAATTTTCCTACCTTGAGCTGTAGATTCAATTCAATTTACATAAAAATTCCACCAGAATATTTTGTTGATATTCATAAGCTGATTCTAAACCTTTTATGGAAAGGCAAATTATCTATAACAAGTAACATAGTGCAGAAGAAGCACAGAGTTGGAGGGCTTATACCACTTGGTTTCAAGACTTACTGTAAAGCTATAGTTATGACAACAGCATGCTACTGGTAAAAGGATAGGCATATAGATCAATGGAACAGAATAGAGTTGAGAAACAACCCATACAAATATAGCAAACTAACCTTTGACAAAGGCAGAAAGGCTGTACAATGGTAAAAGGATAGTCTTTTCAACAAATGGTGCTAGAACAATTGTATGTCCACAGGTTAAAAAGTGAACCTATTTTGAGGCCCTCACCCTTCACAAAAATGAACTGAAAGTGGAACACAGACCTAAGTAGAAAATGGAAAACTGTAAGACTTCTAAAAGAAAATACAGGAGAATATGTGAATTCGGGTTTGGTGATGAGTTTTAGATACGACATCAAAAAAGAAATTGATAAGTAGGACTTTATTAAAATTAAAAATGTTTGCTCTGGAATTCCCTGGTGGTCCAGTGGTTAGGACTTGCACTTCCACTGCAGGGGGCCTGGGTTCGATCCCTGGTCAGGGAACTAAGATCCCATAAGCCGCGCAGCGTGTCCCAAAAATTTAAAAAAATGTTTGCGCTCATAAAACACTGTCAAGAGAATGAAAAGACAAAAACCATAGACTAGGAGAAAATTTTGCAAACCCCATATCTAATAAAGGACTTTAATATACAAAGAGCTCTTAAAACTCAACAATAAGGAAACAAAAAAACCAATTAAAAATTGGCCAGAAGATCTGGACAAACACCTCACCAAAGAAAATACAGATATGGCAAATGAGCAAATGAAAAGATGCTCATTTGCAATTACAGAAATTCAATGAAAAAAAAAGATATCCCTATACCCATAACAGAATGATTAAAAAAATTTTAAACCTATAAATACCAATTGCTGGCAAGAGGAAACTCATTTGTAGTGTATTTTTTAGTTTATTTTAAAATTGTTGCTCAAGAGATTATAATATGCATATTAACTTGAAATCATCTACTTTAGATTAATACTAAGTTATGTCCAACATTGTATGGAATCTTCCAATAATTCTTTTTTTGCACCCTCTCTCCTTTGTGCTGTAGCCATACAAATGAGGCCTTTACATGTTTTAACCCAACAATGCTGTTTTATACTTGTTTTGTATTTGTATCTTTTATGCACTTCTCATTTTTTTTTAGCATCTTTATTGGAGTATAGTTGCTCCACAATGGTGTGTTAGTTTCTGCTTTATAACAAAGTGAATCAGTTATACATATACATATGTTCCTGTATCTCTTCCCTCTTGTGTCTCCCTCCCTCCCACCCTCCCTATCCCACCCCTCTGGGTGGTCACAAAGCACTGAGCTGATCTCCTTGTATGCATTTCTCTTTTAAATCATTTTAGAAGAAAAGGGTAAAAAATATATTCTATCATTTATATTTACCCATGTAATAAGTTTTCCTGGCCCTGTTTATTTCTTTGTATGGATTTGAGTTAGTCATTTTTTTAAACAGACTTTACCTTTTTAGTGGAGTTTTAGGTTCATAACAAAATTGAAAACAAGGTACAGAGATTTCCCATATACCCCTTCCCCTACACATGCAATGTTGCCCCCATTATCAACATTTCCCACCAAAGTGGTACTTTTGCTACAACTGATAAACCTACATTAACACATCACCATCCAGGGACTTCCCTGGTCACACAGTGGTTAAGAATCTGCCTGCCAACGCAGGAGACACAGGTTCAGGCCCTGGTCTGGGAAGATCCCACGTGCCATGGAGCAACTAAGCCCGTGCACACAACTACTGAGCCTGTGCTCTGGAGTCTGTGAGCCACAGCTATTGAGCTTACGTGCCACAAGTACTGAAGCCTGCGCACCTAGGGCCCATGCTCCACAACAAGAGAAACCTCCGCCATGAGAAGCCCGTGCACTGCAATGAAGAGTAGTAGCCCTCACTCGCCACAACTAGAGAAAGCCCGTGTGCAGCAACGAAGACTGAATGCAGCCAAAAATAAATAAATAATAAATTTATTAGGGAAAAAAACCACATCATCATCCAAATCCATAGTTTACATTGGGGTTCAGTGTACTGTTGTACATTATATGGGTTTGCACAAACTTATAATGACAATACATCCAAGATTAAACTGCTATACAGAATCTCTGCCCTAAAAATCCACTGTACTTTCCCTGTTTATCTCTCCCTCCATCCCCTAACCTCTGGCCACCACTGATCTTTTTACTGTCTCTATAGTTTTGTCTTGAATGATGGTTTTTTTCCCTTAGTTTTTCACCTTACTTTGGAGTTTCTGTCAACCTATGTTCGAGTTTCCTGATTAGTCATTTGTGTTGAGTCTACTTATGAGCCCATTAAAGGCATTCTTTGGGCTTCCCTGGTGGCTCAGTGGTTGAGAGTCCGCCTGCTGATGCAGGGGACATGGGTTCGTGCCCTGGTCCGGGAAGATCCCACATGCCACGGAGTGGCTGGGCCCGTGAGCCATGGCCGCTGAGCCTGCGTGTCCGGAGCCTGTGCGCCACAACGGAAGAGGCCACAACAGTGAGAGGCCCATGTACCGCAAAAACAAACAAACAAAAACAAATAAGCAAAAAGCATTCTTCATTTCTGCGTTTTAAATTTCTACCATTTTCTGGGCTTCCCTGGTGGCGCAGTGGTTGAGAGTCCGCCTGCCGATGCAGGGGACACGGGTTCGTGCCCCGGTCCGGGAAGATCCCACATGCCGCGGAGCGGTTGGGCCGGTGAGCTATGGCCGCTGAGCCTGCGCGTCCGGAGCCTGTGCTCCGCAACGGGAGAGGCCACAACAGTGAGAGGCCCGCGTACCGCAAAAAAAAAAAAAATTTCTACCATTTTTATATGATTCCTTCTTATAGTTTCTACCTGTCTTCTGATATTACCTACGTGATCTCGTCTGTTGCCTACGTTTCAAACGTATTATCCTAGTTATTTAAAATTCTCTGTTAGTTCCCACATCTCATATCCGAGTCTGGTTTTGAAGATTGCACTTTTTCAGACTGTTTTTTATCACATTATTTTTGTTTACATTATAATTTTTGTTGAAAGACGTTATATAAGATAGTAGATACTGAAGTATATATTTTTTATTCTTTGAGAAAAACATACCTTTCTTTTGTCTAGGCTATTAATGTGGAATTTTGTATCCAATTAGTGAGAATTGGGTTGGTTTTGAAGCTTGTTGCTATGGTTTCCCTCAGTGCACCAGAGATTTTGAACCATGTAATGATACTTTGTTTTCATGTCCCTGCTTGGCTTTGGGTTTCTTTCTTTGCAATGCTTCCCAGAGAGGGTCTGTCTCCTTCAGTTTTCCCCTGTGTATTATTTTAATTTTAAGCCGGCACTGTGATTCTGGGTCTTAGAGTATGGCCTTCACAAGTCTTCTTGTACCTTCATATTTAATGCTGTTCCCAGCTTGTATTCCTGTTCCTCCTCCAGGGCTAAAGCTTTGTTTTTTCTCCCTTACCCAGATGTAGTTGGTTTCCACCACTGGGTTTCCCCACGTTGTGCATTTAGGCTTTTGTTCCTTAGGGGAGATAGGCCTGGTATTAATTTTTGTCTGCCCTCTATTCCTCTACCCAGTTCTTCAGGCCACAAGTTTTAGTGATCTTACTTTGAGATTAAGTACTTTTTCTTTGGTAAGAGAGATAGGAGAGATGCTTCTGGGCAGGATTTCAGCCATAGTTGCTGCTCCCCTTCCCCCGATAGCACAGAGGGAATCTTTCTCTCTGATCTTCCTTGTGGCCATCTGTTGATAAAACTGCAAGCCAGTACAGCCTGACCCTTGTTTTTGAAACCTTGAGGGGCTTCTCCTTCTTGTGGAATCCCATACTTGGCCATTAGCAGTTTATTATAATTTTTAGTTTAATATTCCTACCTGCTTTTATATGACTTTCTGTGGCATTCGTTCCAGTAATCAATTGCTCATTCTATCTTTCCCTGTAGGCACCTTCCTTTCTCTAAATTTCTTTATAATTCTTTGCCACAATGGCTTAACTTCTGAGGTCAAGAAAATCAAGTTGTCAAGCTTTTGTCTTCTCTTAAGGAACATAGTGATGCTTTTTCTAACTTCCTACATGTCTGACCTTTGTTGTCTTTGTTAATTTTGTTTGTTGATGTTTTTCATTTTTTTCTTTTGCATTATTTGACCATTTTTTTTAGTATTGCATTTTAAAGTTCTTTTTTAAACTTTTGGTTGCATCTCTTAAATTTGCTTTGCTGTTGTGGTTGCTGTAGGGATTACACTATACATACCTAGCAATCACCTAACAGTTTGTATAGATTTTATGTTTTACCACTTCAAGTGAAACACAGAAGCCTTAACATTCATATAGATCTCTTTATACCCCCAGTGGTTTTTTTAATAGTTGCCATGTGTCTTACATTTATATATTTTGAAGGCCCACCAGACTGTGTTATGATTCCTTTCATATTTTAGAGTCTTACATATTTTAAAGAATTTAGGAGGAGAAAAATAATCTGTTAGTTATTTACCAGTTCCATTGTTCTTCCTTCATTCCTAAAGATCCTAGCTCCCTCTGGACATTATTTACCTTCAAGAGTAAATAGCTCTCTATCATTTCATCTCAATGCTGCTTGAGATGAATTCTCTTCATTTTCCTGCATCTAAGAATGTGTTCATTTCACCTTCATTCCTAAAGGACGTTTTCACTGGATAAAGAGGTGTTAGATAATGAAACCATTATTTACTTCTTCTTTCAGCACTTTAAATAAAGATGTTTTTCTACTATGTCCTCCATCGTTTCTGAAGAGAAATTTGCAGTTGTTTGAATCATTGTTTCCCCTTAAGGAATGTGTTGTTTTTTGTAGCTGCTTGCAAATTTTTTCTTTATTTTTTAGCAGTTTGACTAATATTTTTGGGTGTGTTTTTCTTTCGGTTTATCTTGTTTGGGTTTGCTGAGGTGGTTGAATATGTGGATTTATCTTTCATCAAATTTGGGAAGTTTTTGGCTGATATTCCTATGAACATTATTTGCCTGCGCAATATTTATCTCTTTCTGGCATTCTGAAGACTTGTATGCTAGGCATTTTTATACTGCCCTATAGGTCCTGAGTGTATGTTTTGTTTCAACCTTTTTTGTTGTTGTTCTGTTGCTCAGAACAGTAATTTCTGTTGATCTGTCTTCAAATTCAAATTCAGTGACTTTTTCTTCCTGTCTCTATTCTGCTATTGAGATCTCAAGTGAATTTTTTTTATTGTAGATGATGTATTTTTTAGTTAAAAATTTTCAATTTGGTTCTTTTTAAGCATTATTGAGGTATAATATCATACCATAAAAATTAGTCATTGCATTTACTTATTTTCAGTAAATTTGTATAGTGTGCAGCTGTCACCACAATCCAGCTTTAGGACATTTCACTATTTCAAAAAATTCCCTCAAGCCTGTTTATATTCAGTCCTGTTCCTGTCCTCAGCCCCAGGCTACCACTGATCTGTCTAAAATTAACCTTTTCTGGATATTTCATATAAGTGAAATCGTATAATATTTATTATACTGAGTTTGATCCCCCTTCACTTATTAAAATCTCTCTTCTTTTTTTTTGGCCACCCTGCACAGCTTGCAAGATCTTAGTTCCCCAACACCAGGGATTGAACCTGGGACCATGACAGTGAAAGTGCCGAGTCCTAACCACTGGACCACCAGGGAGTTCCCAAAATCTTTCTGAGGTTTATCCTTGTGGTAGCATATATCAGTATTTTAGTTCTTTTTTAGAGCTGAATATTATTCAATTTTATAAATATACTACATTTTTGTTTTTCCATTTAGCACTTGACAGAAAGTTAAATTGTTTCCCCTTTTTGTTTTTCTTTTGACTATTAATAAATGCTGCTGTGAACATTGATGTACATATTCTTGTATGTTTTCATTTCTCTTGTGTAGATTTTTTGGAGTGGATTACCTGGGTCATAGGGTAAGTATTTATTTAGCTTTTAAAGAAGCTGCCAAATTGTTTTCCACAGTGGCTGTGCTATTTTACATTCCCACCTATAATATATGAGAGTTCACATTTCTCCACATCCTCATCGTCACTTGTTGCTCCCCGTCTTTTTGGTTATAGCCATTTTAGTTTGTGTGAAGTGGTATTTTGTTGTGGTTTTATTTTGCATTTCCTTAAACTCTAATGAGCTTGAGCATCTTTTCATTTGCTTATTGCTCATTCATATGTATTTGAAGGAATAACATTTAAATCTTTTCCATTTCTAATGTTTTTCTTATTGCATTGTAAGAGTTCTTTATATCAACAGAGTTTGGACACAAAGTTATCAAAAATATGATTTTCAAATATTTTCTCCCACTGGGTGGCTTGTCTTTTCATTTCCTATAGTGTCTATCTGAAGCACTAAAATTTTTAATTTTGATGAAGTCCAATATATCAGTTATTTTCTGTATCTAACCTTTTATCAGTGTTGTACTGTCTTGATTACTGTAAATTTAAAGTAAGTTTTAAAATCTGGTAATGAAAGACCTAATACTTTTGTTTTTCAAAATTGTTTCTGGTATTCTGCATTTTTTGCCTTTAGGATCATGTGCCATTTTCCACACACACACACACACACACACACAAAAGCCTGTTGGGATTTTGATATAGATTGCATTGACTTTATAGAGCAGTGTGGTGAGTGTTGTCTTCATAATAATATTGCATGTTCCAATCCATGAATGTAGATTTCCATAAATTTCTTTCCATTTATATATCTCAATTTCTCCAAGAAGTGTTTTGTAGTTTTTAATGTATAAATCTTTTCTTTTGTTAAATGTATTCCTAAATGTTTTATTCTTTTTGATGCTATTCAGAATGGAGGTCTCTTAATTTCATTTTTGGATGGTTTATTGTAGTGTAGAAATACAATTGATTTTGGGGTTTAAATCCTGTATCCTATTGCTTCCTAAATTTCTTTGTTAGTTGTGTAGTTTTATTATGGATTCCTTAGGATTTTCTACATATAGGATTATTTCACCTGCAAATAAGGGCAGTTTTACTTCTTTCTTTCTAATCTCATCTTCTTTAATTTTTTCCCCTTATTTACTGCCTAGAACTTCCAATACAGTGTTGAATAGAAGTGGTAGGAATGGGCATTCAGTCTTTCACCATTAAGCATGGTAGTAACTATAGGTTTTTGTTTTGTAGATTTCCTTTATTAGGTTAAATCAGTTTCTTTTCATTCTTAGTTTTTTGAGTTTTAAAGTCTTGAATGAGCTTGGAATTTAGTCAAGTGCTATTTTTGTGTTCATTGAGATGATTATGTGGTTTTTCTTTTGGAATTCAATGTATTTAACTACATTTATTTTTGAATTATGAAACAGGCTTGTATTTCTGGGATAAACCTTACTTTGTCAAGATACATTACTCTGTTTATATGTTGTTAGATTAGATTTGCTAAAATTTTGTTAATTGTTGCATTTACTTTCATGAGGGATATTAGTTTGTAGTTTTCTTATGTCTTTGTGAGGTTTTAGTATCAGCCTGATTGTGGCCTAATTCATTAAACTGAGTTGGAGTGTAATACTTCTTCAGTTTTCTGAAATAATGTTTGAAGAATCCATATTATTTCATCCTTACATGTTTAGTAGAATTCACCAGTGAATTCATCTTAGCCTGATGTTTTCTTTTGGGGAAGATTTTTAACATTTATTGTAATATCTTTAGGTTATATACATATATTTGAGTGAGCTTTGATAGTGTGCATCTTTTAAAGAATATGCCCATTTCACTTCAGTCATTGAATTTATTGACATGAAGTTCATAAAATTCACTTATCATTTTTTTATATCTATGTAACCGGGTGATGTCACCTTTCTCATTTGTGGTAATGCTGTCCTGCCTTCTCTTTTTCTCTCTGTTTTCTCATCAGCCTGGCTAGAGGTTTATCAATTTTATTAATCTTCTCAAAGATCTACATTTTGGTTTCATTTATTTTCTTTATTTTATGTTATCAGTTCATTGATTTTTTTTTTTTTAGGCTGATTTTTTTTTTCCTGCTTATTACCTCTAGTTTAATTTGCTCTTTTTCTAGTTTCTTAAGGTCAGGTCACTGAGTCAAGACTTTTCTCTCTCACATAGGGATTTTATGCTGTTTTCTCCTATGTACATCTTTGGTGACTTCCCACAAATTTTGATATAGTTTTAATTTTATGTTCAAAATACTTTCTAATTTCCATATTGATTTCTTCTTTGATCCATGAGTGTGCTATTTAGTTTGCATACATTTGGGGGATATTTCAGAGATCTTTCTGGATTATTATCTATTTTAATTCTCTTATAGTCAAAGAATATGCTTTATATGATTTGCATTATTTTAAATTTACTTAAGATTGTTTTATGGCCCTGGTTATGATTTATCTTTTTTTTTTTTTTTTTTTTTTTTTTTTTTTTTTTTTTTGCAGTACACGGGCCTCTCACTGTTGTGGCCTCTCCCGTTGCAGAGCACAGGCTCCGGACGCGCAGGCTCAGCGGCCATGGCTCACGGGCCCAGCCGCTCTGCGGCATGTGGGATCTTCCCGGACCGGGGCACGAACCCAAGTCCCCTGCATCGGCAGGCAGACTCCCAACCACTGCGCCACCAGGGAAGCCCTATGATTTATCTTAAAAATGCTCAGTGTGTGCTTAAAAAAGAATGTGTGTCCGCTGTTGGCTGAAGTGTTATATAAACATCAGCCAGGTCAAGTTAGTTGATTGAGTTGTTCAGTCTCTATCTTTACTGATTTTCTGTCCACTTTTTCTACCAATTATGGTGAGAAATATATTGAAATCTTTAAATATAATTGCAGTCAATCTGTTTCTCCTTGAAGTTCTATTAATTTTTGCTGAATTTATTTTGAGGCTCTGCATAGACTTTTGGCATTATGTCTTTCTTAACCCTTTTATCATTACGAGATGAACTTCATCTGTGGTAATATTCTTTGGTCAGAAATCTGCTTTGTCTGCCCCAAAAGGCCTTGGTTTCTAGCAAATTAAGCCATGAAGAAAAAAAAAACTTGGAGAAAATGAGAATATGATCCAAATGATTGTTGACACTAAACTTGTTCAGGCGAGGTTAAGAGTGCAAGAAGTAGGAGAGTTGATGAAAATGTGAGGACTTTAAATTTTTTAATATCTCTGAAAATTCACTTTTTTTTCACTTGAGAAAATTACAGCCTCCAACTAAGGCAGAAACTTTTGAATTCTTTTTAAAGATAAATTTAAGTTTTAAAATAACTTTTATGGTAAAATACACCACAAACAGAATTTGAAAGAAAACTAATTTGTATTGCACGCAAAAGGTAAAGGGTTTCTATCTCTGCTATTCCAAAGAGTTAGTAAGAAAAATAGTAGATTAATGGATAAAAGATACGAATGGAAATGCCTATCCAAATCAATAATAAGCATAGAAAATATACTGAAGGAAATGCAAGTTATAAGTGCAATATCCTTTCTTATCTGCTAGATTGGTATAAAACTAAATAGACAACTACTATTGGCAGTGATGGGCAAAGGATACTTTTGTATGTTGGTTGTGGAACTGGAGCTGTGAATTGTCACTCTCTTTTTTTGGATCTGTAGGACCTTCCATACAGGAAGCCAAGCTCTTCTACTTTCTGGAGAGCACATTTCTTGCCTAGATATCACAGCAGTGGCTTTGAGTTCTGTCTTTGTTTCTGGTATCTGAGGAATTTCTTCTCTTCTCTTTGATCTTTCTTATGTACTTTTGTCAGTGTGTTCTATTTTATCCAGCATTTCTACTTTGAGTTGGGTGAGGGGAGGTTTCCCATAGCATTCTTAAGTTCACCATAGTGACTGGAATTCATCTAAAAATTTGTCACCAAATTTGTTACCATATCACTCAAAGAGAGAGGTTGTCTTTCAAGTATTAAGGAGACAGGCAGAAATAATTAAATATAAAATTACTCATGGAATTAGCATTCATGAACCTTTCTTGAAAAAGGTATTTAACAGTGAAATATAGTCAACCACGAAGTAAATAAAAGTTCATATAAGGCAAGTCAAGGAAAATTTAAAACTAAAGCTTTTTCTCTGCCCTTTGGCCTCTTGTCTCCCCTCTATTGTGCATTGTGTATTTGCATTATGCATCGACCAAACCTCCCTGTCAGCAGAAATACCTGCTCAACCATAAAGAGCAACATTCTCCTAGCACCACCAAGACAACTCCTTAAAAGATAGCATTCCTTCTTAATCTTGTAAGGAGTCACAATGACCCACCATTTTGTACTTGCAGATCTGAATTGTGCAATCTATCTGTGGCATTTAATGTACAGCTTTCTGTCTCAAAAAAACTGCTTTGACCTCTAATGGGTGGAACAGTTCTCAGATCTTTCTGAGAGGCTGTTCCTCGGTTATAATCCTCAATTTGGCTCGAATAAAATTTTCCTTTTCTTTCAATAGATTGACTGTTGATTAATTTTTTGTCAATTACAGGAATAGAATTAACTGTTATAAAAGGGCTGGTGGTAAACATTGAATCCATGGTAAATGTTGAACTAGAGGAAAAACTGAGGGAGTAAGGTTACACAACAAAATGTGTTATAAGCCCTGAAAGTAGAAATACACCAGCCACAGAAATTTGTCATTTTATGAGTTGTAGAAGTAATTATCCTCATTCTTTTATTCTCATTCTTCATTGTATGGTGTCAATACTTTAAAATTAACATGTGGTAAGAATATATATAATGTTTTACATGCTAATGATTTTTCATCCAAAAAAAACATTAGGGTGTCATTTTGTAAGTTATATTTCTTGTGAAATAGCATGTGCAATTCAGCAAGTCCTTCACTGTCATTTTTCTTTCTCTCCTCTTTAAAACAAGTAAAATAAAATTGAACTATTTAAAATAAAAGCTCATATAATCCCATTTTAAAACTTTGAGGTATAGTTCACATATATTAAAATGCATTATCGGGAAGAAAGAAATTTTCCTCTATCCTTACAGGAAGCCTTTCCTCTATCCTTACTAGACCTCTGGCTGGTCTAGTAATTAGATTGACATGATTTACAGGAGATTAACAGAAGAAAAATCAAACAAAAGTTTAATAACATGTATACATGGGGCAGACCCAGGAATGTTGAGTAACTTGCCAAAATGGCTGAAGCCTTCACCTTAAATACCATCTTTAGCTAAAGACAAAAGAGGGTGTTGGGGGTAGTGGTTTGGGACTTCAAAGGGAAGGAAGGCAATTCGCATGGAGATGGAAAAGCAAGGGTCTGGTATATAAATGCAGAGACAACCTGACACAGAGTGGACTCTTGATCTCTAGGCCCTGCTAAGTTTCCTCCCACCACAGCTAGTTCATATTATTTGCAGATATCTTTGGTGATAGCTCTATTCCAGGAACAGGCCCTTGATCTAAATTCTTTAGATAGTTTCAGGGTAAGTATAATGACAGTCTTCCAGAGTCTTCTGTTATTTAAAAATAATCAGCCTAAATTAATCCTCATGCCAAAGAGAAACATTTTGGGGTGGCAAATTTTGCACCCCTAAAGCATTGTAACCCTTCCATTTCCATCACCTGTGAAAGTTTCCTTGTGCCCCTTTCCAGTCAGTTCTGTAAGCAACGGCACCAAAAACAGAGGAGAGCTTAAACAAGCTTTATTTTTATTAGGAACGCTCCCGGGCGAGGTTCACTGGTCCGAGAGAAAGGGGCCAGAGAAGTCGCGCGCGGGTGCAGGCACGAACAAAATTTATAGGGGTGGACGCAGGGGAGGCGCTTGCTGTGTGAGGCAGCCCTTTTTTGGTAATCTCTCGGGTGTTGTGGCAATGTCAGGTGTCGGTTGCATCAGCCTCAGAGCCGTTGGTTCTGCCCCTTGGGGAGCGGGAAGACCGGGGCCGAGTGGGAAGTCCTGGGCCTGCAATGTCAGGTGTCGTCGGTTGTATCAACCACTTTGGCGGGGGTTCCGTCTGGCTCCCTGGGCCCTTCCCTGGACCTGCTGGCCTTACAAGTTCACCACTCCTTAGCAGCCACTTTGTGATTTAATCCTAGGTTAATGAAATTGTTGGTAACTATGTTTTTAATCTACTTATATTTTTCTTTTTAATTTTATTTTTTGTACATTTTTATTTTAGTTTTATTGAGATATAATGGACATATAGCACTGTATAATTTTAAGGCATACAACATAATGATTAGACTTAACATGCATCATTAAATGATTACCACAATAAGTTTAGTGAATATCCATATTTCATATAGATGTAAAATTAAAGAAATAGAAAAAAAATTTTTTCTTGTGATGAGGACTCTTAGGATTTACTCTTAACAACTTCTATCCATAACATACATCACTGTTAATTTATCATGTTGTACATTACATCCCTAGTACTTATTTATCTTATAACGAGAAGTTTGTAACTTTTGACTGTCTTCATCCAACCCCCCCCCCCACCCATCTCTCGTAACCACAAATCTGATGCATTTTTCTATGAGTTACTTTGTTTTTGAAGTATAATTGACCCACAGTACTATGTTAGTTCCTGTTGTACAACATACTGATTTGATATTTCTGTATATTTCAAAATGATCTTCACGATAAATCTAGTTACCATCTATCACCATTCAAAGGTATTACATAATTATTGGCTATATTTCCCACACTGTACATTTTATAGCAGTGACTCATTTATCGTGCAACTCTTAATCCCCCTCACTGATTTCTCTCCTCTCACTCCCTCCCCTCTGGCAACCATCTGTTCTCTGTATTTATGTTTCTGTATTATGTTTGTTCATTTGTTTTGGTTTTTAGATTTCACTTAGAATAATATTCTCTAGGTCAAGATTTCATTCTTTTTTATGGCTAAGTAATATTCCACTGTGTGTGTGTGTGTGTGTGTGTGTGTATCCCACATCTTCTTTATCCATTCATCTATTGAAGAGCCCAGGGTGTCCCAAACCTGGTGTCAGCCAGCTGGTGAGCAGGCTGGATCCTAGGGCAGCTGACTGAGGGGTCCACAGTGTCTCAGAGCTGGTGTTGGCCTGCTGGTGGGCGGGGCCAGGTCCCAGGAATCCTGGGACTAGTGCCAGTCCATTGGTGGGCAGAGCTGGGTCCCAAGGTTTTTGACTGCAGGGCCCTGGGGAATCCTGGAGCTGATGTCAGCCCCTCTGGTGGATGGGGCTGGGACCTAGGGGGTCCCTGGGTTGACACCAGCCTCCTGGTAGGTGTGGTGGGTCTTGACACTGGTAGACCATGGGTCTGTGGTGGTCCTAGCGCTGGTGTCTGCCCACTGGTGGGCACCACCAGGGTCAAGGGGGTTCCGGGGTTGGTGCCCACCCACTGGTATGTGCAGCCAGGGCCCAGGGTGTCCTAGGGCTAATGCCAGCCTGCTGGTAGGCAGAGCCAGGTCCTGATGTCTCTGGCTGCAGGGCCCTGGGGGTCCCAGAGTTGGTGTCTGCCCACTGGTAGGCGGACTGGGTCTTAATGGCTGGCTGTAGGCCCTCAGAGGTCCCTGGGCTAGTGCTGGTGCATTGGTGGTAGCCCATGTCTGAGGGTGGCTGGTGCTCAAGGGGTCCTAAGGCAGCTGGTCTGCTGGTGGGTGGGTCTGTGTTCCCATGTGAGTAGCTGCTTGACCTAAAGCATCCCAGAACTGATGCCGACAGGCTGGTGGGTGGGGCCAGTTCCATCCCTAATAAGCTAGAGGGAAGATTCCAAAATGGCGTTTTCCAGCACCAGTATCCTCCTGATAGAATGAGCTCCCCAAAATGGCTGCTGCCAGCATCTGTGTCCTCAGGGTGAGCTCCAGTTGCCTCCTGCCTCTCGTAGAGCCTCTCCAAGATCAGCAGGAGGGTCTGATCCAGGCTTCTTTCAAATTACTGCTTCTTCCCAGGGTCTCAGAGTGTGTGAGATTTGGGGTGTGCCCTTTAAGAGTGGAGTCTCTTTTCTATCCTCTGGTTCTCCTGAAAGTAAGTCATCTAAATTTTTTAAATGAAATATTTCAAACGGAATATATTGGCAATGAGAAACTGAGTGCTTGTTACTACTACCCTGCTTTAACAGATCTTAAATGTTATATTTGTTTCAGATTTTTAAAAACTTTAAACAGTACAGTTGAAGCCCCCCTCTTCATCACATGCCACAAGTAAGTCCTATTCTGAAGTTGTATATCCTTACCATGTGTTTTTTTAAATACTTTTACTGCTTAGTTATATAGTAATGGTTTTTCCATGCTATTAAACTTTATTAAAATTCTATCATATTTTATGTATTCTACAACTTTGGTTTTTTTCACTCATTTTTGAGATACGGGATATTCAGCCACTATGGAGTGGTATAGCCATAGTAGTTATTTACAATGTCTTTTCTGGTTGGTGCCATACTAGTTGTTAAGTATTTTTAATATCTTACCCTGGGATTTATCTATATTGATAAATATATTAATCTAGCCAATTCATTTCAATTACTGTACCATAGTCCACTTGGTGAAAATACAATGGATCTGTTAGCCTATTGATGGATGTTTAGGTTGTTTCCAGTTATTTACTATTAAATACAAAGCTGCAGTAAAATCTTTAGAGGACTTCTTACGCACATATGAGAATTTCTTTAGTGTTTTTATTAAAGTGAAATTATGTGTATGTAAAGTGAAATATGTGTTACTCTCCAGAGTGATTGTTCCAATTTATGCTCTCACCAAAGAGTATGAGAATATTTGTTTCTCAGTAACATTTTCTTTCCTCTCCTTATCCCTTTTCCCCCCTGCTTATGCTTTTCAGCACTTTTGTTATTATTTCTTTAAAAAATTTGCCAACATGATGGATATGAAATTATATCTTGTGCTTTAATTTGCATTTCACTAATTATTGGTGATGTTGAAGATCTTTTCATAGGCTTATTAATGATTCTGGTTTCCTTTTCTTAAGTTTCTTTTCACATCATTTACTGTTATCTATTGGGTTGTTTTGTCTTTTAATTTTGTTAATTGATTTGCGACAGTATTGTTTTTAATATTCTGGATAAAAATTTACAGTAGTTTTTAAGAAATGTTATGGATGTCATTCCTTTTTTAAAAATTTTTCATTCAAAAATATTTTTAAACTTATGGAAACTTACCAAAATAATATAAGGAACACATGTATTCTCTTATCAAGATTTGTCTATTGTTTACATTTTCCACTACTAGTTTTACCTTTTGTGCTCCTCCCTCTTCACTCTGTATAAATAGTTTTTTTTTCTAGAACATTTGGCCCTTTACCCCTAAATACTTCAGTGGATACTTTCTAAGAATAGGGTTGTTTTTGTTTTTTTTTTATAACCATAATACATTTGTCTACCTCATTTGTCTAAACTATCCTTCATATTTCATAACAATGTTCTTTATAGCATTTTTACCCCATGTAGTCCTGGATCCAGCCTAGAGATAAATATTATACTTAGGTGTGCCAGTTTATTTTCCTAGGAAGGGCTTATCCCACGTCACACATCATTTATTAAGATTCCCCCAACGTTGCTGCCACTCATTGATCCCTACCTTGCCTGAACTCTTACAACAGTCAGACTAAAAACTTTGTTTTAGCGTTTAACTATACAAGGTAGTGCCATGAAGAAAGCATAGACTTTGCTGACAGCCAAGAGAATGCTGGAGTTCTCTCAGAGTAAATTGACCAGCTGAAGAAATCAGACCAGTATTTACAGTTGGGAATCTCCATTGAAATGACCCAACCATGTCATTCTACCACGAAGAACAAAGATTAACAAGCCCCACCTATATACCTAAAACTTCCAATCAGCTTTTCATTCCAGTCCCTTAGATATGAACAGACAACCATGGATCACTCCACATTTGAAGAAAATCTTTAAGCAGAAAGGCAGAGACCAAAATGAACAAACCAACAGCAAGGAATTAAAGACAAACAAACAATGCAGAGAACAGAAGAAAATGTTTTAATTATAATAAATTCCTTTAGAGAGATGAGAGAAAACTTTGCATCCATGAAACAATAAAATGCCAGGACTTCCCAGGTGGCACAGGGGTTAAGAATCCACTTTCCCATGCAGGGGACACAGGTTTGATCCCTGGTCCGGGAAAATCCCACATGCTGCAGAGCAACTAAGCCTGTGTGCCGCAACTACTGAAGCCCACGCACTCTAGGGCCCTTGCTCCGCAACAAGCATAGCCACCGCAATGAGAAGCCCGTGCACTGCAACGAAGAGTAGCCCCCGCTCGCTGCAACTAGAGAAAGCGCGCACGCAGCAACAAAGACCCAGCTCAGCCAAAAAAAAAAAGCCATGTAAAGGAATATTTAAAGGACCAAAATGAGCTCTTAGAAATTAAAAACATGATAACATAAATGAAAAAGTCCATAAGTGGATTGAAAGATAAACCAAGGAAATGTCCCAGATAGTAGAACAAAAAGACAAAGCTATGAAAATAAGAGAGAAAAGTTAAGAAAATTAGTGGATTAGAACAGGATATCTAACATCCAAATAAAGGAGAGAGAGCAGAGAATATGGAGGAAAGGAAAATATTAAAATAATTTTTAAAATTTTCTCAGAAATGTCAGATGTGCATTTTCAAACTGTATCAGCGCACTAAGTGCCCAGCATAGTGGAAAAGAAAGACCAACAGCAAGGGACATAATTGTGACATTTCAGAACAATGGGAATCAAAAGAAGATCATAATAACTTGCATGGGGGGGTGCAGGGGGGAACCATGTTGCATGAAAAGAACAAGAATAAATATATCTTTGAACTTGCCAGTAAAAACACTGGAAGCTGAAGGATAATGAAGTAAACAATTTGAAAATATTTTTAACCTAGAATGTTATACTCAACCAAATAATCAAGTGTGAGAGCAAAACAGCTCATTTTCAGACACACAAGTTCAAAAAAATTGTATCTCTTACCCTTTCTCAGAAAGCAAATGGAGGCTGTGTCACACCAAAACAAGGCAGTTAATTACAAGAGAGCAACGTGGAATCTCGAAAACAGGAAACAAACATGGGGGTATAATGCAAAACAGGACATTTCTGTTGGGAATGTGAAATGGTACAGCTACTGTAGAAAACTATATGGCAGTTCCTTAAAAAATTAAGCAGAATTGCCATATGATCCAGCAATTTCACTTCTAGATATAGTTTCAGAATAAGTAAAAGCAGAGACAGGTATTTGCACACCAATATTCATAGCAGCATTATTCACAATAGCCAAAAGGTTGAAACAACCTAAAAATTCATCAACAGGTGAATAGATAAAACAAAATATCATGTATACATACAATGGAATATTAGTCTTAAAAAGGAATGAAATTCTGATACATACTACAACATGGATAAACCTTGAAAATATTATGCTAAGTGAAACGAGCCAGCCACAAAATGGCAAATACTGTATGATTCTACTTATATGTGGTACGTAGAATAGTCAGATTTATAGATACAGAAGGTAGCATAGTGGTCTGGGGGTGGGGGGCTGGTGAGGGAGAATAAGAATCATTGTTTAATTGGTGCAGTGTTTCAGTTTGGGATGATGAGATGGATGGTGGTGATGGTTGGCCAAAAATGTGAATGTACTTAATGTCACTGAATTGTACATTTTTAAATGGCTGAAATAATAAATTTTATGTTATGTTTTTTATACCAAAAAATATATTATACTTAGTCATCATGTCTTTGTAGCCTTCTTTAATCTGCAGCATTTCCACAACCTTGTAAAACTGTAGTACAGTATGGCAACCAGAATATTCACATTGTTGATGATTCCATCACAGTGTAGTGAGATATTTTGAGATCATGAAAATATCTTGCACCCTATCAAAATATCCCCCTGGACTTAGCCTTTATCCTTGCCCATTCTTTACTGTGAATGTTTTGCAACTCTAGTACTTCCTCCAGATTTACCAGTCAAGCCTCAGCATAATACTATAAGCACAAGACCTACCTTCTCTCTGATTTATTTATTATTATGAGGGATTGAAATTCTTAGCTTTTTTCAATGGTTAATAATTCATTTTGTTTCTTAATTATTTTTTTGCTCAAAATGTTCTAGACATGGCCCATGGGAGCCCCTTAAAACTGTTTCTTATGTGCTTGTAATATGTCCCCAACATTTATTTGAACATTTCCTTACTTTTGTCATCATAAGACTCATACCTATCCTGCCTCATCCTGCAATTGTCTCTTTCTTCTAGGATCCTTGGCTCCTTTTAGTGGAGGAATAGTATTTACAAACCAAGATCTCGGTGCTTGGTTGCTCATTGCTCCTGAGCTCTTTTCTTGTTAGCCCTTCCTACAGAGCTAGGAAGTACATACATATATATACACAGATACACAGATATATATATATACTAAACATATACATATTTTATTTCTGTGTGGGTTCATACTGTACCTTCAGTTCTAATCCATCCCTATAGTGTTCTTTCTTGATTTTCCCCATTCTATAATTATCTCTTCCTTCTATGCACAGTGGGAAAACTGGCTCCCAGTAACATCAAAAATATTTACGCAATTGTGCGGTCTTACAATGTATCTAAAGTATTTTCAAAATTGCTTCACCCAAAAGCCAATAAACAAACCCACTAAGAATAGTTAAGGGTTTATTTTCACTACTGCTCCTCGCCCCCTGACACCCCCGCATCCCCCAAGACTGAGGGTATACTGTCAGATATTGTGTTTATAAGATACTTGAATGCATCCTTTCTTCTTCCCTCCCTCCCTTCTTTCCATTCTTCCCCTTTCCTTGCCTATTTCCCTGCCCCTTCCTCTTTCTCTTTTTCCCATCCCATTTGCTTCCTTTTCTTCTCTCCATATGGTTATGGTGTAAACACAGAATGTAACTATGTTCATTTGTTTAGTTTTAGTTTTCCTTCCATCACGTTCTTACTGATATAATTTTATTTTTTGAATATTTAGAGTAGTAATATGCTTTAATAAGTTAAAAGTGTACAAAAGATTACACTCAGAGAAGTGTCATTCTCTCCTATATCCATTCTACCTCATTTGCTTCCCCATCCCTTATTGATGACTCAGTTCATTGTTTTCTGGTTTATTCTGCTGACACAGATATATGTTTTCTTATTTTCCCTTCTCACACAATAGGTAGCATGATATATTTGTTCTTTAACATATTGTATTTTGAGTTTTCCTTTTAATACTACTTTTTGGAACCTACTCCATATCAATTCATAATATTCCTTTTTTATTTTTTGAATGTATGAAGCATCTGTAGTGATGTTCCTTATTTAATTCCTGATATTAGAAATTAGTTTTATTCCTTTCTTTATCAATCTATCTAATTTATCAGTTTTGAGATTTTTTTGTTTTCTCTATTTTTCAGTTTTTTATTTCAGTGATTTCTGCTCTTACCTTTATAATTTCCTTTTGCTTGCTTTGAGTTTAACTTGTCTTCCTTTCCTGCTTTCATAAGGTAGAAGTTTAGGTCAGGTGTAGGCAAAGTTTTTGTTAAAGGGCAGCATAGTATTTTAGCTTTATGGACCGTATGGCCTCTCACAATTGCTCAGTGCTGCTGTTGTGGCAGAAGTCGGCCATAGATAATTTAAGTGAATGGATGTGGCTGTG
Organism: Tursiops truncatus; assembly: GCF_011762595.2. NCBI lineage: Eukaryota > Metazoa > Chordata > Mammalia > Artiodactyla > Delphinidae > Tursiops > Tursiops truncatus. Next base: position 67,945,217 of record NC_047055.1, on the reverse strand, counting down.
TTCTGGTAAAACATTATTTACAAAGACAACACAGGCCTGGGGGCTGTAAATCAGTGAACCCCCCCCCCCCCCCCCACTGGCTTAGATCATTGATTTGAGACCTTCCTTCTTTTTTTTGGCTGCGTTGGGTCTTCATTGGTACACGTGGGCTTTCTCTAGTTGCAGCGAGTGGGGGTTACTCTTCGTTGCAGTACGCTGGCTTCTCTTGTTGCAGAGCACAGGCTCTAGGCATGCAGGCTTTAGTAGTTGCCACATGCGGGCTCAGTAGTTGCCGCACATGGGCTCTAGGGTATGCGGGCATCAGCAGTATGGCACGCAGGCTCAGTAGTGGTGGCTCGTGGGCTTTAGAGCGCAGGCTCAGTAGTTGTGGTGCAATGGCTTAGTTGCTCTGCAGCATGTGGGATATCTTCCCAGACGAGGGATCAAACCCATGTCCCCTGCATTGGCAGGCGGATTCTTTTTTTTTTTTTAACATCTTTATTGGAGTATAATTGCTTTACAATGGGGTGTTAGTTTCTGCTTTATAACAAAGTGAATCAGTTATACATATACATATATCCCCATATCTCTTCCCTCTTGCGTTTCTCTCCCTCTCACCCTCCCTATCCCACCCCTCTAGGTGATCACAAAACACTGAGCTGATCTCCCTGTGCTATGCACCTGCTTCCCACTAGCTATTTTACGTTTGGTAGTGTATATATGTGCGTGCCACCCTCTCACTTTGTCACAGCTTACCCTTCCCCTCTCACCGTATCCTCAAGTCCATTCTCTAGTAGGTCTGCGTCTTTATTGCCATCTTGCCCCTAGGCTTTTCATGACCATTTTTTGTTTGTTTTTTAGATTCCATATATATGTGTTAGTATACGGTATTTGTTTTTCTCTTTCTGACTTACTTCACTCTGTATGACAGACTCTAGGTCCATCCACCTCACTACAAATAACTCAATTTCGTTTCTTTTTATGGCTGAGTAATATTCCATTGTATATATGTGCCACATCTTCTTTATCCATTCACCAGTTTATGGACACTTAGGTTGCTTCCATGTCCTGGCTATTGTAAATAGAACTGCAGTGAACATTGTGGTACATGACTCTTTTTGAATTATGGTTTTCTCAGGGTATATGGCAGGCAGATTCTTAACCACTGCACCACCAGAGAAGTCCCAAGACCTTCCTTCTTTTCTAACATAGACATTTAAAGTCATAAATTTCTCTATTTAGCTGCATCTCACAGATTTAAAACATATTTTCATTATTATTCAGTACAAAATGTCATCTGATCTTTCTTTTTTTGTTAGTAGTTTTTTGACTGAGTCAATGTTCATTTAAAGGAATGTTTAATTTCTAAGTATTTGGGGGCTTCCTAGTTACCTTATGGTTTGTGTTTAATTCTGTTGTGGTTAAAGAACATATTCTTTACAATCTTAATGTTTTAACTTGTTTTTTTTAAATTTAATTAATTTATTTTTGGCTGCATTAGGTCTTTGTTGCTGCACACGCAGGCTTCCTCTTGTTGCAGCGAGTGGGGGATTACTCTTCGTTGTGGTGCGTGGGCTTCTCATTGTGGTGGCTTCTCTTTGTTGCAGAGCATGGGCTCTAGGCCTGTGGGCTTCAGTAGTTGTGGCTTGCGGGCTCCAGAGCACAGGCTCAGTAGCTGTGGTGCACGGGCTTAGTTGCTCCATGGCATGTGGGATCTTCCCAGACCGGGGCTCAAACCCATGTCCCCAGCATTAGCAGGTGGATTCTTAACCACTGTGTCACCAGGGAAGCCAATCTTAATGTTTTTATTTATACTTGTACTGTATTATGGTCCAGCATATTGTCCCTCTTGGTAAACCTACCTTGTGCAATTGAAAATAATGTGTGTTATGTCATTTTTGTTGTATTATCTAACAGTATCAATTGAATCTAGGTGATTGATAACGTTGTTCATATCTTTTATGCATGTATGCATTCCTGAATTTTTTTTTTGTCTGTGAATTGCTGACAGAGGTTTAAAATTAGCAACCATGAGTGTAGAATTACCTTTTATTTTGTCAGTCTTTAGTTCATGTATTTTGATGTAGTTCATGTATTCTGTTACTGAGTGCAAATACGTTTATGATTATTGTGTATTGTTGAATCAGTACTTTTTTTAGTCTTAGTCCTTCTTGATTTCCAGTAATAAGTTTTGTTTTTAAATCTGTTTTATCTACTATTAATGCAACTATTTTAGTGAACTTATGCTTATCATTTCCTTCTGATATTGTTTTTCCACCCATTTCAGTCTATTTGTGTTTTATATTTAAAGTTCACCTCTGTATTTCATATTTAGTTTATGTTAGTTTTTAAATTGATTTTTAACAGTCTGTGCCTTTTAAGTGGAGCATTTATTCCATTAACATTTATTGGAATTATTGCCGAGTCTCTGCTGGGGTCTGCCATTTTATTTTTTGGCTTTCTATTTGTTTCCTCCATTATTAGTTTCTTTGTTCCTCCTTTCTTGCTTTTCTGGGAGCAGTTGAATTGTTTTAGAATTTCATTTTAGTTTTCCTATTTACTATTTAGCTTATGTTTTGTACATTATTTTTATAGTGGTCTTCCTATGAATTACAATGTTCATTCTTATGAAGAACCGAATTCCAACTCTAAGGTAAACCAAAATTGTAAACTAGCATTTGAGAATTTTAAAGTGGGCATTTTTATTCTCAATGAAGTGAAACAACATATTTTCTTTTTTAAATATTTATTTATTTTTATTGGTGTATAGTTGCTTTACAATGTTGTGCTAGCTCCTGATGCACAGCGAAGTGAACCAGCCATATGTATACACATATCCCCCCCACTTTTGGATTTCCCTCCCATCCAGATTGCTACAGAGCACTGAGTAGATTTCCCTGTGCTATACAGCAGGTCCTTACTAGTTATCTGTTTCATACCTAGCAGCATATGTATGTCAATCCCAGTCTCCCAATTCATCCCAGCCCTCCTTCCCCCTGCCGTGTCCACACGTTGAAACAACATATTTTCAATGCATGAAAATCTCAGTAGAAAAATGGAAACTCTCCACAAGGAGCTCATGAAAAGGAAATAAATGGAAATGCTGGAAAACAACAATGTAATTTCTGAAGTGCAGAGTTCATTGAGGAGATTTAACTTCTGTATGTGTATAGACGTGACAGAAGAAAGAGTAAGTGAGCTTGGAGCCAGATCAATAAAAATTATCTTAGGTGAGGAAACGAGTAAAAAAAAGAATGAGAAAAACTGAACAGAGCCACGGAAACCTGTTAGATCACATCAGTCAAACATATGTGTAATTGGGATATCAGAAGAGATGAAAGAGACAAATAGGGAAAAACATTTTTTAAATGAAAAATTCTCAAACTCCATTAAATGTAAAAATTTGCAGACAGAAAATGCTAAATATGAAGCATGATAAAGGTAAAGAAGGCCACCTTAGGCACATCATAATTAAAGTGTCTGAAGCCAAACAAAAAGTGTAAGCTTAGCAACACAAAAATGACATATACATGGGCATAATGATCATATTACTTTCTGACTTCTCATCAGAAACCATTTCAGCCAAACTGCATGGAACAGCACCTTTAAAGTTGTGAGCGAAAAAAAAAAAAAAGAAACAAACCTGTCAATCCTTAAGGTATATCCAGTGAAAATACTCAAAAATGAAGATGGAATAAAGGCATTTTCAATAAAAGAAAACTAAGAGTATTTGTTACAAATGGATCTGTATTACACCACAAGATAAAGAAGTACTTAAGACAGAAGTAAATGAAACTTCTTGAAAACTTGGATCCTCAGAAAAGAATGAAGGGCATTAGAACTGCTAAATATCAGGGTAAATGCAAAGTTTGTTTTTTTTTTTTTTGGCCTTTTCTGTCTTCATAGCTTTATAAAGCAAGTACCTTATTAAAAATTAAAATTGTAACATCGTTGTATTAGGTCTATAACATACATGTATGTATTATATATAAAAAAGTAAAATAAAGAACGGGACTATGAGCTTATAACATTGCAAGATATTGTGAAGCAATACATTATTAACTGCAAAAGGACTGTGATGTAGTAAGCTTTTACATATAGTTGGGTCTGTTTTCTGGACTTTTCTGTTCCTTTCCATTGACCTCTCTATTCAGGGGCTAGTACCACACTCCTGATTATATAGGCTTTATAGTATATTATAATAACTTGTCAGGTTAGTTCACTCATGGAGCTTTTTTTTTCTTCAGTGTTTTCCTAGAAATTTATGTGGGTTTATTTTTCCAGTTGAACTTCAGGATCAATTTGTGTAGCTCTGTAAAACTAATTTTTGGGGATTTTGGGGGGAGGATTTTATTAAATTTATAAAATTATGTTTATAAAATTTATAAACTTATAAGTGTTGTCTTGAAGATCTTGGGACATCCTAATCCAAAAACAAGGGATGTCTTTTTATTTATTTAAGGCTCTTTTTGAATTTTTAATGTGTATTTTATGGTTATCTTTATATATATTTTAAACAGTTTTTGACCTGCTTATTCATAATATTTTATCCTTTTTGTTGCTGTTGTATTTGGGGCTTTACCATAATGCCCTCTAACACAGGGGTCAGAAAGTTTAAGGACCAAATCGAAGGTGTTCTATGCTTTTCAAGTCCTGGTCTTTCACACTACTTAACTCTGCCATTGTAGCACAGAAGTCACCTTAGACAATTAATAAATGAATGAGTGTGACTGTTTTCCAGTAAAACTTTATTTATAAAAACAGGCACCAGGACTTCTGTTTCAGAAAGTGTGACATAGATACATTTCTCCCTGTTCCTCCACTCGTAAGTACACTGTAATCCCTGGAAATAACTTAAGAGGCAACCCAAGGAGAACTCTGAAAAGTGGAAAGAGGAGCTCTGTTAATATGTTGGTAAGGTATGTGGGGAGAGGAGTAGCATTTATATCCCTGTGATTAAGTCTCAGTCTTTTAGTGAGCCTGTGCCCCTTGTCTGTGACCCTACCAAGTGATTCTTGGGTTTTTCCCACTTGAGGTGAGACAGGAAGGCTAGAAAGGGCTGGATTTGGGTACTTCCCTTTTTTCTGTCAGAGGCTCAAAGGCACTGGAGTTGGGTATTTTCTTTCCTCTATGTCAAAGGCTGTAGGGAACAGAAGTTGGGATTTCCCTTACCCGAGGTCTGTTTGACTGTGATAAAATGTTTCCCTTGACAGTGTGCCTTTTTTAAGGAGAACAGAATGCTCTGGGTGTATTTGAAAATGGTCCGGTTCAGAACTGAAAGAGTAATTCAACATTTGGAAGTCAATCATGTAACTAAAAAAGAAAACATGTTATCTCAATATGTACAAAAAGAAAAAGCATTTGACATAATTTAAAACCTATTCATAACAAAAAAATGCTTAGCAAATTTGGAATAGAAGGCAACCTCATTAATGTGATAAATTGAATCTCCTAAACATTGATAGTAACATCAGTATCAACCATTAAAGACTTAATGGTTTCCCCTTCTATGAACAGGAAGTAGGCAAGTATGTTAGATTTCACCATGATTATTCAGTTTTGCACTGGAAGTTCAACCCAATACCATAAGGCAATAAAAAACAATAAAGGGCATGCATTTCAGTATACTAGCTGTGAATATTTGGAAATCAAAATTTAATTAACAGTACCATTTACAGTGGCACCCCACCCCCCAAAAAATCCCATGAAATATAGGCAAATCTTGCTTTACATAGTATTGTGGGACTGTAAAAATGACTGCTACCTGAAAGCAGTATTAATTAATGGAAAAATTACTGTTGCTCCATTACCTAAAAAGTTTTTTGTCAAAACATTAAAAATTCTTACTGTCAATCACAAATGTATAGGAAATTTAAAGCATTAGTTAAGCTAACAGTTATTTACTATATTTTAATATGAAATGTTAGAAACATTTAAAATTAGAGTGTTTTATTTCATTATAAAAATTATCAATAGTAGATTTAACAGTGCTTACTTTCTTCTCGTATAATTTGTATATTAGGAATGAACATCTTTTCTATAGTTTGCTGAATTGTCATTCTTCTTTCTAAATATGGATTTCCATCCAGCATTTCATCTTTCATGCTTTCAATGTCATGAAATATTTCTGAAAGTTTCTTTAATATAAAATTTTTTGCTGGTATGTCATTCCCTATTGGACATCTTCATCCTTTTCAGCACAGTCACTGTTCTCATTTGTACTGGTAAGTTACTACAGGTGCATATCTAAACATCTCAAATGATATTGTCAACATTTCCATGGTCAGCCAATTATGTTATAACTATGTTTACATTAATTTCAAATTTCCCGTCAGTATTAACACTTTTATTACTGCACTTCTATTTTTTTTTCTTGGCCATTTCCTTTTTTGATTATGTATTTTCGAAGATGTTGTATGGGTTCATCCCTGGAAGACAAGGAGGCAACATAACTACATTTTTGCATGTAAACTGAATACCTGATATGCAGTGACTGATCACTAGCAGACTTCAAAAGAAGTGAGGTTTCTAGTTCCACATGTAAGGAGCTTGGAGCCACTCCATCCAAAAGATAAGTAAAAAACTAAACAGACTGAAAAATCACCAGTGCTTCTTGTATCTGTAAAAGAGGAGAGGACACAGGGCAAACTATTGCCCACAAGATTGGAGAGAAGAGACAGGTGAATACAGGGAATCATGGCTTACTGTAGTAGAGGAGCAGAAACCACTGCAGGAACCAGTGCCAGGATAGGAAAACCTGAACTGTAAGTTAAATTGCTGGAGCCTCAGTGTGGACAAGTCTGAGAGGTAAAAACTCCTTGGGAACCCAGTCATAGAGGGATCTCCACAATATTGTGAGATTTACCTCCAGGAGTACATACAGGAGAAAAATACCCTTGTACTTCTGTCAGGGGGAGAGACAGGGGAATCATTTTGAAATAAGCCAGAGTACTCTGTTCTTAAGAAGACCTGACCTCAGAGGCAACTATTTAACCAGAGCCTAACCTGCTGGGGTATTATCATAGCCTAACTTAACCTGGGGAAGGGGAATACCCAACTCCAGCTTACTGTAGCCATCCTGTCCCACCCAAGGCAAGAAGAATAAAACTGAGAAGCTGTTGTGAAGTTACATAGTCCAGAGGCTACGGTCACTGAGAGATCGAAATCTAATTATAGGACTGTAGAATGTTTCTCCTTCCCTCACGCTTCACCATCCCATTACTAAAGCCTTGTTATAGCAGTTCCTTTTACATTGTATGTCGTGTCCAGCTATCAAGAAAAAACTACAAGGCATACCTAAAGGCAAAAAAACCCAATTTGAAGATGCAGACCAAGGACCAGAACCAGAGATGGCAGGTATATTGGAGTTATCAGACCTGGAATTTAAAACAACTGTGATTAATATTCTAGGGGCTCTAAATGGGTGAAGTAGACAGCATGCCAGAAGAGACGGACAGTGTAAGTAGAGAGATGAAAATCCTAAGAAAGAACCAAAAGAAGTGATAAATATAAAAAACACTGTAACAGAAATGAAGAATGGTTTTGATGGGCCCCTTAGTAGACTAAACAAGGCTGAGGAAAGAATCTCTGAGCTCAAGGATATAGTAATAGAATTCTTGAAAACCAAAAGCAAAGGGAACAAAAGACTGAAGAAAAAAGTAGAATATTGAAGAACTGTGGCACAACCACGAAGTGTAACATACATGTAATGGGAATACAAGAAGAAGAAGTAAAGGAACAGAAGTTATATTTGAAGTAATAGTGACTGAAATTTTCCCCCAAATTAATGTTAGACACCACAGCACAGATCCAGGAAGCTCAGAGAGCACCAAGATAAATGGGCCAAAAACTATACCTAGGAATATCATTTTAAAAAACTACAGAAAATTAAAGCTAAAAAAAAATCCTGAAAGAAGTGAGAGGACTATGTTAAGGACTCTAGTGGGTGACGTAGACAGCATGTAGGAACAGATGGGCAATGTAAGCAGAGAGATGGAAATCCTAAGAACCAAAAGAAATGTTAAATATCAAAAACACTATAAAAGAAATGAGGACACCTTTATAGAGGAATAAAAATAAGAATCACATCTGACTTCTCAGAAATGATAGCAAGAAAAGCATGGAGTGAAATATTTAAAGTGGTTAGAGAAAAAAACCTGGAAACTAGAGTTCTGTACTTTGCAAAGTTATCCTTCATAAGCGAAGAAGAAATAAAGACCTTCTCAGACAAACAAAAATTGAAGGTCCATTTTTTGCCAGTAGACCTTTCAGGAAACGTTAAAAGAAGTGCTTAGAGAGGAGGAAAGTGATAAAGATTAGAAACTCGGATCTACATAAAGTATCGAAGCGCCTTGAAGAAGTAATGAGTGAAGGTGAATAAAAACTTTTTTTCATATTATTAATTGATCTAACAGGTAATAGTTTGTTAATAATAACACTGTATTCAATCATGTGTACTTTTATATATCATATGCATATATGTTTGTGCTTATGTTTACTTACATATAAGTGAAATTAGTGAAAGCAATGATATAAGGTACAGGAGGGAGGAATTAGGAGTATTTTGTTATTAAAAGGTACTCACACTACCGGGAAGTGATATAATGTTGTTTGAAAGCAGACCTGGATTAATTGTAAATGTATATTGCATTGTGGCAAGCACTAAAAAAAAGTTACAAAAGAAGTATTAGCTGATATGCTAATAAAGGGGAGAAAATGGAATCATATAAAATGCTCAGTTAAAACCACAAAAGGCCAAAAAAATTAAAAGACAAAAATAGGAACAGAGAAAAAGTGCAACAAATAGAAAACAGGAACAAATATAGTAGATATTAATCCAGCTATATCAATAATCACTTTCAACATCAGTGTTCTAATTGCACAAATTTGGGAGTGTTCAGAGTAGGTCAGATAACAAGAGCCAACTATATGCTTCCTAAAAGAAGTGAATTATAAAGACACATACAGATAAAAGTAAATGAGTGGGCTTCCCTTGTGGCACAGTGGTTGAGAGTCCGCCTGCTGATGCAGGGGACATGGGTTCGTGCCACAGTCCGGGAAGATCCCACATGCCGCGGAGCAGCTGGTCCCGTGAGCCATGGCTGCTGAGCCTGTGCATCCAGAGCCTGTGCTCCACAGCAGGAGAGGCCACAGCAGTGAGAGTCCCGTGTACCGCAAAAAAAAAAAAAAAAAAAAAAAAAAAGTAAATGGGTGGAAAAGATATATCATGTTAACACTAGTGAAAAGAGAGTAGGAGTACCTCTATTAATTTCAGATGGAGGAGATTTCAAAGAAATTAAAGGTGTCAGGGATAAAGAAGGTCATTACATAACGATAAAGGGGTCAGTTCTCCAAAAAGATACAACAGTCCTTCACGTGTATACACTTACCAACAGAACATCAAACTATTTGAGGCAAAACCTATGCAAACTACAAAGAGAAATAGATGAAACCATCTATTAGTTAGAGACTTCAACACCTCTCTTTCAGAAATGGACAAATCCAGCAGGCAGAAAATCAGTAAGGACATAGTTGAACTCAACACCACCATCAATCAGCTGGGTCTAATGAATATCTATAGACTACTTCATTGAACAACACTAAGATTACACATTCTTCTCAAGCTGACATGGAACATTCAGCAAAATGGAAAACATTTTGGGCCATAAAACACACCTTAACAAATTTAAAAGAATAAAATCAATATATGCTCTCAGACTGCAATGGAATGAGATTACAAATCAATAATTTTCCTGATTAGAAATATCTGGAAAATCTCAAATGTGTTGAGATTAAAAACACTTCTAAATAACACATGTGTTAAAGAAGCAGTATCAAGTGAAATTTTTAAATATTTTTAATTAAATGAAAATGAAAACTCTACTTACCAAAATTTGTAGAATGTAATGAAAGCAGTGCTCAGAGAATAATTTATAGCACCGGATATGTATTTATAGAAAACAAGAAACAACTAAACTCAATCTAAATTTCTACCTTAGGAAACTAGAAAAAAGCAAATTAATCTAAAGAAGAAAAATAACAGAGCAGAAATTAATAAAACTGAAAACAAGAAATACAAAAAGTAAATGAATCCAAAAGTTGGTTCTTTCAAAAGATCCATGAAATTCATAAGCCTCTAGACAGACTAAGAAAAATAAAACAGAGGACACAAATTACTCATATCAGAAATGAAAGATGGGACATCACTACAGATCCTGTGGACACTGAAATGATAATAAAGGAATACTATAAACAATTCTGTGCCCACATATTTGATAATCTAAATGAAATGGACCAATTCCTCAAAAGACACAGTTTACCAAAACTTACACAATAAAAATAGACAATCTCAGGAATTCCCTGGTGGTCCAGTGGTTGGGACTTGGTTCTCTCACTGCCAGGGGCCCAGGATCAATCCCTTGTCAGGGAACTAAGAACCTGCAAGGTGTGTGGTGCAGCCAAAAAAAGAAAAAAGATGAGTATAGAAAAAGTTACATTTAAAAAAGTAGACAAGCTCCTTAGTCCTATATCTATGAAGGAAATTGAATCAATATTTAATAACCTTTCAAAACAGAAAGCACCAGGCCCAGATGGGTTCACTAGTAAATTCTGTAAGACATTTAAGGAAGGAATCATCCCAGTACTCTACAATCGTTTTCAGAGGATAGAGGCAGAGAAAATGTTTCCTAACTTATTCTGTGAGGCCAACATTACCCTAATAGGAAAATCAGACAAAGGCATTACAAGAAAACTGCAGACCAGTATCTTTCATGAACATAGATAAAAGTTCTCAACAAAATATTAGCAAATCAAATACAACAATGTATAAAGAATTATGCATCATGAATAAATGGAATATATAATTGGTATGCAAGGTTGTTTCAGCATTTGAAAATTAATTAATGGTCAGATGCCAGTCCCTGCCCCTGCTGTCCTGGGAGTGTGCACAGGCCACCAGACCTGCACACCCCATATCAAGGGGATAATGGCTAGCACACACTGAGGAAAGAGGCAGCAATCATCCAAACTAAAAGCAGCCCCTCCATTCTGGACAAGATGGCAGAGTAGAAGGACTTGTGCTCACCTCCTGTCATGAAAACACCAAAATCACGACTAACTGCTGAACAGCCATCAATAAAAAAGGCTGGAACCTATGAAAAAATATATTTTACATCCAGAGACAAAGAAGAATCCACAATGAGATGGTAGGAGGGGCACTTTCATGATATAATCAAATCCCATACCTGCCAGGTGGGCAACCCACAAACTGGAAAATATATCAGGTTCTCCCACAGGAGTGAGAGTTCTGAGCCCTACGTCAGGCTCCCCCAGCCTGAGGGTTTGACATTGGGAGGAGAAGCCCCCAGAGCATTTGGCTTTGAAGGCTAGCAGGGCATGAGTGCAGGAGCTGCATAGCAGTGGGGGAAACAGACTCCACTCTTAGAGGGCGCACACAAGGCTTCATGTGCACTGGGACTCAGCACAAAGCAGTGACTCCATAGGAACCTGGGCTAGACCTACTGGCGGGTCTTGGAGGATCTCCTGGGGAGGCAGGTGTCGGCTGTGGCTCACTGTGGGGGCAAGGACATTGGTGGCAGAAGCCCCAGGAAATATTAATTGGTGTGAGCTCTCCTGGAGGTCACCATTTTGGCACTGAGACATGGCCCCACCCAACGGCCTGCAGGCTCCAGTGCTGGGATGCCTCAGGCCAATCAACCAGCAGGCTGGGAACACAGCTCCACCCATCAGCAGACAGGCTGCCTAAAGTTGTACTGAGCTCACAGCCACCTCTAAACCCACCCCTTGAAATGGCAGGTACCAGTCCCTTCCACCAGGAAGACTGCACAAGCCCCTGGACCAACTTTACCCACCCGGGTGGCAGACACCAGAAGCAAGAGGAACTATGACCCTGCAGCCTGTGGAAAGGACATCACAAACACAGAAGGTTAGGACTTCCCTGGTGGTGCAGTGGTTAAGAATCTCCTGCCAAGGCAGGGGACACAGGTTTGATCCCTGGTCTGGGAAGATCCCACATGCCACAGAACAGCTAAGTCTGTGTGCCACAACTACTGAGCCTGCACTCTAGAGCCCATGAGCCACAACTACTGAGCCCAAGTGCCACAATCACTGAAGCTGTGCACCTAGAGCCTGTGCTCCGCAGCAAGAGAAGCCATTGCAATGAGAAGCCCGCTCACAGTAGTGAAGAGTAGCCCCAGCTTGCCACAACTAGAGAAAACCTGCACACAGCAACGAAGACCCAATGCAGCCCCAAATAAAATTTTAAATAAATTTATATAAAAACACATGAGAAAAACCCACAGAAGGTTGGACAAAATGAGACGGTAGAGAAATGTAGTCCAGATGAAGGAACAAGATAAAACCCCAGAAGAACAGCTAAGTGAAGTGGAGATAGGCAATCTACCTGAAAAATAATTCATACTAATGATAGTAAAGGTGATCCAGGATCTTGGAAAAAGAATGGAGGCACAGACCGAGAAGATGTAAGAAATGTTTAACAAAGATTTTTGTTTTGTTTTCAAATTTGCTTTATTATTATTTTTTTAACATCTTTATTGGAATACAATTGCTTTACAATATTGTGTTAGTTTCTGCTATACAGCAAAGTGAATCAGCTTTATGTATATTTACATCCCCATATCCCCTCCCTCTAGAGCCTCCCTCCCACCCTCCCTATCCCACTCCTCTAGGTCATCACAAAGCATCGAGCTGATCTCCCTGGAGGTAGAGATTTAAAGAACAAACTGTTAAACAGAGATGAACAATACAGTAGCTGAAATGAAAAACACACTAGAAGGAATTAATGGCAGAATAAATGAGGCAGAACAGATAAGTGAGCTGGAAGACAGTGGTGGGAATCAGTGCCACAGGACAGAATAAAGAAAACGGAATGAAAAGAAATGAGGACAGTGTAAGAGACCTCTGGGACAACATTAAATGCACCAATATTCACATTGTAGGGGTCCCAGAAGGAGAAGGGAGAGAGAAAGGGCATGAGAACATATTTGAAGAGAAAATTAATTAATGTAAACTCTTATATCAACAGGCTAAAAAAAGAAAAATCACATGATCATAGCAATAGATGCAGGAAAAGCATTTGACAAAATCCAACACCCATTTGTGATTTAAAAAAACAAAAACCTTGCAATAAACTAGGAATGCAGGGGGAACTAACTCAGCCTGATAAAGATGATCTATCTACATAAAACCTACAGCTTGATACCTAATGGTGAGAAGCTAGCAGCTTTCACACCAAGATCAGATAAAAGGCAAAGATGTCCCCTGTCACCACTCCTTTTTTTTTTTTTTTTTAACATCTTTATTGGGGTATAATTGCTTTACAATGGTGTGTTAGTTTCTGCTTTATAACAAAGTGAATCAGTCATACATAAACATATGTTCCCATATGTCTTCCCTCTTGTGTCTCCCTCCCTCCCACCCTCCCTATCCCACCCCTCCAGGCTGTCACAAAGCATCGAGCCAATATCCCTGTGCCATGCGGCTGCTTCCCACTAGCTATCTACCTTACTACGTTTGTTAGTGTGTATATGTCCATGACTCTCTCTCGCCCTGTCACAGCTCACCCTTCCCCCTCCCCATAACCTCAAGTCCATTCTCTAGGAGGTCTGCGTCTTTATTCCTGCCTTACCCCTAGGTTCTTCATGACATTTTTTTCCCTTAAATTCCATATATATGTGTTAGCATACGGTATTTGTCTTTTTCTTTCTGACTTACTTCACTCTGTATGACAGACTCTAAGTCTATCCATCTCATTACAAATAGCTCAGTTTCGTTTCTTTTTATGGCTGAGTAATATTCCATTGTATATATATGTGCCACCACTCCTTTTTAACATTGTACTGGATTCTAGCTAAAGCAAAGACAAGGAAATTAAAGGAATACATTTTGGATAGGAAAAAATATAACTGACTTTGGTTGGAAATGACATGTTTGTCTATGTAGAAAATATGAATTGACAAAACTAAAACCAAAAATACCTTCCCAGAACTGAAAAAATTATAGAAAGGATTCAGGATACAAGGTTTTTCAGTCACTTTCTTAGACAGCAGCAACAAGCAAGTGGAATTTGAAGTTAAAAACACAGGTCTGTTCACATTCATACTCTCCGAAATGAAACTGGTATAAATCTAACAAAATATGTACAAGATATATATGAGGAAAACTGTAAAATTCTGATAATAGAAATTACCTGATTTAATGGAGATAGTATCAGTACATGTTCATGGATAAAGAAGACTCAATATATTCAAGATGTATGTTTTTCCCAATTTGATGAATAGCTTCAAGGTAGTCCTAATAAAAATTCCAGTAAGTTATTTTGTGGATATCAACAAACTGATTATAAAGTTTATATGGAGAGACAAAATACCCTGCATTACCAACATGTTATTTGAGAAGAGCAAAGTTGAAAGATTCACACTACTCTACTTCAAGACTTATTTTAAAGCTACAGACAGTAATCAAGATAGTGTTGTATTATTCCCCCCAATAGACAAATAGATTAATGAAACAGAATAGGTAGCCCAGAAATAGACCCAAGTGAAAATTGATATATATGACAAAAGAGCATATATATGATATATATGCCAGTATGGTACTGGCACAAAAACAGAAATATAGATCAATGGAACAGGATAGAAAGGCCAGAGATAAACCCACGCACATATGGTCACTTTATCTTTGACAAAGGAGGCAAGAAGATACAATGGAGAAAAGACAGCCTCTTCAGTAAGTGTGCTGGGAAAACTGGACAGCTAAATGTAAAAGAAGGAAATTAGCACACTCTCTAACATCATACACAAAAATAAACTCAGTGTTGATTAAAGACCTAAATGTAAGGCTGAATACTATAAAACTCTTAGAGAAATATATAGCAGAACACTCTTTGACATAAGTCACAGCAACATCTTTTTTGACCCACTGCCTAGAGTAATGAAAATAAAAACAAAAATAATGGGACCTAATTAAACTTAAAAGCTTTAGCGCAGCAAAGGAAACCATAAACAAAATGAAAAGACAACCCTCAGAATGGGAGAAAATATTTGCAAATGAAGCGACCCACAAGGGATTAATTTCCAAAATATGCAAACAGCTCATGCAGCTCAATATCAAAATAAAAAACAACAAACCCAATCATAAATGGGCAGATGATCTAAATAGACATATCTCCAAAGAAGACATACCGATGGCCATGAGACACATGAAAAGATGCTCAACATCACTAATTATTAGAGAAATGCTATCAAAATTACAATGAGGTATCACCTCACACCAGTCAGAATGGCCATCATCAAAAAATCTACAAACAGCAAATGCTGGAGAGAGTGTGGAGAAAAGGGAACCCTCTTGCACTGTTGGTGGGGATGTAAATTGGTACAGGCACTATGGAGAACAGTATGGAGGTTCCTTAAAAAACTAAAAATAGAGCTGCCATTTGATCTAGCAATCGCACTCCTGGGCGTATATCTGGAGAATACCATAATTTGAAAAGATACATGCACCCAATGTTCATTGCAGCACTATTTACAATAGCCAAGACATGGAAGCAACCTAAATGTCCATTGATGGATGAATGGATAAAGGTGTGGCACATGTATACAATGGAATATTACTCAGCCATAAAAAAGTACAAAATAATGCCATTTGCAGCAACATGGATGGACCTAGAGATTGTCATACTGAGTGAAGTAAGTGAAACAGACAAGTATCATATGATATTGCTTATATGTGGAATCTGTAAAAAAGGTTACAGATGAACTCATTTACAAAACAGAAGTAGAGTCACCGATGTAGAAAACAAACTTACAGTTACCAGGGGATAAAGGGGGGGAGGGATAAATTGGGAGATACACACTACTATATATAAAATAGATAACTAATTAGAACCTGCTGTATAGCACAGGGAACTCTGTACTCTGTAGTGGCCTATATGGGAAAAGAATATAAGAAAAAAAGGAGTGGATATATGCATATGTATAACTCATTCACTTTGCTGTATACCTGAAACTAACACAACATTGTATTAATAAAAATAATTTTTAAATAATAAATAATAAAAAATTTTAAAAAACAACCCAATTTAAATAAATGGGTCAAAGATGTTAATAGACCCCTCACCAAAGAAAATATACAGATCAAAATAAACATATGATAAGACTTAATGTAAAAAATAAATGGAAATTTAACCATCACTGTGATACCTCTGCACACCTATTAGAATGGCCAACTTCTGAAACACTGACCATACCATATTTTGGCAAGGATGTGGGGCAACAGTAACTCTCCTTCATCGCTGGTGGGGATTCAAAATGTTGTAGCCACTTTAGAAGACAGTTGGCAATTTCTTAAAAAGTAAACATACTCTTACCATAAAATCCAGCAGTTGTGCACTTTGACATTTACCAGAAGAGTTGAAAACTTAAGTTCACACAGAAATCTGCACATGGATGTTTATAGCAGCTTTATTCATAATTGACCAAATGTGGAAGAATTAGGATGTCTTTCAGTAGGTGAAGGAATAAATAAGCTGTGGTACATTCAGAGAATGGAATATTTAATTCTAAAATGAAATGATATATGAAGCCATGAAAAGACATGAATGATTCCTTCATATGTGCATATTATAAAGTGAAAGAAGCCAGTCTGAAAAGACTATATAATGTATGATTCCAACTATATGACATTGTAGAAAAGAGAATACTATGGAGAACGTGAAAGGATCAGTGGTTCTCAGAGGTTGGGGTGGGGTGGAATGAAAAGTACAGCACAAAAGATTTTTAGGGCAATGAAAATACTCTGTATGATATGTTAACGATGAATATATGTCATTATACATTCTATGTACCCATAGAATATACAACGCTGAGAGTGAACCGTAATGTAATCTGTGGATTTGGGTGATTAAGATATCTCTGCGTAGATTTGTCACTTGTAACAAATGTGCCATTCTGTTGGGGGACATTGATAATGAGGGAGGATATGCATGTGGTGCAGCTTGTATATGGGAAATCTCTACTCCTAAATTTTGCTGTGATCCTGAAACAGCTCAAAAAAATAAAATCAACCATAGGGGAAGAAACAAAAAGAAGAACAGAGAACTACAAAAACAAAAAGGAAACAAGTAATAAAATGGCAATAAGTACATACCTATCAATAATTACTTTAAATGTCAACAGACTAAATGCCCCAATCAAAACACATAGGGTGGGACTTCCTTGGTGGTCCAGTGGTTAAGACTCTGTGCTTCCACTGCAGGGGATGTGGGTTTGATCCCTTGTTGGGGAACTAAGATCCCCCATGCCACGTGGCACGGCCAAGAATAAAAACACACATAGGGTGGCTGATTAGATATAAAAGCAGGACCTATCTACATTGCTGCCTACAAAAGACTCACTTCAGAGCTAAAGACAGACACAGACTGAAAGTGAGGGGATGGAAAAAAGATATTTCATGCAAATAGAAACAAGAAAGTGAGGGTAATAATACTCATATCAGACAGAACTTTAAAGGGTATAACAAAAGACAAGGGCATGATAATATGATAAAGGGATCAGTACAAGAAATTATACTTGTTAACTATATGCACCCAATACAGGAGCATCTAAATATATAAAGCAAATATTAACAAACAAAAGGAGGAATTGGCAATAATATAAGGCAAAAGAAATAAAGCAAAAATAAACAAATGGGACCTAATTAAACTTAAACGCTTTTGCACAGGAAAGGAAACCATCAACAAAACAAAACGATGACCTACCGAGTGGGAGAAAATATTTGCAAATGATATGACCAACAAGGGGTTAGTATCCAAATTATATAAACAGGTCATACAACTCCATATCTAAAAAGCAACCCAATTTAAAAATGGGCAGAAGACCTGAACAGACATTTTTCCAGAGAAGATCTACAGATAGTTAATAGGCAGATGAAAAGATGCTCAACATTGTTAATTATTAGACAAAGGCAAATCAAAACAACGAGATACCACCTCACATCTATCAGAATGGCTAACCTCAAAATGTCTGCAAATAACAAACGTTGGCATGGATGTAGAGAAAAGGGAATACTAGTACACTGTTGGTGGGAATGTAAATTGGTGCAGCCACTGTGGAAAACAGTATGGAGGTTCCTCAAGAAACTAAAAATAGAACCACCATATGATTCAGCAATTCCAGTCTTGGGTGTATGTCCAAAGAAAATGAAAACACTAATTCAAAAAGATACATGCACCCTAGTGTTCATAGCAGTACCATATACAATAGCCAAGATATGGAAGCAACCCAAGTGTCCATCAATAGATGAATGGATAAAGAAGAGGTATATATACATGTGTGTGTGTATATTATACACACACACATATGCATACCCACAATGGAATATTAGCCATAAAAAAGAATGAAATTCTACCATTTGCAGCAATGTGGATGGACATTATGCTTACTGAAATAAGTCAGACTGAGAAAGACAAATACTGTATGGAATCACTTATATGTGGAATCTAAAGATCAAAACAAATGTACATAGCAGAACAGAAACAAACTCACAGATGTCGAAAACAAACCAGTGGTTATCGGTGCGGAAATGGAAGTGAGGAGGTGCAAGGTAGGGGTATGGGATTAAGAGATATGAACTCCTATGTATAAAATATAGAAGCAACAAGACATATTGTATAACAGTGTATATAGCCATTATTTGGTAATAACTTTTAATGGAATATAATTCATAAAAATACTGAATCACTTTGAAAATTTGAAGAGATCTATATAAATAAAGGGACTGAACAAGTAACCAAAATATAAAACCTCTCAGTAAAGACCTCTGTCATATGCCTGCACTGGTACATTCTACCAAATATTGGGTTGATAGTAATCACTCAGATTCTTTAAAAAAAAATGGAGGGGCTTCCCTGGTGGCACAGTGGTTGAGAGTCTGCCTGCCGATGCAGGGGGCACGGGTTCGTGCCCCAGTCCGGGAAGATCCCACATGCCGCGGAGTGGCTGGGCCCATGAGCCATGGCCGCTGAGCCTGTGCGTCCAGAGCCTGTGCTCTGCAACAGGAGAGGCCACAACAGTGAGAGGCCCACGTACTGCAAAAAAAAAAAAAAAAAAAAAAGAAAGGAGGGAATACTTAGTTATTCTCTGTGTCCACATTACTCTGACACCAAAGCCAAGTAAAACCATCACAAGAAGAGAAAATTAATTACCAGTATGTCTTAGAATATAGATTCCAAATTTTTCCAAAAACTCTACAAGAAAGAAACCAACATTATATTATCAGAATTATACACCAAAAATAAGTAGAATTATTGCCAGTAATACAAGGATAATACATCACATTAATGTAATGAGGGAAAGAAACCAAAGGATCATCTCAGTTGATACAGAGCAAGAATTTGATAAAAACCAACAAACCTTTCATGATTTCAGAAAAGAAAAAAAAATGTGAATTAGGAAATTTCTGAACATGATAAATAGCATTTATGTAAAACACATAGCTAATATCAGTGTCAAGTGACTGAATGCTTTTCTGCTAAGATCATCAGCAAGACGAATGTACCTGATTTCATCATTGCTGTTATATATTGTACTGGATATTGTAGCCACAGCAACTAGGCTGGAAGAAGGAATGGAAGGCATAGTAATTGGAAAGTAAGAATTAAAACTCTTTTTATACTCCTATTATGTAGAAAATTCCAAGGAATTCACAGAAAGTTTCTAGAGATAATAAGATCAGCAAAATTAAACCATCAGCACTCAAAATTATTTGTATTTCTGTAGCTAATTACAATCTGAAAAGGAAATTTTAAAATTATTTTTAAAATCCATGAACCGGGCTTCCCTGGTGGCGCAGTGGTTGAGAGTCCACCTGCCGATGCAGGGGACATGGGTTTGTGCCGCGGTTGGGGAGGATCCCACATGCCGCGGAACAACTGGGCCCGTGAGCCATGGCTGCTGAGCCTGCACGTCCGGAGCCTTGCTCTGCAACAGAAGAGGCCACAACAGTGAGAGGCCCACATACCACAAAAAAAAATAAATAAATAAAAAATAAAAATCCATGTACCATAGTATTCAATAGAATAAAATGCCTAGGAATAAATTTAGCCTGGAGTTGAAGTATTTGTTCAGTGAAAACTGCAAAACTTTGCTGGAATAAATTAAGGAACATGTAAATAGATGGAAAGACATCCTGTGTAAATGTATTGTAATACAGTATTCTTAAGATGTCGTACAACCCATAGTGATCAACAGATTCAGTGCAATTCCTTTCAAAATATGTATAGCCTTTTATGCAGAAATGGAAAAGCTGGTCCTCAAATTCATACGTAATTGCTAAGGTTTGTGAGTAACCAAATCAGTCTTGAAAAAGAGCGAAGTCCGAAGACTTGAATTCTGATTTCAAAACTTACTGCATAGCTTCATTAATCAAAAAAGATACAGTCCTGGCATAAGTATATACATATTGACCAATGAAATAGAATCGAGTTTCTAGAAATAAACCCGTATACCTATACCCAGTTGCTTATTGATAGGTTTCCAAGATCATTTAGAGGAATGAGTAGTCCCTTCAACAAATGGTGCTTGACAGCTGGATTTCCACATGCAGAGGAATGAAGGTGAACCCCTACCAACAAATGGAGCTTGGACAAATGGACTCAGCAATGAAGATGTACCATATACAAAATTAACTCAATGTGCATCAACATCCCAAATATAAGAGCTAATCTCTGTAACTTTTAGTAGAAAACATAGAAATAAATCTTCATGACCTTGGATTTGGCAATGGAATATTAGATGTGATATCTAAAGTCTAAGTAAATAAATAATAAATATATTAGATGCTATCAAAAATCAACACTTTTGTGCATGATAGAACATTACCAAGGAGGAAAAAGGCAACATGCAGAAGATGAGAAAATAGAAAGCATATGCCCAATACGGGTCGAGTATCAAGGATGTGTTATGTATTAAAAACAAAAAAACAAAACTCTTACATCTCCACAAGTAGACAACCCAATTAAAGAATGGGCAAAAACTTGAAAAGACATTTCTTCAAAGAAAATGTATAAATGGACAAAAAGCACATGAAAGATGCTTCATAGTATTTGACATAAGTGAGGTAAAAGCAGAGCCATGAGATAATTTCATATCCACTAATGTGTTTGTAATTTTAAAAGCATGAAAAAGAAAAGTGTTGGCAAGAATATACATAATTGAATCTTATCCACATAGCTGGTATTTAAAATGGTTCAGCTGCTGTGGAATACAGTGCAAATGTCCACAGAGACAATGAAATTTTGGTATATGCCTACAGTGGAGTATTATTAAGCCACAGAAGTCATGAGGCACTGACAAAATGATAAATTTGGATGAACCTACAAAGCATTATGCTAAGTGAGTGAAACCAGACACAAAAAGTCACATGTTATATGATTTTATACATATAGACATTACTTTGAGAAAGAATTTTGATTATTTGGTGCCAGGAACTAGGAATAGAGGGAATGTGGAGAAACCGCTTAATGACTATAGGGCTTTACTTTGTAGTGATGAAAATGTTTCCTACTAAACCATGTGAATGTGCTAAATGCCACTAATGTGTTCACTTTAAATTGTTATTTTTAAGTTATGTG
The DNA here is from genome assembly GCF_011762595.2 of Tursiops truncatus. Taxonomy (NCBI): domain Eukaryota; kingdom Metazoa; phylum Chordata; class Mammalia; order Artiodactyla; family Delphinidae; genus Tursiops; species Tursiops truncatus. The sequence goes on along the minus strand of NC_047055.1, from coordinate 67,923,571 downwards.
AACGTCACCTCAGGAAATTATATTTTTTAAAATCTGCCAATAAAGAAGCCCAGTACTAAGTGGTTTCACTGGTGAATTCTTCCAGATGTTAAGGAAGAATTAATACCACTTTTCAGCCTCTCTCCAAAAATACAATTGAGGGAACGTTTTAAAATTCATTTTATGAGATAACATTTCAATGATAGCAGTGTCAGACAAACACAAAGACAAATCTATGGGTCATTATACCTTATGAATATAAATGCCAAAACCCTTAAAGTACTAGTTAAAAATTGTGACAACATGCTAAAAGGGATTATACACCATGAGCAAAATGGGATTTTTTTTCCAGAATTGCAAAGATGACTCACCATACATAAATCAATGTTACATACCATATTAATAGTAGAAAGGAAAAAAATAACACGTGATAATTCATTTCAAAGAAAGCATTAGACAAAGTACATACCCGTTCGTGATATACAAAGCTCTACAAACTAGGAATAGAATTGAATTTCCTCAACATGATGAAAGGCATTTATGAATACCATGTAACATAGTTAAAGGGGAAAGATGGCTGTCTCCTTATGACCAGAAATAAAACTAGGATGCCTCTTGTATTCAACTTTGTACTAGAAGTTTCAGCCAGAACAATTAGCCAAGAAAAAGAATAAAATATATCAAAATTGGAAATGAAGATGTAAAATTGTCTCTATTCTCATGATATTGTCATACATACAGAAAATCTTAAAGAATACATGCAAAAAACTATTAGATCTTATAAGAAATTCAGCAGTTTCAGAGTATACAGGAAAATCGGTTATATTTTTGTGTACTAGCAATGGACAATAAATAAAGGCAAATAAGCAATTCCATTTACAATATCATAAATAATAAAATATGTAGGGTACATTTATTCAAATAGATGTGAGACTTGTAAATTGAAATCTACACAACATTGCTGAAAGAAATTAAATGGAAAGACATCCTGTGTTCATTTATTGGAAAGCATATTTAACATGCCATCAGCCCATAAAGCAATATACAGATTTAATGTGATCCTTATCAAAATCTCAACTGCCTTTTTTACAGAAATGGAAAAGTTGAACCTAAAATAGGTATGAAATTGCAAACAACCTGAATAGCCTAAACAATCTTGAAAACTATAAATTTGGATGATTTACACTTTTCTCAAACCATAACAAAGCAATAGTAATCTTGAACAGTATGGTATTTGTGTAAGGATAGACATATAAGCCAATGTCATAGAAATGAGATTTCAGAAATACAACTTATGGCTAATTGATTGTCCAGAAGATTGCCAAGACCATTCAATTATGAAGGAGTAGCGTTAGCAGATGGTCCTTTGACAAATGGAGATCAACATATAAAAGAATGTAATTGGACTTTTAACTCATAACCTTTACAGAAATTAACTCAAAATCTATCAAAAGCTAAATATACAAGCTAATACTGCAAAAATCCATAACTGAAAATGTATAGTAAAATTTTCTTGATCTTTAATTTGGTGATCAATTCTTAGATACGACACTGAAAGTAAAATCATCAAAAGAAATAATAAATTACAGTATACCTCATTGCAGTTGGTTTTACAGTATACCTCATTGCACTTTGAGTACATTGTGTTTCTTACAAATTTAAAGTTTGTAGCAACCCAACATTGAGCAAGTGTATTTATACCATTTTTCCAACAGCATTTCCTCACTTTATATCTCTGTGTCATATTTTGGTAATTCTTGCAATATTTCAAAAATTTTCATCATTATATTTGTTATGGTGATCTGTGATCAGTGATCTTTGATGTTACTATTGTAATTGTTTTAGAAAATCACATACCACATCCATATAAGATGGTGAGCTTAATCAATGTTGTATGTGTTCTGAATGCTCCACTGACATGCCATTTTCCTGTTTCTTTCCCTCTCCTCAGGCCTGTCTATTCCCTGAGAAACAACAACAATGAAGTTAGGCCAGTGGATATCCCTACAGTGGCCTCTAAGTGTTCAAGTGAAAGGAAGACTCGCACATCTCTCACTTTAAATCAAAAGCTAGAAATGATTAAGCTTAGTGGGGAAGGCATGTTGAATGCCTACACAGGCCAAAAACTAGGCCTTTTGTGCCAGTTAGCCAAATTGTGAATACAAAGGAAAAATTCTTGAAGGAAATGAAAAGTGCTTCTCCATTGAACACGTAAATGATAAGAAAGCAAAACAGCCTTATTGCTGATACTGAGACAGTTTTAGCAGTCTGGATAGACGAACAGACCAGCCTCAACATTCCCTTAAGCCAAAGCCTAATCCAGGGCAAGGCCCTAGCTCTCTTCAATTCTATGAAGGTTGACAGAGATGAGGAAGCTGCAGAAGAAAAGTTTGAAGCTAGCAGAGGTTCGTTCATGAAGTTTAAGGAAAGAAGCCATCTCCATAACATAAAAATGCAAGGTGAAGCAATAAGTGCTGATGTAGAAGCTGCAGCAAATTATTCAGAAGATCTGACTAAGATAATTAATGAAGGTGGCCACACTAAACAACAGGTCTTCAATGTAGACAAAACAGCCTTCTATTGGAAGAAGTACATCTAGGATATTCATAGCTACAGAGGAGAAGCCAATTCCTGGCTTCAGAGGACAGGATGACTCTCTTGTCAGGCTAATGCAACTGGTAACTTTGAGTTCAAGCCGGTTGTCATTTACCATTCTGAAAATCCTAGGGTTCTTAATAATTATGCTAAATCTACTCTGCCTGTGCTCCGCAAATGGAACAACAAAGCCTGGATGAGAGCACAGCTGTTTACAACATGGTTTACTGAATATTTTCAGCCTACTGTTGATACCCACTGCTCAGCAAAAAGAGATTCCTTTCAAAATATTGCTGCTCATTGACAATGAACCTGGTCACTCAAGAGCCCTGGTGGAGATGTACAATGAAATTAATGTTTTTTTAATGCCTGCTAACATATCATCCATTCTGCATCCTGTCAGTTAAGGAGCAATTTCGACTTTCAATTTTTATTATTTAACAAGTACATTTTGTAAGACAATACCTGCCATAGATAGTGTTTTCTTTGATGTTTTGGGCAAAGTAAATTGAAAACCTTCTGGAATGGATTCACCATTCCAGATGTCATTAAGAACATTCGTGATTCATGGGAAGAGGTCAGAGTATCAACATTAACAGGAGTTTGGAGGACATTGATTCCAGCCCTCATGGATGACTTTGAGAGGTTCAAGACGTCAGTGGAGGAGGTAACTCCAAATGTGGAAATTGGAAGAGAACCAAAAATTAGGAGTGGAGCCCGAAGATGTGACTGAATTGCTGCAATCTCATCACAGAACTTTAATGGGTGAGGAGATGCTTCTTATGGATGAACTAAGAAAGTGATTTCTTGATATGGAGTCTACACCCATTAAAGATGCTTTTGAATATTGTCCAAATGACAAGAAAGGATTTAGAGTATTACACAAACTTAGTTGATAAAGTAGTGGAAGAGTTCGAGAGGACTGACTCCAATTTTAAAGTTCCACTGTGGGTAAAATGCTACCAAACAGCATTGCATGTTACAGCGAAGTTGTTCGTGAAAGGAAGAGTCAATTGATGTGGCAGACTTCACTGCTGTCTTATTTTAAGAAATTGCCATAGCCATCTCAATCTTTAGCAACCACCACCCTCATCAGTCAGCAGCCATCGACATCAAGGCAATATCCTCTACAAGCAGAGAGATAACTACTCACTGAAGGCTCAGGTGACAGTATTTTTTAGTTAAGGTATGTACATTGTTTTTTAGGCATAATGCCACTGCATACTTAATAGACTACAATGTAGAGTAAATATAACTTATTTCCACTGGGGAACCTAAAAATTCATTTGACTCAACTCACTTTACTGTGATATTTGCTGGAACAATACACTCACTATCTCAGAGGTATGCCCGTAGTTGGACTTTATCCAACTTACAAACGTGCACCATAGCACACTCTGAGGGAAGTGAAAAGACAGCTCACAGAATGGGAGAAAATACTTGGAAATTATGTATTTGAGAACTTACTAGCATGGAGAATATATAAAGAGCACTTCCAACTAAAAAACGGAAGAAAAGTACAATTTAGAAATGCACTAAGGATGTAAATATTTCTCAAAAGTTAATATACCAGGAGCCGTAGTACATGAAAAGAATTTTAATATTTTTACTTGAGAAATTCAATTCAAAATAATCATGAGATATCACTTCACATTTTGGGTATAAAATGAAAAATGAGAAATAATAAATGTTGCTAAGGATGTGGAGAAGTTGGGATTTTTGTTCTTTGCTATGGGGGGATGTCAAATAGTGAGGCTACTGTGCAAAACACTATGGTGGTCCCCCAACAATTTATAGAATCTCTGTGACCCACCAATTCCACACAAAGGTATATTTCTCAGTTAAAGGAATATTAATGTTCAAGTAGAAATTTTGTATGGAAATATGTAAAGGAATATTAATGTTCAAGTAGAAATTTTGTATAGAAATATGTATAGCCACACTACTTGCCATAGTCAAAGGGTGTGTAAATGGAATAAGACCCTTATGTGTCTGGTTTCTTTTACTTAGCACAATGATTAAGAAGAACATACATGTCATACTGTGTATCCATAATTCATTCTTGTTTATAGATGAATAATATTGCAGTATATGGACATACTACTTTCTTTACCCATCTGTCACCTCATGGTGATTGGCACAGAAAACATTTGAAGAAATAATAATATTGTTTGGTGAAAGACATATATGTGCAGATTTAATAAGCATTGTGACCTTGAAGAGAATAAACCCAAATGCATACTGATAACACAATGTAATCAAACTGATGAAAGCCAATGATGAAGAAAAAATTTTGAAAGTTCCTACCAAAAATCAGTTTATTATATATAGGGTAATGGTAATTTGAATAAATAATTGTATTTCTTACCAGATACTACAGAGTCCAGAAAATAGAACATCTTTAAAGTGCTGAAGGTAAAATTAACCCAGAAGTCTATAACTAGGAAAAATGTCCTTTTAAATGAATTGAAGATTATTCTCAAATGAAGGTAAACGTAGATAATTTTTTATCACAAAAATGCTCTAAAAGAAATGATAATGGTTTTCTTCAGGTAGTGACACCAGAGAGAAACTTGGTACTTCAAAGGGATAAAGTTTGAGCAAGTAATGGTAAGTATCTGGGGATATACGATAACTGTTTTTCTCCTAAACTCTTTAAAAAGTACATAACTCTTGGAAACAAGATTATAGCATTGTCTGAGAGGAATTTCAATATATTTAGATGTTAAATTATGGTAACAACATGAAGTAGGTGTTGGTAGGTAATTTTAGCACAGGGCAGGTTTTTTGTTTTCTTTTTAGGTATTTTAAATTTGTTTTATTTTTATTTATTTTTGGCTGTGTTGGGTCTTTGTTGCTGCGTGTGGGCTTTCTCTAGTTGCGGCAAGTGGGGGCTGCTTTTCATTGTGGTGCATGGGCTTCTCATTGTGGTGGCTTCTCTTGTTGCAGAGCACGGGCTCTAGGCACGTGGGCTTCAGTAATTGCAGCGCGTGGGCTTAGTTGTGGCACACGGGCTCAGTATTGGTGGTTCGCAGGCTCTAGGGTGCAGACTCAGTAGTTGTGGTGCACGGACTTAGTTGCTCTGCGGCATGTGGGATCTTCCTGGGCCAGGGCTCGAATCTGTGTCCCCTGCATTGGCAGGTGGATTCTTAACTGCTGTGCCACCAGGGAATCCCACAGGGCTGGTTTTTAAATTTATTGTTTTGCTCTATCCAAATGATAATGTTTCCTTCTGTCATGCCAGAGGTTGGCATGACACTTTGCAATCTCTTAAAACATTTGGAATATCCATTTTGAGAAAAAAGGCCCAACAAGCCTATTTGTCAGATGAAATTAGTATTTTTTAATAATACAGAAACATTAGCCCCAGGGTAATCTCATCTTCACTTTGAAATGTTGCAGCTTTCCCTCTCTGGGAATCTTTATCTCCTGCTCCACAACCTGAAGCAAAGCTTCAGTGAAAGCTGACTCCATGGGGTGCTTAATTCATTAAGGTTCCTCTACCTATTCCTTGAATGCAGTCAAGTCAGCTTCATCTCATTGGCCAGAGTTTGTTTTAGATTATAGAATTGCCCTAGAGTTACAACTTGCAAGCAAAGACAGAGCCTCTGCAATCACTAATACATCCTGTGGTACCTGGATTGATCCTTTGGGCCTATTGGAAAAGTTAATATACAGAGAATCCAAAATATTCAGGTTTCCTAAACTTGGGATTCCTTACCTCTGATGCAAACCCATTACATGGGCAGAATCCACCTAGACCATTTTTCATTGCCTCCTTGAAATAAGGTGGAAGGCTTGAAGAACCAGTGTGAACTCATGAAATCAATGTGAAGATGCTCATGCTGCTTACCATGTCATGAGTTATAAAATCTTCTGTCATTGAGGCATGATTTTCATGTCTTCTGCCAGAATTCATAAAGCTAACAGGCTTACTTTGAGCTTGTACGTATGACAAAATCACAGGACTATAGTTCATGACAAAGCAGATGGTAATGGGACCTATATGGTCCTAAGATTTATAGATTTTATTTAAAGTAGTAATATTTTAATGTTTAATAGATGGGAAAATATCACCCATGTACATTTTAATCCTTAGGGAAACCTCTGAAATATATGAAAACCTACTAAAAATTATTAAATAAATTAAAATGGAATACTATAAAATATTCAAATCAAATGGAATAGAGGAAAGAAGGAAAAGTAGAATTTTATAAAGAGAGGAGAGACATAATAAAAAGATAGACATAAATGCATATAAATAAATATCTTAATTTTATATGGCCTAGGATTTTGGGCTCAAGATCAGGGGAATAGATGCACTTTCATATTTGCCAAAAACCCTGGATATTATATATAAAAGAAATATAAGAAGAATGAAAAGGGATGGAGATCAGCAAGAGACACTGGCACCCAAGAAAAGACATTACATTGAGGTTTTTTTCTTTTGCCTAATATATCTCAGGTTAAGTGCTGAAGTATCTGGCAAATAGAAAGACCTGTGAGCACAGACCAAAAATCAAAACAGAACAAATCCCTAGGAAAAGGATTCTCTAGCCAGTAGCAACCCATCAAATAAGACAACTTTTAGAAAGTATTGCCCTACTACTTCCAAACCTAAGGGTAAAAATCACTGCTCCATCCACACCTTCATCAGCAAAGGCTGAGTGGCATCATAGCCTTCTCTGTTGCCAATCTACAATGAGACTCTTCAACCACCCTCAACCAATGTCAGGGTAGTATGAGAGAAAGCCTGTTGGGCAGCAAAGCCTTTACTGCACAGTGGCAGCACTAATCCCCATGGCATAAATAGAGGCCTTGTGGGCATCTTGGATTCATATCCACATCCCGCAGTAACAAAGAGCACTTCCCTCTCTACATGGGGCTTGTCAGATGAGGCCATGTGGTAAGCTAGTACTTCAATCACTCTCCAGCCCTATTGAGTGCTGTCCCAACCACCCATTCTGATATCTGTGGAGGACATGTGGTGAGGAGCATTGATATAATATGCTGTTCCCTCACACCTACATATGATCAGCAGTAATGAGCTTCCTCTCCCTCCTGGAGTTTAAAGAATGTCAAGGGGAGAACCTGTACAATTCACTGTTACCTAGTACTTAGATGGCAGAATCTCCATCCCTCACCAGAGCTGACTCATAGGAGGTCTGTAAAAAGAAGATTCAAATGAATTCCAGAATCATATGCCCAAAATGTCTAGCATAAAAAAAAATCATAATCATGGGCCAGGAAATTTTCAACTTTAATGAGAAAAGACAATAAATAGCTGCCAACATAGAGATGACACAGATGTTGGAATTACCTATTGAAGACTATAAAGCAGCCCCCACAGGAATGTTTTAACAAGCAATTAAAAACACATTTGAAATAGAATATCAGAAAATCTCAGTAAGGAAAGAAGATATGAAGGACCAAGTGTTTAATTTCAGAACTGAAAAACATAAATGAAGTAACTAAACAGATGGTTTTAACAGCACAATGGAGATGACAGAGAAAAGACCCAGTGAACTGAAAGATAGAACAATTAAAATCATTCACAGCAAATAGACTAAACATTTTTTTAAGCCTCAAGGGTCTTTGGGACAATAACAGAAGTTCCACACGATTCCTGTCACTGGGGTCCCAGAAGAAGGTAAGAAAGAAGGTAAGTCCAAAATGTGTTTGACAATGACTGAAGACTCCTCCAATTTTTTAAAACACATAGATTTACAAAGCTTAATGAACCCCAAATAGTAGAAACCCAAAGAAATCCATTCTGAGGCACACAGTAGTCAAACTATTAAAAACAAGAGATACTCATGAAAGCAGCCAGAGGGGGCCAAAAAGAAACAAACAAAAACTATTGTAGAAAAAAACACAAATGATAGTAGACTTGTCCTCAGAAAATGTGGAGGCCAGAAAGAGGTGACTTTACATTTTTCAAGTCATAAAGGAACTGTCACCTAGATTTTTATAGTGGGCAAAGTTATCCTTTAGGAATGAAGAAGAAATAAACACATTTTCAAACAAATTAAACACAGGATAAATTGATGTTCCCAGACCTATTCTATAAGAATGGTTAAAGAACATTCTCCAAACAAGTGAAATGATAAATATTGGAACACTAGGAGGGACGAAAGAACAGTAGAAGGTGAAGACTGTTTAACACTGAGCATGGTTCTCAAAGCATGTGGTGAAAATATTTAAAACTATTATAAATAGGAGAGGGAAAAGAGACAGAAGTTCTCTACACTTATTACCAAGAGCAACTAAAAATCTCTAAGAAGAGATATACTCAAAAACACTAGATAAATCAATATGATATCCTAATACGCACTCAAGTAAAAATTAGTAAGGTAGGAAAGATAAACATAAATGAAAAACAGAAGGAGCAAGCAAACAGCAATATAAATTGTGGAGTTAACCCTACCATGTCAAAAGTTATGTAAATTTCTAATTATGGAACAATTATAATGTATATAATATACAATAATATATATAACATAAATTATAATATGGGTACAATTATAAGACAGTGGCATAGAGGACAAATTTACATGGCCAGTTATACATGCTATATATCAGTAAATCACTCAAAATATGGTGATATATATGCTTGGAAGTAGAAACATGGAAAAAGCTAACCATGCAAATATGAACCTGAAGAAATTAGGAGTTCCTGTAAATTTCACCACAAAAAATCACAAGGACCAGGAAGAGACAAAACATAATAAGAGTCAACTAAGAATATATAACAATCCTAAATTTTATGCATCAAACAGCAGAGGTTGAAAATACAAAAAGTGGTAATGGATACAAAAATAATAAATAGAGTTGGCAAACACTCCTCTCAATAGTGGATAGAATTAGACAGAAAATTAGTAAGGGTAGAGAATTGATCAAAACTATGAATTACCCAGACTTAATTGACAGAAGAAACAGGCCATCCATATAATACCAAAGTAAATGTTCTCTCCAAATGAACATTTGAAATAAACAAATGTAGAAATGATACCATATTTTGTGCCACAAAGCAAATCTGAATGTGTTTAAAAGCATTTCAACCATAGAGTGTTTTCTGACCACAATAGTATTAAAGTAGAAATGCATAAGTGAAAGGTAACAGGAAATTTTATGAACACTTGGAAACTAAAAAACATACTTTTTTTGGGGGGGGGGCGGGTACGCAGGCCTCTCACTGTTGTGGCCTCTCCCGTTGCGGAGCACAGGCTCTGGACGCACAGGCCCAGCGGCCATGGCTCACGGGCCTAGCTGCTCCATGGCATGTGGGATCTTCCCGGACCGGGGCATGAACCCACATCCCCTGCATCAGCAGGCGGACTCCCAACCACTGCACCACCAGGGAAGCCCAAAACATACTTTTAAATAACCCACTGATGAAAGAAAATGTCTTTCAAGAAATACAAATACCTAAAAATGACAAAAAATATTAAATATGTAAGGTACAGCTCAATCAGTGCTGCAAGAAACATATCATTGAATACACACATCAGAAAACACAAAAACCACAAAATCAGTAAACACCTTAAGAAACTAGGAAAAGAATGGCAAATTAAATACAAAACAAGAAGAAGGAAGAGAATAAGACCAGAAACTGATGAAACGATGCACAAAACAATAGAGAAAATGAAACATAAGCTGTTTCATTGAAAGGCTTGTTGAAATTAACAAACCTCTACCAAGACTGGGAAAAAAGTGAAGCCACAAATAGTTCAATAACACAAGAGAAACAAGATATAACAATAAACTATGAAGACCTTAAAGAAATGAGAAAATACGAATAACTTGCCATGCTTGAGTTAGACACATTAAATGAAATGGACCAATACCTTAACACAAATTACTGTTACTCGCTAAAAGAAGTAAAATGAATAGTCCAATAACAACTTATTTACATTTATAATTTTAAAACTCCTGGAAAAAAGATCTCCAGGCCCACTTTGTTTTACTGCAAAAACGAACTAAATATTTTCAGATTTATCACCAATTTGCATGTGATCTCTTTCAGAAAATAAAAAAGAAAAGCACTTCTTAACTCATTCTGTAAGACTAGGTTGTTGCCTTTATATCAAAGGCAAATGAACTTAAAAAATAAATAAAATACATAAATAAACTACAGACTAATATCAGTTTAATATAGATATACAATTCCTTAACAAATAGACATTTTTTTTTTTTTTTGGCAGTACGCGGACCTCTCACTGTTGTGGCTTCTCCCGCTGCAGAGCACAGGCTCAGCGGCCATGGCTCACGGGCCCAGCCGCTCCGCAACATGTGGGATCCTCCCGGACCGCGGCACGAACCCGTGTCCCCTGCATCAGCAGGTGGACTCTCAACCACTGCGCCACCAGGGAAGCCCAACAAATAGACAATTTGAATAAGCCCTTATGTATTACAGAAATTAAATCGATAAATAACAGCCTTCAATAAGGGAAAGCATAAGGCCTAGATGGATTCACTGGGGAATTCTATCAACAATTTATGGAAGAAACTATGTCAATACTCTGCAAAGTCTTCCAGAAGATAGAAGCAGTAGGAATATTTCCTAACTCATACAATTGGACCACAGTTACCATATATCAAAATCACAGACATTAAAAGAATACTACAAACCTGTATTTCATGAACACAGATGTAAAAATCCTTAACAAAATATTATATCAAATCCAAATATGAATTAAAATTTTTAAGCCGTGAACTTATGGAATTTACCCCATGTAAGCAACATGGTTTCAACATTCAAAAATCAGTTTCTGTAATCCATCACATCAACAGGCTAAAAAAAGAAAAATCATATGGTCATATAAATAGATGCAGTAAAAATCATTTGACAAAATCCAAAACCCATGCATGATTTGTAAAAAAGAAGAAAGAGTAACATCCTTAACCTGATAAAAACTTATTCAAAAAACCTACAGCTAATATCATTTTTTAAAATTGTATTTTAAAAATGTTTTATTGAAATATAGTTGATTTAAATGTGTGAGTTTCAGTTGTACAGCAAAGTGAGATATATATATATATATATATATTTTAAGATTATTTTCCATTATAGGTTATTAAAAGATATTGACTATAGTTCCCTGTGCTATACAGTAGGTCCTTGTTGGTTATCTATTTTATATAGAGTACTGTGTATATTTTAATCCCAAACCGCTAATTTATTCCTCCCTCCCTCTTTCCCCTTTGGTAGCCATAAGGTTCTGTTCCGTGAGTCTATTTCTGTTTTGCAAATAAGTTCATTTGTATCATTTTTTAGATTCCACAAATAAGTGATATATATTTGTCTTCCTCTGTCTGGTATGACTCTGGTATGACTGCTTGGATTGCATGAGCCCCATTAGCACCAAATGCGCAGGGAAGCAGGCAGCCACGGGCGCAAGAGATATGGCCCTCTCTGGATTATTCTTAACTTAGGATGCAACTAACTATAGTTTTCAACATAAGTGAAACAAAAAGTGAAAAGAGATATAGAAAGATCCACAATTATTCTTGGAGAGTTTAACTTTCCTCTCTCGTTATTCATCAATTATTATTATTAATTCATTATTTTATTCATATATGAAATCACGTAGACAGAAAATATCATGGATGTAGAAGTCTAAACACTATAAATCAACTTTACTTAGATGACATTTATGGAACACTCCACCTAACAACTGTAGATTGCAAGTTCACTTGAAACATTCAGCAGTATTCACCATATGCTCAGCCAAAAGGAAATTTGATCAAATGTACTATGATCATAATCATAGAAAGTGTTATTTGTCGCAATAATGGAATTAAACCAGAAATCAGTAACAGAAACATCTGATACGTCCTCTACTCTTTGGAAATTAAGCAACAACCTCTCCAAATCTAATTGGTATAAGAAATTAGATTTGTATAAGAATTAGATTAGAAAATATTTTGAACTGAATAAAACATACAGCATATCAAAACTGGGATGTTTCTACACAGAACTTGAAATTTTTAACGTTAAATTCTTACATTGGTATTCAAGAAAGGCTTTAAATCATTAAAAATTTCCCCTTGAAGCAGGGAGAAAAAGAACAAATTAAACTGAAAGCAAGCGGTAGTAATGAATAATAAATATGGGAGCTAAAATCAGTGAAATTGAAAAAAGAAAGTAAAATTAGCAAAAGCAAACCTTTCTAAAATCAATAAATATGATAAGCTACCTGCCGTAACCTCCAAGAAAAAAAGAGACATAACAAAATTATCATTATCATGAATAAAAGATGATATTATTACAAACCCTAAAGGCATTAAAAGATATTAAAACACCAACTACTATAATTACACCAAGAACAGATAATTTGAATAGGCCCATATTTATTAAAGAATTATATAATTTGTATTTAAATAACCTTTCAACTTCAAAGTTTTGGTGGAAGAAATCAATGACCTAAATTAATTGAGAGACATACTGTGTTCATGGGTTTGAAGACTCATCATAGTAAGGATGCCAATTCTCCTCAAATTTATCTGTAGAATTAACCATTTTCCAAACATGATCATAGCAGTTAGTAGTATACTGTCTACCTACTAAATAAATATTTTCAATAAATATTTTTGTATGATCGAGTGATGAAATAAGTGACCAAAAAATACATTACAAATAAACTTTTTGTAGAACTTATTTTTCAGCTTGAGACTCTTCTGTATATCAGTTTTCCATTTGTCAAATTAGTGTAACAATTGTGGGATCTTAGTTTTTTAAAATGATTCAGTGCAAGGTGTATGGATAGAAAATATATTTAATTGAACTCAGTATGATGAATTACATCATGATATTTCCTATATTTTAAAACATTTCATATATGATATTCTGTTATACATTTTCTTATTTGGTTCCCCAGAACTTTTGTATTTCTCCATATTCCTACTTTTTGCATATTTTTTATTTATTTATTTTTTTATTATTTTTTTAAATTTTTTATTTTTTAACATCTTTATTGGGGTATAATTGCTTTACAATGGTGTGTTAGTTTCTGCTTTATAACAAAGTGAATCAGTTATACATATACATATGTTCCCATATCTCTTCCCTCTTGCGTCTCCCTCCCTCCCACCCTCCCTATCCCACCCCTCCAGGCTGTCACAAAGCACCAAGCCAATATCCCTGTGCCATGCAGCTGCTTCCAACTAGCTATCTACCTTACTACGTTTGTTAGTGTGTATATGTCCATGACTCTCTCTCGCCCTGTCACAGCTCACCCTTCCCCCTCCCCATAACCTCAAGTCCGTTCTCTAGGAGGTCTGCGTCTTTATTCCTGCCTTACCCCTAGGTTTTTCATGACATTTTTTTTTCTTAAATCCCATATATATGTGTTAGCATACGGTATTTGTCTTTTTCTTTCTGACTTACTTCACTCTGTATGACAGACTCTAGGTCTATCCACCTCATTACAAATAGCTCAATTTCGTTTCTTTTTATGGCTGAGTAATATTCCATTGTATATATGTGCCACATCTTCTTTATCCATTCATCCGATGATGGGCACTTAGGTTGTTTCCATCTCCGGGCTATTGTAAATAGAGCTGCAATGAACATTTTGGTACATGACTCTTTTTGAATTTCGGTTTTCTCAGGGTATATGCCCAGTAGTGGGATTGCTGGGTCATATTGTAGTTCTATTTGTAGCTTTTTAAGGAACCTCCATACTGTTCTCCATAGTGGCTGAACCAATTCACATTCCCACCAGCAGTGCAAGAGTGTTCCCTTTTCTCCACACCCTCTCCAGCATTTATTGTTTCTAGGTTTTTTGATGATGGCCATTCTGACTGGTGTGAGATGATATCTCATTGTAGTTTTGATTTGCATTTCTCTAATGATTAATGATGTTGAGCATTCTTTCATGTGTTTGTTGGCAGTCTGTATATCTTCTTTGGAGAAATGTCTGTTTAGGTCTTCTGCCCATTTTTGGATTGGGTTGTTTGTTTTTTTGTTATTGAGCTGCATGAGCTGCTTGTAAATTTTGGAGATTAATGGAAAATGGATGAGAAGTAGTATTATGTAGTTGACTACTGTGATTAATTTTATGTGTTGTTGAGAATTTAAACTCCATAATATTGCTGCCTTGGCATCCATTTTGTATGTTTAAGTACCCTGCAGGGGCCTTAAGTTGACACTAGCCCCTTCAAAGAATGCATGCCCTATATAACAGCAGGGGCACAAATGTAAATGTAGGGTCCTGATATGACTCCCCAAACTGCCCTTGTAGTAAGCATTCTCATCCAAAGCCTCCCCCTTGTGCACCTTTTATATTAGACTCAAGAAGCTTTCCAAAGTCCGATTCTTTTTGGTTTGAATTGACCAATTCAGCCCTAGCCTGGGATCTCTTGCGGTCTTTTGTTGAACTGTGACTCACCATCTGACATCCTGAGGCTCTACTTGACAAATGATAATTTAACAAGTCACAACATGTGTCAGTTTGACTGCACTAAGTGATGCCCCAGATAGCCGGTAAAGAATTATTTCTGGGTGTATCTGTGAGAGTCTATCCAGAAGATTTGTATTTGAATCAGTAGACTGAGTAAAGAATATCCACCCTCACCAATGTGCCAGAATAGAACAAAAAGGCAAAGGAAGAGTAAATTCTTTCCTGCTGTCAGACATTGGAGCTCCTGGTTCTCAGGCTTTCAGACTCCAGGATTTACACCACCACCTCTCCTCTCCCCTAGAGTTTCAGTCTTGGAATGGGAGTTACATCATTGGTTCCCCTGTCTCCCAGGACTTCAGACTTGGACTGAATTATACCACCAGCTTTCCTGAGCCTCCAGCTTGCTGACAGCAGATCATGGGACTTCTCATCCTGTGTTGCCACATGGGCCAATTCCTATAATAAATCTCTTCATATATTTGTTTTATATCCTTCTGGTTCTGTTTCTAAGGGGAACCCTGACTAATATAACTAGTTTATATGAATGTGTAAAGTGAAGGAGTAGAAAAAACACTTTGAAATTTAAATCTCAGAATTAGGATGCTCAAATTAATTTTTAAAGACATACTTTCAAGTATTAGATTTAAAATTCTCATGTCTATTTCATAATATCTTCAAAAGTTAACCTTAGGGGCTTCCTTGGTGGCGCAGTGGTTGAGAATCCGCCTGCCGATGCAGGGGACATGGGTTCGTGCCCCGGTCCGGGAAGATCCCACATGCCGCAGAGCGGCTAGGCCCGTGAGCCATGGCCGCTTAGCCTGAGCGTCCGGAGCCTGTGCTCCGCAGTGGGAGAGGCCACAACAGTGAGAGGCCCACGTACTGCAAAAAAAAAAAAAAAAAAGTTAACCTTAAAATGTTAGAGCAATTATAATTAGAAAAATATACCAGTTAGAGCAATTATACCTCAGTATGGGAAATTTATTTGAGAACCATTATAACCACTTGTCAGCGTTTTTAAGCTGAGCCATATTCATGATAACTTATTCCAAAAATAATATATTTTCAAATGTATTTACAAGTGTCTGTCATCAAGATTTTTGTAGACTATTAGAACTAAAGTTAATGTTTTGGTTTTTACTGTAACAGTGTTAAACATGCCAATTATAGAAGAGTAAATTGCAGGCATTAATAAAAATATTGAAAAGTAAGTAAAGATAAACTATTATACATATATATGTAGTAGTTGGGTATCTTCTTAGGTCTGGGAAATATCAGTTCTAAATAACAACTCTTGGTCCTGTTTTTAAAATAGGTTTGTGGCAGACAAACCATAAGGTAACCCCCAATATTTTCTTGTCTACTAGTGTTTACACCTTTGTCTATTCCCCTCCCCTTCTGTGCACACAGTACCTGTGACTTCCAACCAATAGCAAACTCTAAACAATGGCAGAGGTGATGGAATGTCATTCACTTGATTAGGTTATGTTATGTGACCAAAAGTCACTTCTATGATTATATCATGTTATATAAGACTCTATCCTATATCAGACTGGAGGAAGAAACTCATTGCTGGTTTCACAATGTAAGCAGTTATGTTGAGGAGACACATGGGAAACAGGAACTGTGTGCATCATTTAGGACCTGAGGGCAGTCTCCTGCTGGCAGGCAGCAAAAGTCTGAAAATTTGTTTATATAGCCACAAGAACATGAATTATGCCAACAACCTGAATGAACTTGGAAGTATATTCTTTTCCTAACTATTCCTACAGATGAGAACCCAGCCCAGCCAACACCTTGATTACAGTCTTGTGAGACCCTAAGCAGAGGAGGCAGCTAAGCTGTCCCAGATCCTTGGCCAACACATAACACGATATAAAAAATGTGTGTTATTTAAAGCTGTTAACTTCATGGTAATTTTTAGCCAGGAATAGAAAATGAATATAAAGTTTAATGTGAAGTTGTCTATGTCTACAATCTATTTGAATAGTCTTTAACCTGTTCTTCTACAAATATATTTTTTGATTAGCTTTGGAAAGGATTATCATCTAGTATATTTTTCAGGATTGCTCCTAAAATTTTAAAACTTTCGTTTTCTTTACAAGTAGGTTTATGAGCTATCTACTGTTGTGTAAAAAATTGGCCCATAATATGAAGGCTTAAAACTACAAACATTAATTACCTCACAGTTTGTAGGAATTAGAAATTCAGGTATAGCTTAGCTAATAGTTCTGGCACAGCATTTCTCAGAATATTGGAGCCAGGGAGTCTGTTGAGACTGGAACCATCTGAAGGTTTGACTGGGTTGTGGGATTCACTTATAAGATTGCTCAGTCACATTGCTTTTGGTAGGAATATTTCATTCCTTCTATGCGGGCCTCAGCATATAGCAGTTGGCTTTTCCCAGAGTGAACAATCCAAGAGAGAGAGCAAGGAAGAAGCCTCCAATGCCTTTTGTGATATAGTCCTCCTGAGTCGTGTACCATCACTTGTATTTTGTAGCCACCTCCTATTGCTATTGTGGTGAGAGCAAGTGTTGGGAGGATCTGCTTGAAACACTGTGTGATGTTAATCATCTTTGTGTGAGTGGTTTGTCCCCAGTAAATTGCATAACAGTAAAAAGTGATTTCTGCTTGTTTTTGTGTTTGTTTGCGGTACACGGGCCTCTCCTGCTGAGGAGCACAGGCTCCGGACGCACAGGCTTAGCGGCCATGGCTCATGGGCCCAGCCGCTCCGCGGCATGTGGGGTCCTCCCAGACCAGGGCACGAACCCATGTCCCCTGCATTGGCAGGTGGCCTCTCAACCACTGCGCCACCAGGGAAGCCCTGTTTTTGTGTATTTTTCATGTTTAGTGCAATACAGTAAACCTTGTATAACATCATGGGACCCATTCAAAGTGCCACTAGTGATGCTGGAAGTGCTCCCAAGAAGCAGAAAAAAGTTGTGACATTACAAGAAAAAGTTGAATTGCTTGACATGCACCTGCCATTTCAAGATAAATCCAGTATAAGGATTATTGTAAGAAAAGGAAAGAAAACGAAATTCATAACGTCCTTGCTGTGGCTAGCAACAGACCTAAAAACCTTGCACTTTTTGTGAAATAACTTTTTATCTCCTATTGAAAATGCAGCTTCTATGTGGGTGCAGGATTGGTATAAGAAAGTCATGCCTATAGACTCTAATATGATTCAAGATAAAGCTATGTCAGTATATGGCAAAGCAAAAGGAAGGTGAAGGATCTAAAGCTGGAGAATTTAATGCCAGAAAAGGATGGTTTGATCATTTTAGAAAGAGGTTTGGCTTAAAAAATGTCACGATAACAAGAGAACCAACTTCTGCTAATGAAGAGGCAGCAGACAAGTTCCCAGATACCATTAAGAAAATCACTGAGGAGAAAGGATGTCTTTTTTAAAAATATGTATTTTATTGATTTTTAACTAATTTTATTGGAGTATAGTTGCTTTACAATGTTGTGTTAGTTCCTGCTGTACAGCAAAGTGAATCAGTTATACGTATACATATATCCCCTCTTTTTTAGATTTCATTCCCACTTAGGTCACCACACAGCACTGAGTACTACTGTGCTATACAGTAGGTTCTCATTAGTTATCTGTTTTATTCACAATAGTGTATATATGTCAGTCCCAATCTCCCAATTCATCCCACCCCCATTCCCCCCTTGGTATCCATAAGTTCTTTACATCTGTGTCTCTATTTCTGCTTTGCAAGTAAGTTCATCTGTACCATTTTCTTTTTTTTTTTTTCATCTGTACCATTTTCTAGATTTCCACATATAAGTGATATTATATGATATTTGTTTTTCTCTTTCTGACTTCATTCTGTATGACAGTCTCTAGGTCCATCCACGTCTCTGCAAATGATCCAATTTCGTTCCTTTTAATGGCTGAGTAATATTACATTGTATATATGTACCACATCTTTATCCATTCCTCGGTTGATGGATGTTTAGATTGCTTCCACGTCCTGTCTATTGTAAATAGTGCTGCAATGAACATCTGGGTGCATGCATCATTTCAAATTATGGTTTTCTCTGGGTATATGCCCGGTAATGAGATTGCTGTGTCATATGGTAGTTCTATTTTTAGTTTTTTTAGGAACCTCCATACTGTTCTCCATAGTGGCTGTACCAATTTACATTCCCACCAACAGAGTAGGAGGGTTCCCTTTTCTCCACATCCTTTCCAGCATTTATGGTTTGTAGATTTTTTTGATGATGGCCGTTCTGACTGGTGTGAGGTGATATTTCATTGTAGTTTTGATTTACATCTCTCTAGTACTTAGTGATGTTGATCTTCTTTTCATGGGTTTGTTGGTCATTGCGACAGTCAGGTATGGGCCCAACTCTCCAGCGTCATCCATTTTCAGGGCTAGTTAATTTGGCAGGTGAGTTGTTACACACTCCTTAGCAGATTCCAACATCCATGGCCACTGTCCTAATGAAAGGGTATCTTCTTGAACAGGTTTTTAACGCAGACAAAAGTGCCTTATTCTGGGCGGAAAATGCCACAAAGGACTTCTATTAGTAAGGAAGAGAAGCAACCATCAGAATTTAAGGCAGGAAGGGGTAGGATAACTCTACTGTTTTGTGCAAATGGAGTCGGGTTTATGAACAGGACTGCCTTTACCTATAGAGCAGCTAACCCCCGAGCCTTGAAGGGAAAAGGTAAACACCAACTGCCAGTCTTTTGGTTGTACAACAAGAAGGACTGGACGACAACCCTTTTTTCTGGATTGGTTCCATTAATGCTTTGTCCCTGAAGTCAGGAAATACTTTGCCAGTAAGGGATGGCCTTCTGAGGTTCTTTTGATATTGGACAATGCCCCTGGCCATCCAGAACCCCATGAGTCCAATACTGAGGGCGTCAAAGTGGTTTATGCCCCCAAATACACGTCTGTAATTCAGCCTCTAGGTCAGAGAGAGGGTCATAAGGATCTTTAAGGCTCATTACACACAGTACTGTATGGGAAAGATTGTCAATGCTATAGAAGAGAACCACGATAGAGAGAACATCATGAAAGTCTGGAAGGAGTACACCATTGAAGATGCCATCATTGTTATAGAAAAAGCCATGAAAGGCATCAAGCCCAAAACAATAAATTCCTGCTGGAAAAAAACTGTCCAGATGTTGTGCATGACTTCACAGGATTTAGGACAGAGCCATCAAAGAAATCATGAAATAGATTGTGGATATGGCCAAAAAGATGGGGAGAGTGAGTGATTCAAGATATGGATCTATTGAGAAATTCAAGAGTTAACAGACACCATACCAGAGGAATTAACAGATGACAACTTGATGGAGATGAGTGCTTCTGAACCAGTGCCAGACGACAAGTAAGAAGACTTAGAAGCAGCACCAGAAAACAAATTGACGCTAGACAATCTAGCAGTGAGACTGCAAGACCAAACCCTCCTCATCCTCCTCAGTCTAGTCAATATGAAGATGATGAAGATGAAGAATTTACGATGATCCACTTCCACTTAACGGTAGCAAATAATCATCATGCCCTACAGTTTAGAAACTTATCTATTGTGTATGTCTGTGAATGTCTTCATATGAAAATCTAATAAACTTACAGCAAAAACTCTATGGGACCTTTTTTGTCACCATTGTCATCATCATCCCCTAAGTATTCATTGTATATCACATCCTGTACAAGACTTGTATTGAGCTGGGTAACCTATCCTTACATAGGCATAATGTGAATGACATTTAATATAAAATTAGTAGTGGGTTAGTTTTCTTACTGTTTTATAACTTTACTTTCAAAGAATTACATTACAGTATGCCTCTCGTTATTAGAGAAACTGTGCATCAGCCTTATCATCACAGGTAAGTGGTTTTTTAAAAGTGTAATAACATTTCCAATACTGTATTAAGAATGTGACTGTAATATTGCATACCATAAAATTTTTATAACATTTCATTCATTAGTGTATAGGCTATCATATTGATTACACTAGACTACCATAAAGCAATCTTTCTTATCAATGCATGAATCATTATACCTGTAAATAAATATTAATTTCTTTTTTCACATTGTTTCATTTTTGATGTCTAGTGTTAATAATATGTATAACATCTAAAGTGTTTTGTATCATATAAGACTGTTGTGGGTACTCACAGATGATTCATCTTGTAAACAGATGATGTAAACTTATGGTATCAATTAATATATTACAGTACTGTAAATGTATTTTCTCTTATGATTTTCTTAACATTTTCTTTTCTCTAGCTTACTTTATGGTAAGAATGTAATATATAATACATATAGCATACAAATATGTGTTAATTGACTGTTTATGTTATCAGTAAGACTTCTGGTCAACAGTTGGCTATTAGTAAAGTTTTTAGGGAGTCAAAAGTTATATGCAGGTATTTGACTGAATGAGGGTTTGGTGCCCCTAGCCCCCACATTGTTCAAGAGTCAACTGCATTTATGTAATAATGAGACCTCTATAAAAAGAAATGTGTAAAATGAAAGGAATATTGAAATAATTATGCAGCTATGCAAGTAACTACTCTGTCTCTTTTCCCTTTCTCACACACACACACACACACACACACACACACACACACACACACACTCATGCCCTTATTCAGTTTTGCTAGTATATTTTTAGTGGTTATTTATATTATTATTTTAAACTCAACAAACTGTGGGATAATAGTTTTAATTGATGAGAAAGAATAGCATGCTTGGTGTAAATTTAAAAAACATCTCATTATTTATTTAAGTGGTATGCAAGGTTATAGCTTAGTTAGGTAATTGAGTAACTTGGTCATTCTAATGTTTTTTCCATTCCAGCTTCAGTTAAAAAGTTTGGAGATTAATAGCAGACTTGTTATAAGTAACAGCTTACCACATACATTAGTAATGTGGTTTGTAAACTCATTAAAAGATTGTGGTAGCTGAAGTAAAACAGTCATGTTGCTATACAGAGTGGTGTTTTATCTTCTTTCTCTAAGCATCTCAGCTTTGAGTCATTCCTGAAGAAGGGTTTAATCACGTTCCAGCAAGTCTCTTCATCTTTGACATCCATCTGCACTGCTGAGCTCTGTGGACCTGGTCTTATACTTGGTTTGGTTTCTGTAGCATCTTTATTAAGCTATAAAAAAGGAGAATGAATATTAACAAATCCATTAAAATATTATAGAGGGTTGATAAAAATACAAGTAGACTAAAATGCAAGGACAGAATCCTTCAGGAAAGAACCATGCATGTTAATATCTATGAAGTAAAAGAACCACAAGTAGATAGATTCAAATGACTGTTGAGAGGAACTGGGGGAAATACAACAATAATGCAGAAAATGGCTTAAGGACAGTGATCTAAAAACATATTCACTTTCATGTGATTTAGTAAGAAGAAACAACATTATTAAGAAAGCTTAAATTAACTAAGTGAAGTAATTTAGGAAGAGAAAGACAAATACCATATGATATCACTTATATGTGGAATCTAAAATATGACACAAATGAACATATCTATGAAACAGAAACAGACTCACAGACATAGAGAACAGACTTGTGATTGCCAATGAGGAGGGGAGTAGGGGAGGGAAGTATTGGGAGTTTGGGATTAGCAGATGTAAACTATTATGTATAGGATGGATAAACAACAAGGTCCTACTGTATAGCACAGGGAACTATATTCAGTATATTGTGATAAAGC
The DNA here is from genome assembly GCF_011762595.2 of Tursiops truncatus. NCBI lineage: Eukaryota > Metazoa > Chordata > Mammalia > Artiodactyla > Delphinidae > Tursiops > Tursiops truncatus. Next base: position 67,900,900 of record NC_047055.1, on the reverse strand, counting down.
ATAATGGAAAAGAATATGAAAAAGAACATATATATATATGTATAACTGAGTCACTTTGCTGTACAGCAGAAATTAACACAACATTGTAAATTAACTATACTTCAATAAAATTTCAGAGAAAAAGAATGCTTGTATTAAAAGGCTACCATTTAAAATGAATTTGAGGATTTTTTTTCAAAAAAAAAAGTCACCAAAAGATCAGTAGGCAGCATTAATAAAAAAATCCTGGGGAGAGGTGAGAATCTAATTTCTATAGCTGCCATATTATAATATGGACATCCTCAAAATGTCCACTTTTCAAGAAAAATCTAACAGACATTTTAATAAAAGAAAATATGGGACTTCCCTGGTGGCACAGTGGTTAAGAATCTGCCTGCCAATGCAGGGGACATGGGTTTGAGCCCTAGTCCAGGAAGATCCCACATGCCATGCAGCAACTAAGCCCATGTGCCACAACTACTGAGCCTGTGCTTTAGAGCCTGCAGGCCACAACTACTGAGCCTGTGTGCCACAACTACTGAAACCTGCACACCTACAGCCCATGCTCCACAACAAAGAGAAGCCACCTCAATGAGAAGCCCACACACCGCAATGAAGAGTAGCCCCTGCTCACCACAACTAGAGAAAGCCTGCCTGCAGCAATGAAGACCCAATGCAGCCAAAGATAAATTTATATAAAAAAAGAAAATATGGCATATTAACAAGAGAAAAATCAATGCAAACATGCTTGAGGAAGCACAAATGATGTATTTCTAGACAAAGACTTTAAGTTGGTTGTTTTAAATGAGTTTAATAGAATGAGTTTTGAAGTGTTCAAAGAGCTAAAGGAAACTATTATCTAACAAACTAAAGAAAAGTATGAGAAAATGTCTCACCAAAGTGAGAATATCAATAAAAAAATGGAAATTATATAAAGAGCAACTAAATAGAATATTTAAACTTGAAAAGTATAGTAACTTGAATTCCTTTTATTTCTTTTTCTTGTCTGATTGCTATGACTAGGACTTCTGATACTATGGTGAATAAAAGTGGTGAGAGTGGGTGTCCTTGTCTTGTTCCCAGTCTTAGAGAAAATGCTTTCAAATTTTCACTGTTGAGTATGATGTCTGCTGTGGGTTTCTCATAAATGGCCTTTATTATGTTGAGGTATGTTCCTTGTATGCCCACATTCTGGATAGTTTTTATCCTAAATGGATGTTGAATTTTGTTAAAAGCTTTTTTTGCATCAATTGATATAATCATATGGATTTTTTGTTTTGTTTTGTTTTCTGTTTTTTCTTGCAGTATGCGGGCTTCTCACTGCTCTGGCCTCTCCCGTTGTGGAGCACAGGCTCTGGACACGCAGGCTCAGCAGCCATGGCTCATGGGCCCAGCCGCTCCACAGCATGTGGGATCCTCCCAGACCGGGGCACGAACCCGTGTCCCCTGCATCGGCAGGCAGACTCTCAACCACTGCGCCACCAGGGAAGCCCAATCATATGGTTTTTATTCTTCAATTTGTTAATGTGGTGTATCACATTGATTGATTTGTGGATGTTGAAAAATCCTTGCATCCCTGGGATAAATCCCACTTGGTCATGGTGTGTGATCCTTGTAATGTATTGTTGGATTCGGTTTGCTAATATTTTGTTGAGGATTTTTACATCTATGTCGGTTAGTTATATTTGTCTGTAATTTTCTTTTTCTTGTGATACCTTTGTCTCGTTTTGGTATCAGGGTGATGCTGGCTTCATAGAATGAGTTTTGAAGTGTTCCTTCATCTGCAGTTTTTTGGAATACTTTAAGAAGTGTAGGTGTTAACACTTAGTTAACTGTTTGGTAGAATTCACCTGTGCAGCCATCTGGTCCTGGACTTTTGTTTGTTGTGAGTTTTTAAATTACTGATTCAGTTTCATTACTGCTAACTGGTCTGTTCATATTTTGTATTTCTTACTGGTTCAGTCTTGGAAGATTGTATATTTCTAAGAATTTGTCCATTTCTTCTTGGTTGTTCATTTTATTGGCATATAGTTGTTTGTAGTAGTCTCTTTTGATCCTTGGTGTTTCTGTGGTGTCGGTTGTAACTTCTCCTTTTTCATTTCTTACTTTATTGATTTGGACCCTCTTCCTTTTTTTCTTGATGAGTCTGGCTAAAGGTTTATCAATTTTGTTTATCTTAAAAAAAAACAGCTTTTAGTTTCATTGATCTTTTCTATTTTTTTAGTCTCTATTTCATTTATTTCTGCTCTGATCTTTATGATTTCTTTACTTTTTTTTTTAAACATCTTTACTGGAGTATAATTGCTTTACAATGGTATGTTAGTTTCTGCTTTATAACAAAGTGAATCAGCTATACATATACATATATCCCCATATCTCCTCCATCTTGCGTCTCCCTCCCAACCCCCCATCCCACCCCTCTAGGTGGTCACAAAGCACCAAGCTGATCTCCCTGTGCTATGCAGCTGCTTCCCACTAGCTATCTATTTTATATTTGGTAGTATATATTAGTCCATGCCACTCTCTCACTTCGTCCCAGCTTACCCTTCCCCCTCCCAGTGTCCTCAAGTCCATTGTCTTCATCTGCATCTTTATTCCTGTCCTGCTCCTAGGTTCTTCATAACCTTTTTTTTTGGTTTGTTTTTAGACTCCATATATATGTGTTAGCATATGATATTTGTTTTTCTCTTTCTGACTTCACTCTGTACGACAGACTGTAGGTCCATCCACCTCACTACAAATAACTCAATTTCGTTTCTTTTTCTGACTGAGTAATATTCCATTGTATATATGTGCCACATCTTCTTTATCCATTCATCTGTCAGTGGACACTTAGGTTGCTTCCATGTCCTGGCTATTGTAAATAGAGCTGCAATGAACATTGTGGTACATGGCTCTTTTTTTTTTTTTTTTTTTTTTTTTATTTTTATTTTTTTTACATGGCTCTTTTTGAATTATGGTTTTCTCAGGGTATATGCCCAGTAGTGGGATTGCTGGGTCACATGGTAGTTCTATTTTTATTTTTTTAAGGAACCTCCATACTGTTCTCCGTAGTGGCTGTATCAATTTACATTCCTACCAACAGTGCAAGAGGGTTCACTGTTCTCCACACCCTCTCCAGAATTTATTGTTTCTAGTTTTTTTGATGATGGCCACTCTGACTGGTGTGAGGTGATACCTCATACTTCTTTTTTTTAATTAGTTAATTTTTGGCTGCATTGGTTCTTTGTTGCTGCATGTGGGCTTTCTCTAGGTTCAGTGAGTGCGGGCTACTCTTCATTGTGGTGTGCAGGCTTCTCATTGCAGTGGCTTCTCTTGTTGTGGAGCTTGGGTTCTAGGCACGTGGGCTACAGTAGTTGTGGCATGCGGGCTCAGTAGTTGTGGCTCACAGGCTCTAGAATGCAGGCTCAGTAGTTGTGGCACATGGGCTTAGTTGCTGCATGGCATGTGGGATCTTCCCTGACCAGTGATCAAGCCCATGTCCCCTGCATTGGCAGGTAGATTCCCAGCCACTGCTCCACCAGGGAAGTCCCGATTTCTTTACTTCTAATTTTGGGTTTTATTTGTTTTTCTTTCTCTAGTTCCTTTAGGTATAATTTTATGTTGTTTGATATTTTTCTTGTTTCCTGAGGTAAGCTTGTGTCACTATAAACTTCTCTCTTAAAACTGCTTTTGTTGTATCCCATAGGTTTTGGACTGTTGTCTTTTCATTTTCATTTTTCTGTAGGTAGTTTTTTAAATTTCCATTTTGATTTCTTCAGTGATCCATTGGTTGTTTAGTCCATATGGTTTTGCCTTCTCATGTTTGTGCTTTTTGCAGTTTTTTTCTTGTAGTTGATGTCTAGTCTCATAGCATTGTGGTCGGAAAAAGACGCTTGATATGATTCCAATTTTCTTAAATTTACTGAGGCTTGTTTTGTGGCCTATCATGTGATCTATCCTGGAGAATGTTCCATGCACACTTGAAAAGAATGTGTATTCTGCTGCTTTCGGATGGAATGCTTTATATATATATCAATTAAGTACAACTTGTCTAATATGTCATTTAAGCCCAGTATTTTATTGTTTATTTTTTGTCTGGATTATCTATCCATTTATGTAAGGGGGTTGTTAAAGTCCCCCACTTTTATTGTGTTACTGTCAATAAGAAAAATGAACACAAGCATACTACTAAAGGAAATCATCAAACGAAATGGAGAGAAACTAAAAGAAGAAGAAAAGAACAGGGAAAACTGACAAAAATAATCAGAAAACAGGTATAAGTACATACCTATCAATAATTACTTTAAATGTTAGTGGACTAAATGCTCCAATCAAAAGATATAGGGTGGCTGGATAAAAAAAACAAGACCCATCTATATGACGCTTACAAGAGACTCACTTCAGAACTAAACACACATGCATACTGAAAATGAAGGGATGGAAAAAGATATTTTATGCAGATGGAAATGTTAAGAAAGGGGTGGTACCAATAATATCAGGAAAAATCTTTAAAGCAAAGTCTCAACAACAGACAAAGAAGGGCATTATATTATGATAAAGGGATGAATACAAGAAGTGTATATTTTACTTTTTAACATTTATGGATCCAATGTAGGAGTACCTAAGTATATAAAGCAAATACAGATATAAAGGGGAAATTTGACAATACAATAATGGCAGGGTACTTTAGCACCCCAATTTCATCAAAGGACAGATCATCAAGCTCTAAAAACTTTACCAAAAAACTATTATAAATAAGAGATGGATTCAGTAAAGTTGCAGAACAGAAAATTAATACACAGAAATCTGTTAAATTTCTATACAGTAATAATGAGCTGTCAGAAAGAGAAGTGAAGAAAACTATCCCATTTATAGTTGTATCAAAAAGAATAATACACCCAGGAACAAATTTAACGAGGTGAAATACCTGGACTCTGAAGAGTAGAAGATATTGTTGAAGAAGACACAAATAAATGGAAAGATATTTCCTGCTCATTGATTGGAAGAATTCACATTGTTTAAATGTCCATATTATTTAAAAGAATCTATGCATTCAGTGCAATTCCTGTCTGAATCTTAAGGACATTTTTCATAGAAATAGAACAAAAAAATTCTAAAATTTATGTGGAACCACAAAATACCCCAAATAGTCAAAGCAACCCTGAGAAAAAAGATCAAATCTGGAGGTGTAACACTCTTTAGTTTCAAAGTATATTACAAAGGTATAGTAATCAAAACAGCATGGTATTGGCAGAAACTCAGACATATGTGGGCAATTAATTTATGATAAAGTAGCAAAGAACATACAATGGAGAAACAATACTCTTTTCAGTAAATGATGTTGGGGAAACTTGACAGTCACATGCAAAGCAAAAAGAAAAATGAAACTAGATCGATCACCTTGTTTCACCATAAAGAAAAATCACCTGAAAATGGATTGTATGTAAGCTTTGAATGTAAGAACTGGAACCATAAAACTAGAATAAAACATAGGCAGTATGCTCTTTGAAATCAGTCGCAGCATTATCTTTCTGGATATGTCTCCTCAGGCATGGGGACCAAAACAAAAACAAATGAGACTACATTAAACTAAATAGTTTCTGCCTATCAAAGGAAATCATCAACAAAACAAAAAGAGAACCTACTGAATGGGAGAAGATATTTGCAAATCATATATCCAATAAGGGGTTAATATCCAAAATATATAAAGAATTCATAGAACTCAAAAACAAAAGCAAACAACCTGATTAAAAAGGGGGACAGAGGAAATGAATAGACATTTTCCAAAGAAGACATACAGATAGCCAACAGGCACATGAAAAAATATTCAACATCGGTAATTATTAGTGAAATAAATATCTGGTAAAGATAAATACATGGGAAATTGTGTAATGCCAATTTTTATTTTCTACATGATTGAAAAGATAAATGCATTAGAATTATCATTCTATTTATTGGGCACACAATTTATAACTGTGTAGTCTATGTCATCAATGATAGAAAGAGGGAAGGACAGAGCTCTACTGGAGCAGGGGTTTTGTATGATATTGAAGTTAAGGTGGTATACATTCTTTTTTGTTTTTTAATTGAAGTGTAACTGATTTACAGTGTTGTGCCAATCTCTGCTGTACAGCAAAGTGACTCAGTTATACACATATAGACATTCTTTTTTTAAATATTTTTTTCCATTTTGTTTTATCCTAGGACATTGGATATAGTACCCCTTGCTATACAGTAGGACCGTTTTGTTTATCCATTCTAAATGTAATAGTTTGCATCTACCAACCCCAAACTTCCAGTCCATCCCTCTCCCTCCCCCCATCCCCCTTGGCAACCACAAGTCTGATCTCTAGGTCTGTGAGTGTGTTTCTGTTTTGTAGATAGGTTCATTTGTGCTGTATTTCAGATTCCACATATAAGTGATATCATATGGTATTTTTCTATTTCTGACTTGCTTCACTTAGTATGATAATATCTGTTTGCATCCAGGTTGCCATAAATGGCATTACTTTGTTCTTTTTTATGGCTGAGTAGTTTATATGTTGTTTATATGTACCTCATCTTCTTTATCCATTTTCTGTCAATAGACATTTAGGTTGTTTTGATATTTTGGCTATTGTTAATAGTGCTGCTGTGAACATTGGGGTGCATGTATCTTTTTGAATTATAGTTTTGTCCGGTTATATGCCCAGGAGTGGGATTGCTGGATCATATGGTAATTCTATTTTTAGTTTTCTGAGGAACCGCCATACTGTTTTCCATAGTGGCTGCACCAGCTTACATTCAAGGGTGGTATACATTCTAATTAGACTGTTATAACTTTAAGGTGCTAAATGTAATGATCAGTGTACCCACAAAGTACCTATGTATAGAATATACACTAAAAGTAATAAGAAGGGAATCAAAATGTTTCACTAGAAAAAAAATCATCCAAACACAAAAGATGTCAGTAAAATGGTAGGAAATGAGTTACAAAAATGCCATAAGGCATATAGTAAACAAATAGCAAAATGGCAGAAGAAGTACCTCCTGATTGATAACTACTTGGAATGTAAAAAATCTTTAATCAAAAGACATAGCTTGGCAGAATAGATAAAACATGATCAAACTATATTGTATCTAAAAGAGACTCATGGGGACTTCCCTGGTGGCACAATGGTTAAGAATCCACCTGCCAATGCAGGGGACACGGTTCGATCCCTGGTCCAGGAAGATCCCACATGCTGCAGAGCAACTGGGCCCATGCGCCACAACTACTGAGCCCGCGCTCTAGAGCCTGCGCTCTGCAGCAAGAGAAGCCACCGCAATAAGAAACACACACACCGCAGGGAAGAGTAGCCCCCATTCGCCGCAACTAGAGAAAGCCCATGCACAGCAATGAAGACCCAATGCAGCCAAAAATAAATAAATAAATTTGTTAAAAAAATTTTTTAAAACAGACATATTTTAGATCTAACACACAAATATATTGACAGTGAAGAAGACTCCATGCAAATAGTAACTGAAAGAGATCAGGCGTGTCTATACTAATATGAAATAAAGTAGATTTTAAATCAAGAAGTTTATAGTAGGTGGAGGAATTATATATTAATAAAATATTCAATTCAACAAGAAGACATAACAATTGTAAACATTTACAAACCTAATAACAGATCCTCAAAATATATGAAGGAAACTGGACAGAATTGAAGGAAGAAATAGGTAGTTCTTCATAAGAGTGAGAGGCTTCAATACTTCTCTTTCTATAATGGAAATAGCAACCAAACAGAAAATAAGTAAGGAATTAGAGGACTTGAACAACTCTGAACCAAATACACCTAACAGACATATATAAAGTACATTCTACACAACAACAGCAGATTACACATTCTCTCACATGCACATGGAACTTTCTCCAGGACAGAGTATATTTTAAGCTACAAAACAAGTCTCAATAGATGTAAAAAGATGGTTATCGTACAAAGTATCTTCACTGACCACAACAGGATGAAGTTAGATATCAACAACAGAAGGAACTAATAAAATCACAAATATATTAAAATTAAACAACACACTCAAACAGCCAATTGGTCAAAGAAGAAATTGTAATGGAAATTAGAAAATACTTAGAGACAAGTGCAAATAAAAACACATTAAAATTATACTATGCAGTGAAAACAGTTGTTAGAGGAAAATGTATATCTGTAATTATGTAGATCTAAAAAGAATAAAGGTCTCAGATCAGTAACCTAACTTCACACCTGAAGGAACCAGAAAAAGAAGAAGAAACTATCCCAAAGGTAACAGAAAGAAGGAAATAATAAAGATCAAAGTAGTGATAAAATAGAGACTAAGCAAACAATAGAGAAAATTAATTAAATCAGAAGACGGTTCCTTGGAAAGATAAACAAAATCACCAAATGTTTAGTAAGACTAAGAAAAAACAGGGAGAGAGAGTACATACAAATAACTAAGATGAGAAATGTAAGTGGTGACACAACAACTGACCTTAACAAAATTAAATTAATTGTAAGAAAATAGTATGAAAAATTGTACAGCAAATTAGATAACTTAGAAGAAATGGATAAATTCCTTGAAATACACAATTCACCTAAACTGACTCAAGAAGAAATAGAAAATCTCAACAGACCTAACAAGTAAAGAGAATGAATCACTAACATAACACCTGACAACAAAATTAAGTCCTGAATTAATTTTGGTGATTTCCGCCAAACATTTAAACAAGAGATAAAAACAATACTTTTAGTACTCTTTCAAAAAATTAAAGTACTTCCTAACTCATTCGATGAGAACAGCATTGCTCTGATACAAAACCAAATAAAGACATAACAAGGAAGAAAATTATAGATCAATATCCCTTATTAATATAGATGCAAAAGTCCTCAACAAAATATTAGAAAACCAAATCCAGTTGCATATTAAATGGATTACTCACCATGTCCAAGGCAAATTTATTCCAGGAATGCAAGGGTGGTTCAACATAAGGAAAGCAATCAATGTAATACATGATGTGAATAGAGCAAAGGGAAAAAACCCTCATGATCATCTCAATTTATGCAGGAAAGGCATTTGACAAAATCCAACATCCTTTCTTGATAAATACTCTGAAAACTGGGAATATAGGGAAAATTCTGCGACATGATACAGGACATTTATGAAAAACCCACAGTTAACATCATACTCATTGATGAAAGACTGCAAATTTTACCCCTAAGATCACTAACAAGGCAAGGATACCCACTTTCATCATTTGCCATTCATGTCTTACTGGAAGTACTAGCAATAGCTATTATACAAGAAAAGGGGCATCCTCATTGGAAATGAAGGGGTAAAGCTACCTCTATTCACAGATTATGTGATCTAATCTTTAGAAAATCCAAAGGAATCTGCAAGAAAGCTAGTAGAACTAAAAAGCGAGTTCTTCATAATTGCAGGGTACAAATGAAAACAAAAATCAGATGTATTTCTGTACACCACCAACAATCTAAAAATGAAATTAAGAATGGAATTCCATTTATAATAATATCTAAGAGTTTAAATCCAAGGAGAGAAAGGAAATCTTGGGAAGCTGCCGTCTGCACCTCCATGACCAGCACAGCCATGCCAGAGTCAACAGGAGACCCAGGCCATCACCCCATCACTGCTGCTTCTATCCACCCGCTTCCACGTCCTTGGATTCCTTCCAACAGCTTGCTAAAACATGGTGGATTACTATGAAGTTCTATGCATGCAGAGACATGCTTCAGCCAAGGATATTAAAAAGGCTTATTGGAAACTGGCATCAGCATAGCAACCAGATAAAAATCTTGACAAGAAAAAGGGAGAGAAAATTCAAATAGCCAAGGTATATGAGGTGTTTGAGGTGTTATCACATATTAAAAAAATGGGACATCTATGACAGATATGCTAAAAAACAATTAAATGATGGAGGTGGAAGTCATTTTGACAGGCCATTTGAGTTTGGCTTCAGATTCCTTAATCCAGATGTCTTCAGGGAATATTTTGGTGGAAGAGACTTTTTTTATTTGGCCTCTTTGAAGACCCACTTGAGAACATATTTGGTCATTGCAGGGGCCCCATGGAAACAAAAGCTGGGGCACAGGGTCATTTTTCTCTGCCTTAAGTGGATTTCCGTCTTTTGGAGGTGGATTTTCTTCTTTTGACCCAAATTTACATTGTTCAGTTCACTACGTCATGGGGGCCTCACTTCATTCTCTTCCATGTCATTTGGTGGTAGTGGGATGGGCAACTTCAAATCTATGTTAACTTCTACTAAATTAATTAATGACAGAAAAATCACTACAAAGAGAATTGTCAAGAATGGTGAAGAAAGATTAGAAGTTGAAAAAGATGGCCAGTTAAAGTCCTTAACAATAAAATGCAAGGAGCAGCAGCTATGCTTGGATAAGGAGTAATTGCATGCATTTAACTGAAATGTTAAACTATAAATATAGGAACATTTGTTGAAGATTTGAAATGAATTCAACTTCTAGTATAACTGTACCTAATGTAAAGTATTTATAAACAGTTCACTGGAGCCCCTATTTGTCATATGCTTTCGAGTTTATTGTTGGGACCACATAACAGTTCCATATTTTTTTGTCTTTAAAATTGTTGTAAATCTGTATATGCACATTGCTTTTCTATTAAATGTAATCTAAGGTGGCTTTGATTCTTTTGTACACTAACAGCTGCAAAGACCTTCTTTTGCATTGTGTTTGAAACATGAGCCAAGTAGTGTCAGTCAGCTGTAAAGTCAGTATTGCCAGGATGAATCTTACACACACACACACACATACACAAATTCAATTTTTTTCAGTATTTAATAGTGAAAGACATTAATGGTAACACACTTTTGATTTAATATAAATTGAGGATGTTTTCTACTTGTGCATGAATGCTGGCAACTTAGTACATTTTGACAATTGTTTAAACATGTAATTATAAGCTTAGGTTTAAAAAAGTAAAGCTGGTAAGCTGGGTCTTTGTCATTTGCTTTAAAAAAAGAATGGAAATGTGAATGTGTTTAATGCATTCCTTCCTGAGTGGGACCTGTAAAAACTTAATTAATTTAATTAATTTGTGAATTAAATTCTCAGTAATAAATTTAGGCAAAAGGCTAGTACACCAAAAATTATAAAACATTTTGCTGAGAGAATCCTTGTGCATTTCTGGTGGGAATGTAAAAAGGTGTAATTGCTATGAAAAACAGTTTGGCAATTTTTCAAAAGGTTCAGTATAGAACTACCAAATGACACAGCAATTCCACTCCTAGGTTTATATCCGAAAGAACTCAAAACAGGAACTCAGATATTTGTAACAAGTTTCATAGCAGCATTATTCACAATAACCAAAAGGTGGAAACAACCGAAGTGTCAATCAACAGGTGAATGGATAAACTATATGTGGTATATTCATACAATGGAATATCATTCTGTCATAAAAAGGAATTACATTTTGATATAGGATATACCATGGGTAAACCTTGAAAACATTATGCTTAGTGAAATAAGCCAGATACAGATGAAAATATAATATTGTATCCTTTCACTTTTATGACATGCCTAGAATAGGCAAATTCATAGAGACAGAAAGTAGAACAGAGATTACCAGAGGCTGGGGGCAAGGGATGGGGTTAGAAGCTCAGGTTTTTGTTTAATGTGTATGGGGGTTTGGTTGGGATGATGAAAACGTTTTGGGTATTGATTTAGTAGTGATGTTTACAAAACATTGTATATTTAATGCTACTTACAAATGATTAAAATGATAAAAATTTATGTATATTTTACCACAATAAAAATGAAAAAGAAATTAAGGCATTTCCAGATCTACAAAAACTGAGGGTTTTTTTTTACTAGCAGACCTGTCCTTCAATGAATGCTAAAGAGAGTCCTTTAGTTTGAAATATATGGATACTAGACAGTAACTCAACTCGACATGAAGAAATAAAGAACAGCAGGAAAGGTAACTAAATAGGTAAATGTAAAAGCCAGTATTATTGTATTTTTGGCTTATAACTCCTTTTTCCCTATATGATTTAAAAGACAGTTGCAAAACGCAGTAATTATAAATCTGCATTAATGGGAACACAGCATGTAAAGATGTATTCTGTGGCAATAGAAGCATACAGATTGGGAGAGGAATGGAGATATATAGAAGCAAAATGTATACTATTGAAATTATGTCAGTGTTACTCTGAACTAGATTGTTATAAATTAAGATGTTAATTGTAATCCTAAGGCAACCAGTAAGATAATGACTAAAAGATATAGTAAAAGAAATGATAAGGGAATGAAAATAATACACTAGAAAATATCTATTTAATACTAAAAAAGGAAATAAAATAAGTATGGAGAAACCAAAAAGACATAAGATATGGAACATTAATATCCAAATGCTACAAATAAGTCCTTCCTTATCCATAATTACATTAGATGTAAGTGGATTAACCTCTCGAATTAAAAGGCAGAGATTGGCAGAATGGATTTTTTAAAAAATGATCCAACTAAATGCTGTCTACAGATACTTTAGTTTTAATGACACAAATTGTTTGAAAGTAAAAATATAGTGTATGGAAACAGTACTCACAAGAGAGCTGAAGTTCATATGCTAATATCAGACAAAATAGACTTTGAAATAAAATTGTCACTAGAGAGAAAGGACATTTTTTTTGGCTGCATTGGGTCTTCATTGCTGCATGCGGGCTTTCTCTAGTTGCGGTGAGCGGGGACTACTCTTCATTGTGGGGCATGGGCTTCTCATTGCGGTGGCTTCTCTTGTTGCAGAGCACGGGCTCTAGGTTCACGGGCTTCAGTAGTTGCAGCACTCAGGCCCTAGAGTGCAAAGGCTTCAGTAGTTGCAGCACGTGGGCTCAGTAGTTGTGGTGTGTGGGCTCTAGGGCACACAGGCTTCAGTAGTTCTGGCGTGCAGGCTCCATAGTTGTGGCTCACAGGCTAGTTGCTCCATGGCATGTGGAATCTTCCGGGACCAGGGATCGAACCTATGTCCCCTGCATTGGTAGGCGGATTCTTAAACACCGCACCACCAGGGAATCCTGAGAAAGGACATTGTATAATGATGAAATCATCAATCCCTGGAAAAAATATAATAATTTAAGCACCTCACAACAGAGCACCTCACAACAGAGCTCCAAAATATATAAAGTAAAAATGGAGAGAATGGAAGGGAGAAATAGGTAATTTAATCATAAGAGTTGGATATGTCAATACCCTACTTTCAATAATAGAAAAAGTAGATGGAAGATCAGCAAGGAAATGGAAGACTTGAACATCCCTAATTACCAAGCAGACCTAATAGTTACCTATAGAACACTTCACCCAATTTCATCAGAATATTATTCTCAAGGGAACCTGGAACATTGTGCATGATAGATTGTATCTTAAGCCATTAACATGTGTTAATAAATTTTAAAAGGATTTAAATCATACAAAGTAAGTGTTGTAATTAAAGTAAAATGAAATATGAAATTAGTAACAGAAGGAAATTTAGAAAAACCACAAAATGTGGAAATCAAACAACACACTACCAAATAAGGAATGGGTTAAAAAGGAAATCATAAGGGAATGTAAAATGGTGCGTTTGCTGTGGAAAATAAGTTTGGCAGTTGCTCAAAAAGATAAAATAAAGTTACTTTATGACACAGCAATTCCTCTCCTAGGTATATACCCAAGAGAAATGAAAACATATGTCCATACAATACTTGTACATGACTGGTTATAAGAGCATTATTCATAATAGCCAAAAAAATGAAAATAACCCAAATGTATTCAATACATTAAATGTTGGATGGACAAATAAAATGGATGTGGACAAATAAAATGTGGCATAACCATCCAAAGGAATATTATACAGAAATAAAATGAAATGAACTGATATATGCTGCAAGATGGATAAACATTGAAAATATGCTAAGTGAAAGAAGCCATATACAAGAGGCTACATATTCTATGATTCCATTTATATGAAGTAATCAGAATAGACAAATCTGTAGAGACAAATCTATAGAGATAGAAATCTGTAGAGTAGTTATTGCTATCACATGGGAGGAAAGACAAACTAGGACTAACTACTAATAAGTATGGCTTGGTTTTGGGGGTGGAGGTATCAATAGAAATAGTCTGGAATTAGATAGTGGAGATGGTTGCAGAACCTAATGAATGTCCCCAAAACCACAGAAGTGTACCCTTTAAAGTGGTGAATTTTACCTCATGTAAAGTACATGTGAATTTTAAAACCCTATAGGTCCCCCATGTGGCCACAAATTATTTACAATCCTCCCACATGCAAAATACACTTACCCACTACAAAGGCCCACAAAAGTCTCATCTCACTATACCATCAGCTCAAAGTCCGTGAAATCATCTAAATCAGATCCATGCACAGATGAAGTTTTCTCAGGTATACTTTCTTAAGTAAATCACCTCAAGTATAGTTCTTGATCTGAGTTATGTGCACTCCATTTGCCCAACATACAGGGTCGAGACTGATAAAACCCCTATGGGTATTCCTATTCAAATAGGGAGAAAATGTGAAGCACAAAGAAGTACATAGAAATTCTGAAATCCAGACAGGAAAATTTTGGAAGTTTCTTCATTAAGGACTCAGCCCCATTCCTGCCCAGGAATGGCTCAGTCCTTACTCATTGTTCTTGGTTCCACACTTTGAGTCATCCTTCCTTTGATTTGCTAGGTAAGCTATATTTTCAACTGCGTAGCTTTTGTGGTTTGCTCCCTGCTAGTAGGTTTCGGAGGTTCAAAGTCCTTTTTTCCTTTTTGTAGTGTTTTTGTCCCTGTCAGTGAAAGTTGGTGGTATGTCTGGAAATGTAATTCTTTTAAAATCATTTTGGTCTCCTATGAATAAACACCACACCCTGAATTTCTTCCAATTAAACCCTTCTTCACCCTGGTCTTATGTCAGGAGGGTTGTATAATAAAGTTTTTATGTTTCTTAGATACTCTTGTTTGATGAAGATACTCTTAGGTACACCCTTAAACTCTAAAGTGCTATTTTTGTCCAACTTAATATTCTAAAGCAGAACACTGTATCTTTTTGATGCCTTAACAAAGGATTTTAGAGCTATAACTTCAGCTTCACCTTGAGAGCATACAATATTTTTCTGGCAGGACCCTGGGTTTGATTGTTACTTGGAAGCCATTTCCTAACTTCAACATAGTTTGCCTTTAGGAGAGAATGAGAATTTTCCAAACCGTTAGGTCTAAACTTGTTCATGTTTAATACTCCTTCTTTTTTTTTTTTAGTTTTTTAAGGAACCTCCATACGGTTCTCCATAGTGACTGTATCAGTTTACATTCCCACCAACAGTGCAAGAGGGTTCCCTTTTCTCCACACCCTCTCCAGCATTTATTATTTGTAGATTTTTTTGATGATGGCCATTTGGATCGGTGTGAGGTGATATCTCACTGTAGTTTTGATTTGTGTTTCTCTAATGATTAATGATGTTGAGCATTCTTTCATGTGTTTGTTGGCAATCTGTATATCTTCTTTGGAGAAATGACTATTTAGGTCTTCTGCCCAGTTTTGGATTGGGTTGTTTGTTTTTTAGATACTGAGCTGCATGAGCTGCTTGTAAATTTTGGAGATTAATGCTTTGTCAGTTGCTACATTTGCAAATATTTTCTCCCATTCTGAGGGCTGTCTTTTCGTCTTGTTTATGGTTTCCTTTGCTGTGCAAAAGCTTTTAAGTTTCATTAGGTCCCAATTGTTTATTTTTGTTTTTATTTCCATTTCTCTAGGAGCTGGGTCAAAAAGGATCTTGCTGTGATTTATATCATAGAGTGTTTTACCTATGTTTTCCTCTAAGAGTTGGATATTGTCTGGCCTTACACTTAGGTCTTTTATCCATTTTGAGCTTATTTTTGTGTATGGTGTTAGGGAGTGTTCTAATTTCATACTTTTACATGTAGGTGTCCAGTTTTCCCAGCACCACTTATTGAACAGGCTGTCTTTTCTCCACTGTATATTCTTGCCTCTTTTATCAAAGATAAGGTGATCATATGTGCATGGGTTTATCTCAGGGCTTTCTATCCTGTTCCATTGACCTATATTTCTGTTTTTGTACCAGTACCATACTGTCTTGATAACTGTAGCTTTGTAGTATAGTCTGAAGTCAGGGAACCTGATTCCTCCAGCTCTGTTTTTCATTCTCAAGATTGCTTTGGCTATTCGGAGTCTTATGTGTTTCCATACAAATTGTGAAAGTTTTTGTTCTAGTATGACCCAGCAATCCCACTACTGGGCATATACCCTGAGAAAACCATAATTCAAAAAGAGTCATGTACCAAAATGTTCATTGCAGCTCTATTTACAATAGCCAGGACATGGAAGCAACCTAAGTGTCCATCAACAGATGAATGGATAAAGAAGATGTGGCACACATATACAATGGAATATTACTCAGCCATAAAAAGAAACGAAATTGAGTTATTTGTAGTGAGGTGGATGGACCTAGAGTCTGTCATACAGAGTGAAGTAAGTCAGAAAGAGAAAAACAAATATCTTATGCTAACACATATATATGGAATCTAAGGGGGAAAAAAAGGTCATGAAGAACCTATGGGTAAGACAGGAATAAAAACACAGACCTACTAGAGCATGGACTTGAGGATATGGGGAGGGGGAGGGGGAGGCTGTGATGAGGTGAGAGAGTGGTATGGACATATATACACTACCAAGCGTAAAGTGGATAGCTAGTGGGAAGCAGCCGCGTAGCACAGGGAGATCAGCTAGGTGGTTTGTGACTGCCTAGCGGGGTGAGAGAGGGAGGGTGGGAGACGCAGGAGGGAAGAGATATGGGAACATGTGTATATGTATAACTGATTCACTTTGTTATAAAGCAGAAACTAACACACTGTTGTAAAGTAATTATACTCCAATAAAGATGTTAATAAATAAATAAATAAATATATAAAATGCTAAATAGGACCACAAAGCACAGTTTAGACAGAGCAACTAAGATTAACCTTTGCCTCCAATTCTTGAGGTGCCTCTTTCACTATAAATTCTGTAACAGCTATTCTTAAAATTGTTTAAAATTTAAACTAAGCTAAATACAGGTACATGATTTATCTAACTAACCCTATTGCACAAGATTCTAGAAAATTTCTTTAGATCTATTATTTTGAATAATTTATTCCTATTGAATTATAATTTGTTTTAAATAATTGTATGAATTTCTTGTGGGGCTGGAGCTGTGGGGAATGGAAATTGGGTAAAACGGAATTTTTTATAGGAGTTATAAAATTTTAGTTTGTAATACAATCTGACATGATACTTTCTTCTTAGATGAAAGCACTGAGGCTTGGGCTACATTCAAACGGAAATGAAGATTTGAAACAGTCAAAAAAAAAGATGTGGCACATATATACATTGGAATATTACTCAGCCATAAAAAGAAACAAAATTGAGTTATTTGTAGTGAGGTAGATGGACCTAGAGTCTGTCATACAGAGTGAAGTAAGTCAGAAAGAGAAAAATAAATACCGTATGCTAACACATATATATGGAATCTAAGAAAAAATATGGTCATGAAGAACCTAGGGGCAAGACGGGAATAAAGACACAGACCTACTAGAGAATGGACTTGAGCATATGGGGAGGGAGAAGGGTAAGCTGTGACAAAGTGAGAGAGTGGCATCGACATATATACACTACCAGATGTAAAATAGATAGTGGGAAGCAGCCGCATAGCACAGGGAGATCAGCTTGGTGCTTTGTGACCACCTAGAGGGGTGGGATAGGGAGGGTGGGAGGGAGGGAGACGCAGGAGGGAAGAGATATGGGAACATATGCATATGTATAACTGATTCACTTTGTTATGAAGCAGAAACTAACAGACCATTGTAAAGCAATTATACTCCAATAAAGGTGTTTTTAAAAATACAAAAAAAAAAGAATGATGTTGGCTGTAGTGGATTTTTAAATTTTTTTTAATCAAATTGAGGAAGTCCTTCTCTATTCCTAGCTTTCTGAGAGTTTCTTTCATGAATGGCTGGTGGATTTTTTCAAGTGTTTTCTTCTGCATCTATTGATATAATCATATGATTTTTCTTCTCTGTTAATGTGAGAGTTTACATTATTTGACTTTCGAATGTTGAACTAGCCTTACATAGATGGAAGAAATCTCACTTGGTCATGGTGTATATCCTTTTTATATATTTTTGAATTCTGTTTACTAATATATTGTTGAATACTTTTGCATATACATTTATGAGGGATGTCATTCTCTGCTTTTTGTTTCTTATCATAGTTTGGGCAATTTTTAATGCTGCATCTTCAGTTCATAAATTTTTTACCTGTTCTCTCCAATCTCTTGAGCCCACCTATTGAGCTTTTAAATTTTTACTGACTCTATGCTTTACTTCTAAAATTTCATTTGGTCTTTTTTATTTCTTCTATTTCCTTGCTGGTGCTTTCTAAATGCTTAATGAGACTTTCTGTTTTTGTTTCAGTTGTGTTTGTAATTCCTCACTGATGCTTTTTTATAAAAGTTGATTGAAAATCATTTTCAAATAATT